>NW_017732535.1:177704-232869 GCF_001890085.2 Hipposideros armiger
GCTCTCAGAAAAAGTGCCTCTGGTATTGGGTGAGTTGGGTGAGGCAGGGTCTCAGTGAGTCAGCAGGGCAGAGTGAGTGGAGCTCACCAGGCCAATCAGATTCAGATTTGGCCCTGAGGGGGAGGGCTCAACACAGGAAAGATGGCGCCTGCCTGCTGGCTGCAAAGGAGAAGAACCCCACACAGGAAAAATGACAACTGTCCCTCCAAGCCCTTGCTTCGAAGCCACACACTTCAGTCTGACCCCCATATGCCTCCAGCATTCCCCAAGTTACTGTCCCTCCGCCGGAGCCCAAGGTGAGTGCCTGGGAGTGAGAAAGATTTTGCACAAGCTGTTTAAGAGGACTTCTGGGTTTCCTGCCGCCTCTGTCCTACCTGGATGGTTGGAATCCCCACTGTTTTTCACAGCCAGTTATTGTGGAGGCTCCTCTTCTTGGCATCAGTACTTTGGGGTGAAGAAGCCGATGGGGTAGCGGTTCTCATTCTTCTGGGAGGAGCCTCAATGGCCGTGATATCCCTCCCTGTTCTCAACTGCCACACGTAGGTTTGAGGCCAGCCTGTTTCACGTCTCCACCCCTCCTACCAGTCTCAACATAGCTTCTTCTTTATTTCCTTAGTTATAAAACTTCTGTTCAGCCAGACTTCAGGTGGTTCTCCAGGTTGATTGTTCTGTAATTTAGTTGTAATTTTAAGTGTTCATAGAAGGAAGCAGGCACAGTGTTTATCTACTCTGCCATCTTGCATCTTTTTTACAGCAGCCTTGTTAATTATTTTCAGGATAGAGAGCCTTCTGCTGGACTGGGGTCATGACATAATCTGCCCAAACTGACTTTGAGAGCAAGCAACTCACAGTTATTAAAACCAACCAACAACTGCTCAATTATGGTAGAAATTCTGCTTTCAACATGCTGCACCTAAACTCCTAAATCCATATGTAGAACCATTAGCTTAAGAACAAATAGCTCCGGCTGACATGTGCTTTTAAATAAACCTTAAAATTGATAGCCAAGGTTGGGCTCAATACTGATTTTCAGTCATAAAGGCTGTGCTAGGGGAGTATTGAAAAGCCACATTAAAAATATNCTGGACGGCTGCTCACTGCGGCTGCTGGCCGCTCACGCTGGCTGCTGGCTACATACGGTAGCCCATGGCAACCCACTGCCACAGGGATTGCAGCCTAAGCCATCGCCAGCGACTCACGGCAGTCCAGCTCCAGGTTGAGCTGTTGTTCAGCATCTTAGCTGTGGAGGTCAGTGTTCACTGGCCCTCATATGTGGGATCCGAACCGGAGCCCTCTGGCATCCCAAGCGAGTTCTTAACCATCGTGCCACTCGGCCGGCCCCCAAAACCAAGATTCTTATACCAATGGGTTTAGATAGTACAAAGCGGTGAGCTCCCTGATACTTCTACGTATAGCATCAGAATGGAGCAGGATTGCTCATTGTATTTGTCCTACAACTACGAAGAAAATACCAATTTGGTTACTGATATAGAAGGTAAAATAATCATAACAATAAAACAACCCTCGAGTGCATTGGCATGACCTATCCAACAGTCATGCTTAGTTCCTGTCACCTCTATTGGTCTGTGGCCCTGCATGCCTGCCTCTAATGGCCTTTTTTCTTTCATGCTTCCTTTCTTATTCATTCTCTACCCTCACACCTTCCTCAAAACCTGATTAAGATGTCCTGGACCAGTTCGAATGAGGTCACCAGGGTCCCAGGGCTAGGGGAAAAATGTGCTGAATGGTTGTTTAGGACCATGGACAGCAACATGTATTTGCATGTCTCCCAGCATCTGAGGTTAGGTTACATCAGGGTTGTCAGGGGCCTTGTTTAAGCAGAAATTTGGGGGCTACCTGCCATCACTGATGCACTTGGATTCCTATATAGCCATTCTCTCCTTTCATTCATTTATTCATTCATTTTGTTATATGGCGCCAGATAGAGAGGGAAAGAGAGGGAAGGATGGAAAACATAGTTATCTGATGACTGCTGATTCTCAAAAGGTACATTGATTTTCTCCATCATTGAAATCCACAAGACTCCCCTTTATCCATTCAATCAACCTCCTTTTACCTGAATTAATCTAAGAAGCTTTCAGTTCCTCGCAATCAAATGATTCCTAATAAAGATAGCATTGTTGACTTAGGAGCCCTCATCCAAAAAGTGACCAGTCTTTGTCTTTCTGCTCTCTGTCGAGCTTGGGGCATGGCAGGCTCAAAGATCCAAATGCTGATGGCACGTATGAAGGACAGAGCTTGGGGCAAGCCCTCATGAGACGTGTGTCCTGGCCACAGCCAGAAATGGGCTCACTCTGTCTGCCTATCTGGGCAGAGAGGCAGCTCCCCTCACTTTGGGGAGGTAGATGTCAAGCAGCAGCAATAAATTAGACCCCAGTGGTGCTCACTTTCCCGAAACACTGAGTTTAATGAGCCTTTCTTTGACACACAAAATCCTACTTGCTCCATCAGCAAATATGACCTGTTTGGTGTGAATAATTCAGTGTTTTGCAGGGGTTGTGACTTCCACTGAGAATGCAGCAACTGTCAAAGATTGTTAACTAATCTTATGGAGCAGAACTGAGCTGCGGTTCACCTCCGAGTCAGCAAACACTTGGGAAAACAAACAAACAAACAAAAAGAATAACAAACAAAAACACTTCCCCCAACGAATAAGAGAAAGCACTCTCCTAAGATACTAACATACACATCAGTGTGTAGCTCTCCTCTCCTCAAAACCTTAAACCTAGTCTGGGGAGATTTGGGTCCAAAAGAAATTTCTAAAGATGCATTTCAAACAAAGAATTTCAAGTGGCGAATTGAACGAGACCAGCTCGCTCAACCGAACGCCCCTGGCTGTCAGCCAGGAGCTCACCAAATGGGTCCCTGAGAGGACTGGGTGGGAGATGAGAAATAAAAGAGAAGAGAGACAAAGTGCAGGGATAGGAGGGATTCAGTCTGCTGGTGGCAAAACTGAGACCTCGTTTATTGGGTATACAAGGTTCTTAAGGGGAAGCAATTTCCTTATTTTAGGGAGCGATTCACTAAAGCTAAAATTCATGGGCCAAGGAGAAACAATTTCTCCTCAGCAACAAGCTATGTTATACTCAATATAAACCAATGATATAGCTAGGCAAGGTTAAACTGAGGCAAATAGAAACTGTCTACAAGTCCACAGTAGCAAGTCCCAAGCATGTGAAGCAGGTCCATGGTGGAAAGTCCCAGAGTGGTGATGTATGTTGAAACTGCAAGTCCATAGTCCATGAGAAACTGAGTCCCTTAGTCCATAAGCTTTTTCTATCAGCAAGCTGGGGTCATTACTCTTTGCGCGTGCATTGTCTGCAAGTCGTTTAAGGCAGAAGCACTGTCTTACAGGTCCCCACCAAACTGCTCCAAGGCCGCTCACCCCAGGTCTGTATCTCCCTGGAGACCCAAGCTTGCCAACCTAAAGCCTCAGTGTCCCTGGCTGATCCCAGCCAGCTCCCAACAGCGAAGTCCAGCTCTAGATGAATGTGCTGGCTGTCTCTGCCCAGAGGATCTGGAAACATGAGAACATCCTGACCACTCACAGCTCAAAGAAGGGTTTTCCCTCCCTTCTTTCTGTCCAGTTGTGTGATCTTAGGAAAGTCACTTTCCCTTTCTTGGCACATTTATAAAACTAGAACCTTGGAGTAGAGGTCAGAAATTCTTAACCAAGAACTCTGGATGGCCTGTGTGTGGTCAACAAAGGCTCTGAAATACAATAGATAACATTTCAAGACCCTCAGTGGATGCCTGAAACCACGGATAGTACTGAACCCTATACATACTTTGTTTTTTCCTATGATAATTTATAAACTAGGCACAGTAAGATATCAACAATAACTGATAGTAAAATAGAACAATTATAACAATATACTGTCATCAAAGTTATGTGAAATTCTTTGGGGCCATTGTTAAGTAAAATAACGGTTACTTGAACCCAAGCGCTGCGTTACCATGACAGTCGACCTGACAACCCAGATAACTACTAAGTGACTAACAGGCGGGGAGCATATACAGCATGGAGACGCTGGGCAACGGGATGATCATGTTCTGGGCGGAACAAAGTGCAATGGCATGAGATTTCATCGCATTACTAGAATGGCATGCAATTTAAAACTTATAAATTGTTTATTTCTGGAATTTTCCACTTAATGTTTTTGGACCGCGGTTGACCACAAGGACCTGAAACCTTGGAAAATGACACCATGGATCAGGAAGGACTACAATGCTGTGCAAGATTCTGTTCAGATGTGCATTTGGGAAGGGGAGAGGCTCTTTAGCTTCCATCAGATTCTCAAAAGAGTCCGTGATGCCCGAAGCTGGAAGACAACTGGGCTGGACAATTGCTAAGTCTCAGCACAGTTGTTCGTAAATCAATGCCATGACTCTGATGTCTTCTGAGTCTGGATGGAGTTGTGTTTCTGTGCTTGGACTGCCCGTGACTAGGACTGAGGGGCACTGGGAGTGTGTCCACCTTTCAAGCATTCGAGCCAAATTAGGGGCTCAACCGCTGGCTGCAGCAAGCTTGTGTTTGTGTGTGGGCTTCTATCAGGGGAAGATGTTCATTCACTTATTCATCCCACAAATATTTATTGAGTCCTACAGCATCCTAGGTCCTCTGCTACCCACTGCCCTCTTGGAGCTCACAGTCTAAGAGATAGACAATGGAAAAACAATCACAAATAACTGATTACAAAGTGTGACAAGGGCTCTGCAGGGTCACTGAGAGTTTGGGTGACAAGTGATAAGAAGTGACCTGGGGGTGGCCAGTTAGCTCAGTTGGTTAGGGCGCTGTGCTGATGACACCAAGGTTGCCAGTTTGAGCCCCGCATGGGCCACTGGGAGCTATGCCCTCAAAAAAGAAAAAAAGAAGTGACCTGTTTTTTTCTTCAGTGCCACATCCCATACATCCAGTGATTGGTGGACCCCCAAATAGCTTACTTCTCCCAACCCCCACCGCCACCACCCTAGTGCAAGCCCCCATCAGCTTGGAACTGAATCCCTGCCACCCTCTTCTCTTTGCTTCCATTCTTGCCCATCCACTGGAATGGGGAGACGCATGGAGGAGAGGATAAGGATAAGGGTGAGTAGGATCCAGTCATGGGCAGCACTGGATAGAACAGCAAACAGCACAATTCATTCCTGCTCTGGAAGAACCGTCAAGCTCTCAGGGAAGGGACTGGGAGGAGGGACCCTGCAGGGTTGCTCCGGGTACTCCAGGCAGACTGGGGGAGGAAGCATGTACCTTCCAAGGTGAGAACTTTGAAGGCCAGTGCTCCCTTGGATGTGTAACTTGCAGCACTGGGGAAGAGCTAACATCATTCGGGTGGCATCACACCCAGAGTTGCACAAAACAAAGTATAATAGAGCCAGGCCACTGATGGCTGAGACTGTGGGTGCTCAGCCTGCAACAGGAGTCAGAACAGTCTAAAGCAGGCAAGCAAATCTAAAGCCACAAACCAAATTAGGGTGTAATTACATCCATTTGTGTTGCAGAAGCACTCTTTGATTTACAAAAGGCTGTCGTTAAGGAGTATCCTTGGAGTGTTTACAGATCTGTAACTGCTGACTGGAAGGACTGCAGCTGGGGAGGGAACCCTGAAACAAAAGCTGTCGAGTCTCTGGCCGGTTGAAGGCCATTCTGAGGAATGCATGGCCTGATTTAAAGCCATACATATGGAAGAAGCTACCCTTGACATAAAGAGAGGCCCATCTGCAGCCATCAATGCTGGGAGCAGTGTGCGATCTGGATTCTTATCTGAGAAAATGCACAGGGAAGACTTGGTATGCCCATGGCACTTAATAAGTGCTCGAGACATATCAGCCATCATCATCATTCTGGAAGTTCCAACAACAATCCTCTAACACCCGCTGGATGTCCTACAACTCAATTCTGACACTCACCACCCGGAGTTAGCACAGATCCCATAGGTTAAGGGGCCTAGTCCCACAAGACTGCCCCCACTTCAGACACCAATCCCTAGTTCCAGGTGACCCCTAGCCACCCATGCTTTTGCTACAAAATTCGGGGTTCCCATGACTCCCTTCAGGTAATTCACTAGAACAACTCATGAAGCTCACTGAACACCCTATACTTGTAATTACAGTTTAATCATAAAGGATACAACTCAAGAAGAGCTAAATGGAAGAGATGCATAAAGCAAGGTGAGTGGGGGGTGGAGTGGGGAGCTTCCATACTCTCTCCCTGTGGAATCAGGGTGTGTCACCTTCCTAGCACATGGATGTGTTCACCCACCTGGGAGCTCCCCCAGACCTTGCTGTCTTAGAGCTTTTATCGAGATTTCATTATATAGACATGTTGATTAAATCATTGATTTAATGTAAACCATGTGATTGAACTCAATCTCCAGTCCCCCACCCCTCTCCAGAGGTTCCGTGTAGGCCTGAAGGGTCCATCCCTTTAACCACATTGTTGGTTCCTGTGGCAAGCAACCCCATCCTGAAGCTATCGAGCCCTGCTCCCCCTTTCCCACCACCCAGCCCCAAAAGGGACTCTTTATGAGTAAAAAAGATACTCTTATTACTTAGGGCGTTCCAAGGGCTTTTGAAGCACTGCATTAGGAGCCCATAACAAAGCAGATCTAGTCTTTATGATATCACATTCCCTCTGCCATGCTTTCTTGTAATCTAAGGCAGACAGAAAGTCTTAAGAGCTCAAGCTATCTATTCTTCTGCCTCTGAGTCTGTATTTTTTTAAAACACTTTTCATGGTTTTTTATTTTATTTATTTATTTTTTTAAAAGATTTTTTATTGGGGAATTGGGGGATGGGAACAGCCCTGGGGAATTGGGAGAAGGGGAACAGAAAAGTTGCTGTCCTTTTGTTCTTCAGTCTAGTTGTGGAGGACGTTGCTTCACTGGCCCAAGTTGGCACCATCATTGCGCTCTTCCCAGGCAAGGCAGATCAGTCGCCAGCTTCTGTACGGCCGCTCACAGGGCTGCTGGCTACACACAGTAGCCCATGGCAACCCACTGCAGCAGGGGCTGCAGCCTACGCTCTCGCTGGCGACTCACGGCAGCCCAGCTCCAGGTTGAGCTGTTGTTCAGCATCTTTGCTATAGAGGGCAGTGTCACTGGCCCTCATATGTGGGATCAGAACCAGGGCCCTCTGGCGTCTCAAGCCAGCTCAAACAATGCGCCACTCAGCCGGCCCACTTTTCATGATTTTTTAAATTATTATTGGGGAACAGTGTGTTTTTCCAGTACCCATCAGCTCCAAGTCAAGTAGTTGTTTCAGTCTAGTTGTGGAGGGTGCAGCTCAGTGGCCCATGTGGGTATCGAACTGGCAACCTTGGTGTTACGAGCACTGTGCTCTAGCCAACTGAGCTAACCGGCTGCTCTGTGAGTGTGTATTTTGATCATCCAAGACAGTTGATTATCATTTTCAGGTAAAAAAAAAAAAAAGACAAACTATTGCAGGCCAGAAGAGTCCCCCATTAGTCCACTCTGGCCATGCATTTCTAGATTCCCAGGGAGATATAGCCGTGGGGACACTCTCCAAGGGGATTGGCCATCTCTCGCCTCTAACTCTTCCCATTTGCTTTGATTAAACCTCTCAAATTTCCCCCATAGCCAGAAAGAAGACTGGCTACCAAAGAGTTAACTCTTTGGAAAGGCCCAAGACAGGAGGGAAGATTCACAGATTCTACCACATTAAGATGCACTGCTTCATGGTACCTGATTTTGACTCTTCCTAAGATACTTCACACCCATAAAGGTCTGTGTCTGGAAGGGGTTTCAGATTTATTACTTCTGTTGAAGGTGGCTCCCTGTACTTGAATGCACTTCATTTTCTTTCCCTGCAATTACGCTGAAGTTACAGTCAGTAGTGCATATAATCACACTGTAGCACAACCCACAGACGCCTCTTGACATTCTCGAAGGCCTTCCTGGTTAGGGTCTCACAAAGCTGACACTGGCCTCTCTTATCAGGCATGTTTTTCATTAAAGTATGTTCTCATGTTGCCATTTTTCATTCATTCATTCATTCATTCACTTGTGCCTTTCCCTGGACTGCTCTTTCCACATTGTCTAACTGGTGAACTCCTCCTCAGCTTTCAAGGTCCAGCTCAAATGTCACCTCCTCTGAAAAGCCTTCCATGATTGCCTTCATGCCTTGTCTCTCTTTCATGTTCTCTTCCATGCTTCCATATATAGCCTGGGTATCAATCTGTGCTTCTATCACAATCTGCTATGATTATTTAATTAATGCCTGACCAGTTATACTGGACTAAAAATCCATCAGGGACAGGGGCTGTATCTAGTTTCCCTCTGATTCTGTAGTGCCCGTCATCACACTTGGCACTGAGTAGTCACTAAAGAAACATTTATTGAGCAAATATACAGATGAATCTTCACCTACAACAAGCATTGCCTGTTTCCTCTGTAGAAGATTGTTGATGTCCCATTAAACAGCCACTTCTTTCTTGCTAACAGAACTCTAATTTGGACTAGGTACTGGGCACTCGTATACCTCATGGCCCCCTTCCCAACTCCAGGATGATGAATGTTGGTCATTTCAATACAATCATGGTAATTTCACAACACTGCCAGGCAGTGACTGATTTTGATGTGTGCATGTGTACAGTCTTGGCCAATGAGGTGTGAGGCAAGTGTGCCCGGTGGGGAGATGCCAGGAGAAGTCCTTTCGTGGTAAAAGTTGATGTACCATGAGAAATGCCTCTTCCTGCCTTTGAATGAAATTCTGAGAGGCCAAGGTGTCTCGAGCAGGAGCAGCCTGGGGCCATGATGACCTGGGTGTGCCTCTGGGCTAACCAGCCTGCACCCATCATAATACAGGGATGTGTGCTCTGAATTTGGTCTCTCCCTAGAAAGGGGAGGTTTAGGTGTCTGTGGGGAGAGGGTTGGTGAAGGGATTGTTGAGAGCTTCCCAAGACTTGGAAAATCATCTGCTAATTTCACAAAAGCCAGTGACCTTATGTGAATGGGTTTCCTGTACAGCAATGCACAGATTGCCTTCTTAGATTAATTCAAGTGGGACAGTGTTCCCCACCCTAGCAAGTGTGTTAAAAATAGTATTCATTACAGAGGGTGGCCAGGGATTAGCAGTGTCCTCTGGATGTAGTGTAGTATACTTTCTGGTACAAGTGAAGACTACGCTTTCCAATGCCTTGCCATGTGACTAATCCAGTTAATGAAGTGTTAGCTGGAATGGTGCATGTCTCTTCCGTCCTAAGGTATTAAAGGGCCAGTGTGCCTCCTCCATGCTCTCTTTTCCCCTGCTGCCTCAGCCTGCAGAGCTGTGCATCTTAGATGGCATAGTTGTAAGATGGCAACAGGATTTTAGTTAGGCGAGGGGGGGGGGAGTCATTGCGCTAAAGTATTGATTTAGGGGATTTTTTGTTAACCCTGTAGCTTATTGTGATTAATACGCAAAGGAATATATTTGGGAGATATAAAGAAGCACAAAGGAGGACAGGAAAAATAATCTCCTGTAGTGCCATCTGCATTATTGGACCTCAGATGGCTATGATACCCTGTAAGATGACCCACCTCTTAACCCCGTCTTGCAGTGAACTCTCAGCAATGTGCTAGGTTCCTTTGCATCAACGACTTGCACCTTATTCCAAGCAGACAAGTTAGCTAGAATATTTAGAAGGGGCAAATGAGAGGAGAAGCTTGGAGAGCAATGCCTGGGGAGAACCTTCACGCCACATAATCCTGATAGATGTCATCCTCATGTTGTACTTCAGGAAAGCTGGAAAGCTTCGTCTGTCTATGTGAAGCTGTGTTATTTTCCGCTTCGTGTCACTTTCTCCGAAATTTCCATATCCTTTCCCATTCAAGACAATGTTCATTTTTCAACTGGGCCCGTGGTGTCTTTCCATCAATGACATCATGTATTACCACTCAAAGATAATCCTGTCTGTGACTTTTTTTTCCAGTGTATTTACTTTTCCTAAGTGAGTTTCTACAATTAAATATTAAAGCACAGTATTTATCCTATATTTATAAAAATGGAATTGTATTGCCCATGCAATTATTTTAAAAAGCCTCCTTTTTAGTTACATTAACAACATCTTTCCATGCCATGAAATATTCTTCTACCGCATCCATTTTTTTTTTTAATTAGGGAATTTGGGGGAAGGGGAACAGACAAGTTGCTGTCCTTTTGTTCTTCAGCCTAGTTGTGGAGGACGTTGCTTCACTGACCCAAGTTGGCACCATCTTTGCGCTCTTCCCGGGCGAGGTAGATCAGTTGCCGGCTTCTGGACGGCCACTCACGGTGGCTTGAGGGCCACTCACGCTGGCTGCTGGCTACAAACGGTAGCCCATGGCAACTCACTGCAGCAGGGGCTGCAGCCTACGCTGTTGCCGGCGACTCATGGCAGCCCAGCTCCAGGTTGAGCTGTTGTTCAGTATCTTAGCTGTAGAGGGCAGTGTCACTGGCCCTCATATGTGGGATCCGAACCGGGGCCCTCTGGCATCCCAAGCCAGTTCTTAACCAACGCGCCACTCGGCCGGCCCCTCTACCGCATCCATTTTAATGCCTGCCTAGAACCTCAACATCTGGATATATTCTCATTTATTTGACAGATTCCTTGCTGCTGGACATTTAGGATATTTCCAGTTTTTCAGCACTGAAAAAAGAATTCATTGTAGCTAATCTTTAATCATCTCCTTCATTATTCTTTTTTTTTTTTTTTTAGCTGAGCCAGGCTCAGCGGCTGCTCAGCTCGGGCTGACTCGAACCGCTGTTGCTCAGAGCTCAAACTCTTGAGCGAGCTCTTAACCAACTGAGCCACTCAGCCGGCCCTCCTTCATTATTTCTTTAGCATAAATCCCTAAAAGTGGATTTCTCCAAAGTGTGTGCAAAAAAATTAAGGCTTCTGATTTATATTGGTAACTTTCCTTTTCTAGAAAAGGTAGGAAGACTGTACTAGCCTACACATGTGTAAGTGTCCTTTTCTGACTCCCCTGCATTACATCCTCAAAACCAGCAGGCAAAACTGAACAGGCAACAATCTAAAGCTCATCACAATTCTTCATGCAGGTTTTGGGTCTTATGATTAGTGCTCTGTAGCTGTTCTTGATTCTGTTTCCTTTATCTTATCAAACATATACTCAAATAACCTCAAAGAGACTTAACAGGACTCATACATACAGTTTCTATGTTTGAATTCCTTCATTAGTTGCATCTTCTGACTCTCTGGGGGCTGGGTTGTTTTTTTTATGGGCTTTATAATTTTTAATGTGAGCTCATCTACAGTGGGAATTTTTTCTTTGGAATTCCCAGGGTGTGAAGGTTGGGATGCTCAGTGGCAAAGCCTTGATATTTAAATTTATTTCAGTGACTCTTTTACCACCTGTGGTCTGGGGTGGCCAACTTACTTGCATGCCATGTGCTTAAGCCAGTGGCTAGGGCTTTCTAGTGCCCCTTTCATGCACAGAAAGCCCTTTGTGATGCCCTGCTTTGGGCTTGACCAGCTCCCATCCTGGGGATGCAACTCTGCTCTCCAGGCGTCGGTATTATGACTCTCTAGGCGTATGCAGCCCTGATACCACCTGGACCACTGGGCTCGTTTAGTTTGCTCGTCGCTTCTGACACCTGGGATTCTTTTTTCCTTATTTTTGTTTTTGATCCAAGCAATTTATTTGAAGCTTTCGATGTTATATTGTAGCCAGAATTCCTCTGTGTTCAGAGTGTGGAGAGGGCTCTGATGTCAGCTCAGCTACTATATTGGCTGGAAGCCTCTGAGCTCTTCCTGCACCCTTAGGGCTGATTTGACACTTTTTGATGGTGGCCAGAGGCAGGAGAGCAGTGGAAGCAACGATCACTGCAATTGTTAAGAAGTCAACACAGGGAGAGCACTTGAGACAATATCAATTCCTGCACCCATGGCTCGTTTGTAAGAATCACAGTCATGTTATTCAGAGAAGAAAAGAAACATTCTCCATGCCAAAGTCCCCGCACTGCTGGCTCAGTGAAGCTCTTTTTATCCACAACTCTATAAACAAAACCAACAATTAATATAGCGTCCCAGTATTGAATGCCAGGCGCTGCTATAAGCTCGTTGCTTAATTAATCCATTTGATTATCACAAAACCCCTGTGAAATAGAAATGATTGTTACCCACCCACCTCCGCCATTTTACAAATGAAAAGACTGGTCCAGAGAGGTTGGACAACATGGCTGAGGTCACAGAGCTATGAAATGGCAGCGGTGGGGTTTGAACCCAGGGAGTCCAACTCCAGATCTTATAGTCCCTACCATTGTGACACAGATATGACCTTTCCTTGTCTTCTGCATGACGTCCTCCCAAACTCCACTCTAAAACCTTCCTCTTGAGATGTCTTGGTGTTTAGTTTTGTGGGTTTTTTTTGTCATTAAGCCTTTTCATCTAATCCTACTGATCCAATACAGTCTATTTCTAGCAACAAGAGATAAACAGCCACATTATTATACCTCTCCCTCCCTCCCTCCCTCCCTCCCATTTATGAGGTGCATTTACCATACTTAACTCAATGCGTTTTCCCCTTTGTAACACATTAATCTCCCATCCTGAGCAGTCCACCATCAGCCTCTCTGCAGCATTTGGGTGAACCCCAGCAAGCTACATTTTTCAGGCAAAATTTCCAGGTCTACTGGGTCCTAGTCAGATTCTATGGTGAGGTTTAAAAAAATACAGACTCTTTGGTCCCGTTTCTAGCGATTCCAGTTGAAACACTCTGCATGTGGCTTGGGCTCTAGGAGTTTGAAAAACTCTCCAGGTGATTCTAAGGCACAGCCAGGGCTGAGAACTACTAAGGTGAAACAAGTGATCCCCCCCAGAATTCTGTCACGACTGCCTTCCAGTAGGATTTGGGCAGACGTGTCACCCTTCTTGTCTTACCCTTATAACTTTGGAACTTGAGCGTGCATAGAATCATCTCATGGGCTTGAAAACACACAGATTTCTGGCTCCCAACCCCTCCCCACCCCCCAGACTTTCTGATTTAGTAGGTCTGGAGTGGAGCCTGAGAATTTGCATTTCGAACGCCATGTCTCCCTGTTCGTGCTTTTCCTAACTTCTCCTTCAAGGTCCTGATCGAGCCCTCCCTCTATCCAGATCTCCCAGGACCAGCCCACTGGGTGACATGTCTTCCCTCCCTCACACCCTGGAGGCTCCTCTGTACCACTCACTGTGCTTAGTTACAGGTGGTAGACTTGAGAGCTGGAAAGGTGCTCAGAGGCCAGCAGGTTCAAGCTTTGCCTTTAAACTGAAAACTGGTTTCTCATTCAAGTGAAATCCTGTTCCAAGTGGCAATGTCTAAAATGCATAGGTGGGCTGGGGCTCAGAGACTAGGAATGTCACTATGTGTACCTCTTTTTCCCTAGGGGGTCTTATGGCACTTGGGGGAGGCACTTGGGGCTTGGTGAGCATAATTTGGAAACCACCCATAGTCCAAGCCATCACTTTATAGATGAGGAAACTGAGGCTCAGGGAGGGTAAGTGACATGCCCATTCATCCATTCCCTATTACTGAGCACCAACCCTGTGCTAGGTACAGTGCCAGGTCTTAGGGATGGTGAACAGGCTAGACAAGCCCAGTTCGCGTGAACTTTTATTGTAGCTGGGGAGACAGACAATGAGTAAGCAAGCACGCAGACAAAAGGATCGCAGATTGTGACAAGAGCTAAGAGGGAACCCAGCATGTGCTAGAATCACATGAGTTCCAGCAGCGTCTTTATGAAGTGACCTTTGCTCTGAGCCCTGAAGGATGAGAAGACACCAGCTCTGTGGAGAGTTGGGTGGGGCAGGGGTGCTCTAGTTGAACCACGGTGAAAAGTCTGGATTTTATTCTCAGTGAGATGGAAAACCAGGAGAGGGATTTCAGCTGGGAAATGACAAGATCTGATCTTGTCTCCTTGAAGACATGGATGAGTATCAATGTCTATAGTTTTCATAGTATCCCATGTAGAGTAAGTACTGAAAATACATGGGCTGATGGCTGATGGCTGATGGCCCGAGGTCAACAAGGATTTATAAGCTGTCTTCTGTGTGGCTTCCGGTCCTCTAGATCATTCTCTCTCAATCTATTCTGGGTTTAGAATCCCTGCAAGTGTCTGATCAGAGCTATGGGGCTTTCCTTAGAAAACATTCCCGTGCACACATGCGCACAGTGTTTTGCATAATAAGAATTTGTGAGAGCCCTGAAGGCCATCTCAGGACCTTTCCCCTGAGTCCCCTGATGTAGAAGCTGCATCCTGATACCTTTCCTCTGAAGACCCCTGATTTGGCTGGATCTCATTGCTATCCTAGATTTAGCGTCAGATTATCTCAATTTCTTTAGGCCCCGGCTTCCCTGCCTGTAAGATGGGTTAATGCATATGTCACAGAAGGGTGTTAAGAATTAAATGAGATGATGTGGAAAAGTTCCTAGCACATAGGTGCCCAGTAGATATTAACTACTTTCCCTTCCTTCTTGGCAAGAGAAAAAGAAGCTTCTTGTGAGGCAGAATCAGACAGTTGTTAGAGAGATGAGAATTGAATCCTAGTTGTGCCTTTTACTCAGTTTCCTTATCTGTAGAATGGGAATAAATATGTAACGTTTAGCATAGTGCCTGGCCTGGCAAGACTTTTGGTCATTAGTTTCTGATCATTTTTATAATGCTGCTGCTGCTGGTATTGTCTGCTCTGTGCCAACTCCCTGCGTGCTTGGGTGAGGAATAGCAGGGCTTACAGGACAAATTGAAAACACAGAGCCGATTCTAAGGAGGTTAGCATTTGGGGAGCTCCACTAGTCTGTGGACAACCCTTCTATAGAGTGTTGCCCCTTGGGAACCACCTTGGCCAAAGACAATGTGATGCTCGTGAAATCCATGTCCCTTGGGCAGTTCTGCCAGCTTTCTGAACCCAGGCAGAGCAGAGTGGAGAACGACATTCCTCAGGCCTCAGAGATGGAACTGCTTTCCCCTGGGAACACTTGGTAACATAGAAAAATTGCAACCCTGCGCGCGAGCCTAAAGACCAATGCAATGAGAGCAATACATAATGCAAGCGCCCGCTTTCTCACCAACTTAATTCTATTTTGTTAAGTAATGGTGGAATAAAAATTCAGGATGGTGGAAGATGAGACGCGTGGCTCTATTTGATCAAATGCCTATCACTGTCGCTTCAAGCTAAGCGGATTGCTCCATAAACAGATAAATAAATCGGACGTCAATGGGAAATGAAAAGTCATGGCCAAGAATGAAATGAGACAGAAAATCATTCCCAGCTGTGATGTTCATTTGGGGCATTACACCCAGGCTGCCGTGGGAGCCCCGAAGGGGCTGATGGAGGGCTATTATGGAGTGGGGATTCACCTCTGAAAAGCAAGCTCTGATTAAGGGGGCACCATCTGCCTAAGCCAAGGTCGTCCCAGGGAACTGTGAATGGCCAGCAATTGACTCTCCACCATTAATGCTCCATTTGTGGGATTAACTGGGCTGTGTGGGTAATAATTTATGGGGAATCATTAACCTAATGATATTGGTTCTCTCTAAACTGCTTACTGTGTCTCAGGGAAAATGGATTTCATAAATCTAGGTGGAAAATTCTGGGTGACTCATGGAAGGCCCCTCAGCAGGGTGAGGATGGGTCACCAGACAGTGAAATTCTATACTCTTAGCTTGCCTGAAGGGCTTTGAAAGTCTCTCCTCCATTTTCTTTTATCCGCCAACCCCGACAGTCACTCAAAGTAAAGGAGGAGGTACCCAGGGTTGAAAAATACAGGTCAGGAAAAGGTGTGTTGAGTCTCCTTGCTGTGAGTTTTAGATCCCGCATGTGATCGACTCTAAAGAGTCTGAAAAAATGGAGAAGCCAGTATTCCCAGTGTGTGGGAGTTCCTGGGCCATAGCAATCATATCTTTCCTCATCTAGAAAAGAATCAGTGTCCTTTCAACAAGTCGGCTTCTACATCTGCTGTGTGCCAGGCTAGGAGGTTCACTACCTTGGACAAGGATATCAGGGACGCCTCTGAGACGGTGACTCGAGAGGCTGAATGGTGCGTTGGAGCCAGCATGTTAGAGCTGGAGGGAAGGGCGTTTGGGCGTAGAAAGGTTAGCAAGGCATGTGCAAAGGCACTGAGGTCAGAGCAAGCTCGACCTGTTTAGGGAACAGAGACTTTATTACCATAATCCTGGGGGTGTATTTACTCCCACTTGAAAGATGAGAAACCTGAGACCCAAGGAGATTAGTTAGATAATTCCCATCCTTCTTAAAAGATGGGATTTGCAGGCACTGTTGATGGATGTCAGTCCCTGCGTGTAACCACTAGGCCAGCGGTCAGCAAACTACAGCCTGTGGGTCAAATCAGGCGTTCACCTGTTTTTGTAACTAAAGTTTTATCAGAACACAGTCCTTCGTTAACTTATTTTCTATGGCTGCCTCGTACTACATTGGCAGACTTGAGTAGTCCTACTAGAAACCTTAAGGTCTGGAAAACCTAAAATATTTTCTGTCTGAACCTTTACAGATAAAGGTTGCCCAACCCTGCACGAATCAATGACACCTCTCTCTCTTCTCTCCTTCTGCCCTTTGTGGGAGCAGATAACAATCATACATCCCCTGGGAATATGTATCATCAAGGTCATTGTGTGGATCAAAGAAGAAGGAGAAGGGGAAAGGGGAAGGGGAAGGGGAAGGGGAAGGGGAAGGGGAAAAGGGATGGGGAAGGGGAAGGGGAAGGGGAAAAGGGAAGGGGGATGGGGAAAAGGGAAGAGGAAGAGGAAAGAGAAGGAACCTCTGAAAATGTCTTTCATAAGTAAACAAACAGGGTTGTTTGAGGGCAGGAACTTCCTTTTCAAGTGGCCAGAAGGGATCAATATCCAGGGAGAAGTGATTGATTCTTTGGCCCCAGGATTATCTCTGTCACAGACCATACAGGGACAGCCACTTCAGATTATACCAGATGAGAAACAGCACTTGGCTTGAGAAAGCCAGAGGGTGTCTCCGTCAACAGCAACCAGGCCCGTGTGTCCCAACAGTGTGCGGGACACACATGGCATCGTGGCGTCTCCCCGATATCGTCAGGGGTTGGCTCACATTGCTGAACCAGCCCACCTCTGGGTGATAGGAAAGCTGCCATGTTTTTCCCCAAATGCATAGATTGAAAACTGGATGGCAGGCATCTTTGCCACGGTGAAGGCTTGTTGAACAGATGATTCTCCCTCCTGCCTTCTGTTGGCGTTACAGCAGCATGTAGAGAAGGGAAAATCGTAGAATTCAGGGTAAGCCCACCTGGGTTTAAATCCTAACTCTGCCATGGAGTAACCGGCTGATCTGAGCAAGCTACTTAACTCTTCCAAGTCTCGATTTCTTAGCCTGTAATGCAGAGATAATAATAGCGGCAGACCCCTGGCCCAGTGGTTATATCCCCTTAATCTAATTAAGGGACGGTGAAGATTTTTCCCGTGGTGCTTTCAGCTGCAGAGTGCTCTGCTATTACTAATAATAGCTTTGTCTAATTGGGTGTCATTAAGTAAGATTAAGATGAGAAATAGAAAACATGAGCCTCTTGGTCTTTTAATTCCTGCCCTCAATTTTGAAATTGGCCCTAAGGACTGTATTTCCCAATCTCCCTTGCTGCTGGACATGGCCTTGTGAGTAAGTTCTGGCCACTGAGATGCAAAAGGCCGTGGTGTCTAAAACTTCTGGGAAGCACCTTCTTTTTCCTGCTTCCTGGAAGCTGGAAGGTGGGCACGATGACTGGAGCTGGAGCATCCACTTTGAACCATGAGGAGAAAGACTTGTATTGGGGTGGCAGAGCAAATAGCTAGAAGGAGCTTGGGCCCCTGAACCCCTTACCCACAGATTTTAATTCTGTGAGAGAGAAATAAACTACTATCTTGTGTAAGTCACCTTTACATTTTTCGTTTTCTCCTCAGCGTAGAATTCATTTAGACAGACTAATTGTGTGGCCTGGAGCAAATTTTCTTAATCTTGCTGAGCCTCAGTCATCTCATTAACAAAATAGGTTTAAAAATGCCAACCCCTCAGAAATGCTGTGAGGATTCAAGGACACGACACAGTGCTTTTCTGCCTCAAACACGTGATGATGCCGTTGAAATACTGAACTTCAGACCCCATGCCGAAGCGTCTGAGCCACCAGGTCTGGTGATGGGGCCACAATGTGCATCTTGGTTAAGTCTCAAGGTGAGGTGACACCAGCCATTGGAAAACAAGGAGTGGAGAGATTCACCCTTTCTTCCCTGCCTTCGAAGGCAGGGTGAACTTCAAATGATGTGGTCTGTGCATACCTCAGCAAGGGCTCACCCACTTGGAGGGGGCCTTACAAAGTCTCTAGCCCACCCCAGATCACGCTGCAGCACATGCCCCTCCTCAGAGGGAGGAATGATTTACTGGGTAACGACGCCGTGTGTGCCATCAGCAGCCACCAGCTGCTCAGTCCCATCTGAACCGCCTGCTCTGAATTGCTGTTTAAAATGCAGCAGCATTCGTGGATTATGGCTTGCTGGTTTACATGCTCGTGATGGATCTTTTAATCTAATTAAGAGGAGGCAGAGATATATATTTTTTTCCTGGTGCTTTCAGCTACAGAGAGCTCTGATTTTTAAGCATAGCATAGTGGGCGACAGCACGTGTTTCATTCAGGGGCAGGAAGATCTGTGCCCGAATGCTGGCTGTGTGTCCCTGGGCACACCGCTTAACCTCTCTGAAGACTCCGTTTCCATCTCTATGAGTCAGGCTTTCGACCAAGCCCTTTGGTCCCGTGCGGCCAGTGTCTTCATTATTCTCATCTTACAGATGGGGAAACTGAAGCTCAGAGAACCTAATTAGATAGATCACACAGTGAGTACATGGTGTGAACTTGATAGAACAAATATCTGGCTGATGGGCCGTTCAGAGGGTGAGATAGTTGAGTGGTTCTAGAGAGTTTGGCATGGCTGTTACGCAGTAGATTCCTCACTTAGTGTTGTAACAAGTAGCTACTATCGTTTGTCATTGTTATGATGTGGCGGTCATCAATAGAGGTGACATGGGAGCCAAGGAGCACGGGGCCATCCATGAAAAGCTGTGTTCTTGTCCAGGTGAAGGAATGTAAGAGGCAGAACAAGACCAATGGGTGGATATTCCTGACCCACGGAGCTGTCTGTCCTGGTCCCGAGAGGGGCTGATGTCCCAGGGGATGAATGCCATCAGACACTGTCTCTTGACCCTAAAAAGGTTTTGATAGCAACCCTGTGTGTTTGGTGACCATCTCAGTTACTGTGCTTGTTTTCACACCAGCCACACTGGCTCCCACGGCGTGTCTGGAGCCAGACATGTCCACTCCCTCCTTGCTGTTATCCTCCCAGCCAGGAGTCTCAGGAGAACAGAAATCAATGAACAACAGTCTGGAAACCCACTGCTCAGAATTCCCCATGAGTCTTTTACTGCGTTTGAGTTATCACATCTCCCCATCTATGAGGTATTTTGAAGTAAATTGCAGACATTTGTACTAAATACTTCAGCGTTTTTATAAAGCTTCAGAATTGTTTGCGCCGCTGAAACCTGCCCTGGCAGCCCAATGAGTATGGCTCAGATGGATGCAGAGCCCCTGAGGTGGAAGTGGAGATGAAGATCTGGGTCCTTGAACCCTAGAACCACCTTCTCATCTGAGCAGATCCCCAAGACCTTGGGACTCCGAAGAGTATAGTTTGAAAGTCATTAATGTTCACTTTATGGAAGAAGAAACTGAGGCTTGGTTGGGGGTGGGGCCACTTATCCCAGGTCATTCGTAAATTCATCAAAGATTTGTTAAGCTGACTCACTCCAGGACTCCTACACAGTCCCCGATCATTTGGTAGATGTAATGGGCCTTTCCCTGAGGAAATGCACATACGGGGTCGGACAATTAAGTTCACGAACTCATCCTAGAAAAAGTGCTACACACCTCATTGCTGAAGATCACTATGGTCACCTTCGAAGTACTCCCCTTGGGAAGCTATGCACCGACACCAGCGCCTAGTCTACCCTTCAAAGCAATTTGGGAACTCTTTTTCTGGAATGGCCATCAGGGCTGTCATCATGTTACCCTTGATGTCCTGAATGGCATCAAAATGTCTTCCTTTCAATATTTCCTTAATCTTCGGGTAAAGAAAGAAGTCATTGGAGGCCAGATCAGGTGAGTAGGGAGGGTATTCCAATACAGTTATTTGTTTACTTGCTAAAAACTCCCTCACAGACAGTGCCGTGTGAGCTGGTGCATTGTTGTGATGCAAGAGCCGTGAATTGTTGGCAAAAAGTTCAGGTCGTCTTTTTCACGCAGCCTTTTCAGCACCTCCAAATAGCAAACTTGGTGAACTGTTTGTCCAGTTGGTACAAATTTGTAATAAATAATCCCTCTAATATCAAAAAAATTAGCAACATTGTTGCAAACTTAATTGTCAGGCCTCCTATAGCAGGGGAGTGAGATTCCCAGATGCCTGAATCCATTTGTGATTCTCCAAGGACACAGTGGACCAATATTGGACTCTTCAGCCATGTGGCCTCCCCAAGTTACTAGGGGAGAGGCGGGTTCCATGACCTGGAGGCCTCCCAGATCATTAGGTCACATTGTACCACCTTGCCGAAGAGAATGGGAGGTGAGAGAGAGAGATGGGACGGTGAAAGGGAACAGGTGAGGGAGAGAGAACAGAGAGGTGAGAGATAAGCAATGAGAGAGGCAGAACAGAGTAGAGCGAGACCTGGAGAAAGAGCAAGAGAAGCCCCCCACTCCCCCACCCCCGGGAGACTCCGGGCTGGCAGGAAGGGGATGGGCTCACTTGGAAAGCAGCTGCCTGTCGGCTCTGCCTTGCAGCAGCCTTCTGGGCCGCTTGCGTGCTGCTAGCTTCCTGCAGACACCAAAACACATAATCTCAAGAATGCCTGGAGCCTGGAAGGAGGGAAGAGAATGCCATCTCAAGTAGCAGCTGGGCCATCGATGAGTTCTCAAAAGCATCCTCAATTTCACTACACCCCTCCCCTCCCATCTCTGAATCTAGAGGTCCCTGTGGTGAGTGGGCTTCCCAGTGGGAGAGGCACTGGCCTGACACTTGTGGGCTCTGCTCCACAGGGCAGGGTATGGAACAGCTGAGGCTCCTGAGTGTCCCTGGGTGGACACAGAGCGAGGGGTCAGGATTCATGATCTCAGTTTGTAAGACCAGACTCAAAACCCAGAAGAGCAAGTGAGAGCGGGTCAGAGAACAGGTCTGTGGTCTAAACCCTTCTGTCCACGCAACCTGCAGAGCACAGGAAGGGTGGGAGGTGAGCATGGAATAGCAGAGACAGTGAGAGAGCAAGTGAGCAGAAAATAATGAAGGTCAAGGAGGTGGTTAAGAACGTGGTCTGTGGAGTCTGTCTCTCTCTCCAACTCTCCATCCATCCATCCATCAGTCTATCCATCTATCATCCATCCACCCATCCATCTGTCCACTATCCATCTGTCTTCTACTCATCCATCCATCCATCCATCTATCATCCATCTATCCATCCATCCATCCCTGTGTGTGTGTGTGTGTGTATCTCTTTTTCTGTACATACATTTACCAAATATTTATGGCACATCTGTCATGTGCCAGGTGTGTGCTGGGCACTGGGGATATGGCAGAGAATATGACTAAAGAGGACCCTACTCCCAAAAACCTGATATTCTAGAATTTCTAAGACACTCAGTAATCAAGTAAATAATGAAAAAATCAGGAAGCGATAAGGACTCTGATGAGAATAAAAATGTGTGTCAACTGGCAGGCCCATAGCTAAGTATGAGAGTGTCAGGAATCCGCTCTGATTGTGAAGTTCCTTGGGATTGATGTTTGTGAACTAGGGAAAGAATTCTGGAAAAATCCAAAGTCAGTTGCCCCACCATGGCCACTAGCTTCCAGAGAGGCAGAAAGCTACGCCCCAGGCTGCTGTTACCCCCTCTGAAGAAATGGATCAGACGCCAGTTCCTGGTTTTGAATGAAAATGAATCATCTTTCTTTATCACCTAATAATCTAGTCTTCATTTAGAGTCAATTTAACACAGTATTGACATTCCTAGGTGCAGGAAAGTGGCCAAAGACAGGCAGATGCAGTGAACTCTAGGAAAGGTGGAGTTTATATTTCAAGCAACTGCTGGAAAGAGGAGTTCAGAGGATTCACCCACATCTGTCTGGGGAAGGTCTAAAAAGCGGACTTTTGAAAGAGTTGTGTTTCTGCTGGAAACTTCCCAGCCCTCTTCTAGAGTCCAAACCCCTCTTTCTTGGGGGGACCCATTTCATGCAGCGTGGTTGGACTGACCCCCACTTTGGCCAACCAGAACTATGGACATGTAGTCATGAACCAAGCCAACAAACCAGAGCTTTTCCTAGGATTTTTCTACTGGAGTTTTGGGGAAAGATATTTTTCTTGCTGAGACAGCTTAACAGGACAGTGTGAGTCCAGGGCTACCAATGGCTATATTTCCTGTCACATCATGAGAGCCAAACAGAGAAGAAATATAAAAAGGCAGAGTTCCCTGACAGAGTCCAGTTTGAACAACTGGACCCAGTTGTGTCTGAAACCCAAACTCACTCTGGGATTTTGTATTTCATGAGCCAGTATATTCCAATTTTTGTTGGAGCTAGTTTGGGTTGGGTCTCTATCACTTGCAACCCAAGAGAATCCTGGCTGATATAGGTCCAATATGCAAGGGATTGTAGCATTTTATATGGCACTTCTGGTCCATAATCTCAATCTCCACCTACCTGGCAAGAGTTCCATTCCATTCCATCCCATTTAATTCCATTGACTCTATTCAATTAGATTCAATTCAATTCAATTCATCCAACTTGTTTTGGGCGCCTGTTATATACTGGGCATTTTCCTAGGTTCTACAGATTCAAAGGTGAATAAGCGTCCATCTTTACTCTTAACGAGTTGACAGTGACTTATAAACAGTCACTGACCAATGTGATAAATATTCTTATTTCTAAGTGCAGTGGGACCAAAGAGAAAGACTGAACTCTTCACAATTCTGATTTTTTTTTTTAACTATCAAGGGACCCAGCATGGTTTAGTACTCAAGAGCAAGGATTTTGAGTACTAGACAGGTTCATCTGCTGTTTTTTAGCTGAGTGACCTATCTGAGCCTTACTTTCCTCCTCTGCAAAATGGGGCTGATACTAGAATCTATGTAGGTTTATGGTGAAAAGTGAAAAAGGGAACAGGTCAAGTGCCTGGCACGCTCCAAGTACTCAGTAAATGACCGTTACCTCCATCTTCTCCTCTGCCTGCGGGGAGTAGGGAATGGGTGGGGATGGCAGAGAAAACAGTGAGGTCAGAAACAGAATTCTCTCTACACCCCCTTAGGCACCACAGCCCTAGAGCCTTGCACACTTCCTGGCACATACAAGATGCTTAAGACAAATTTAATACAAGTGTGTTGAGTGAAAACTTAAGAGTTGCAGAGTCGAAAGCAGAGGTCCAAGCCCTCAGCAGGGGCTCAGTGCTAATGCCAGAATTTCTGACCGGGAGGCGCCTAGGGGTGCCGTTTGCCTGAACCATGGGCTGGGGGCTTGACTGGAAGCTGCACAGCAAAGCCCTTTACCGAAGAGGCAGAAAGTGTTCCTTTAGATCAACAAATAGAAGCAGGTGATGGAGATTATGGGGAGCGGGGAGAGTCACTCTGACCCTCTCCGGAGCTCAGAGATCCTCTGGTTATTTGGGACAAGTAACAAAAAGCTGGAAGGAAACTCGGAGGTCAGTAACCCGGGGCAACAGCTTCATGTTACAGAAGGGGAAACCAAGGCACAGAGAAACTTGTCCATGGTGACCTGTCAGGTTGATGACAGATCCAGGCAGGGACCCGTTTATCCTGTCACTCATCCAGGTGTTCATTCTACCCTACCCCCACTCTCAGAGAATTTCTTGAGGTCTGAGCTGGAGGGAAAGCGGCTAGAGTGGGGTGCGGCCAGAGGACAGCTTGAGTGTGACCTAGGTCCTCTGCCTTCACACCCCATGAGGCCAAGGCCACTGACTCCTCCCCTGCATTCACACCCTCTTCTCCAGGGCAACCTTTTTGGCCTCACCTCTGGATGGTCTGTGGGCCACTGCTTAATTTCCTGCCTCTTCCTCTAACACCTTTTGTAAGCCTTCTCCAATCCAGCCCCCACAACAAGGAACAAAACCTCAAATTTTCCCAGGGGCCAGCCCCAGAATAAATAGGAGAGCGGGGTGTCACAGTAGGGAATGGTAGGGACTGTGACCAACTGAAGAGTCCACGCCTGTGTAACGGACATCCGCCACTCAGCTCACACTGATGCTGACATGGGAGAAAAGGTCGGCTTGGGGTGGCCAGATCTTGCATTGTGTCAGGAGAAGCCAGAAGTGGAGATTTTTGTATCCAACTTCCTGTTTAGAAAGACAACACAGCAGCTGGGGGAGCTGGCCTCAATGTGTAAGTCACAGTGGTATCGCCTAGGCCTAGTCCTTATTGACCCAGGCCTCAGAGTGAGAAGACCAGCCCCCCAGACAGAGTGGGAAAAACGGAGCCAGTCAGGGGAGTTGGCATGAAGTCAGCAGCTGAGGGGAAGGGGCCGCGGCAAAATTGCTGAGTTTCGGAAACCCCAGGCGCCCTGTGCTGTGATTTTTTTTTCTTTCTGCTGCACACAGCCACCTTCTGCCAGGCTCCTGGATGCTGACAGCCCAGGATGTGGAATTTACTTTGAAATGCTAATCCCAGAAAAAAACACGATATTGATGTTGCCGACTAATTAAGGGCTGGCCTGGTTTAAACTTTGGAGGGCTCCTGCCTGTCTCCCGCCTTGGTGGGAGCCCGGGAGGATGCTGTTTTTATTACATCAGAGAGATGATGCAAAGGGCCTAAGTGGACAGGGGAGGCAGAAGGTAGAATCACAGCATGTGGAGACCCGTGAGTTCTTCACAACTCATTTCCAGAGACAGAGATGGTGGGGGACATGGGGCTCAGAACATTAGCCCTGGAGCCATCTCCCTCCCAGGCTGGCTAATGGTAGTGAGGGGGTGGCGTAATGGGTCAGGCAACAGGGCCTGGCTTTATTGGAACTGAAAGCGGCACAAGGCGACTGATGAGAGTGGTCAGCTGTGATTTACGGGAGGCCTCATTTGCAGATTCTCTCTGCGGGGCCTGAGTTTCACTTGGAGACTGTCCAGAATTAGTAGCTGCCAAGACAGCTGGCTTCACAGCCTCCGAAGGCCAGTGCCCGGGCAGGCAGGCAAATAGGCTCAGGGCTGTTTCTCCATCACTGCCCCGGGCACAGCTTCCTGGTCTCTGGATTCCTGACAGCTGATGCTCACTGCAGGCTGGAGAGAGGACACCCTCATTGTTTCCATTTTACAGATGAGGAAACTAAGACCTCGAGAGGGTTAACACGGCCAGTGAGCGGCAGAGCCCAGATTCAGACCCATACAGCCTGACTCCAGGGCTCAAGGTCTTAGCCCCTCAACTCTGCAGGCCCTTGGTCTCTGCCCAATGCCTGGCACATAGGAGATGCTGGGTATGTTCATTCATTCACTCACTCCCACACTCACTTCTTCACCCACTTGTATTAAATGCTATATGTTACCATATTGGATCCCCCAAGAACCCAGCCGAGAAGCATCATTCCCCTTTTACAGATGGTGACGTGGAAGTTGAGGCATGTTAACTGGCCCGCTGCAGCTCATGGAGTCAGCTATAGGCATTGGAGGCAGGAGTCACGATTCAATCTTCCGACCCTGACGCTAGCATTTCTACTACTCTAGAGCTTTGCACTAACATGCAGCTTCCTCGAAGACAGGCAAAAGATGGCACAGGAAGTGTTCATTCCCTGGGGTGCCTAATGCAAAGCTGAGCATGCTCATTCACTCATTCCTTCAACGTATGTTAAATGGAATGCCTTCTGTGGATGTGCTGGGAGATGGGGATAGAGCTACGGGCTCAGTAGACATGGTCCTGCCCGAATGACCACAATAATGGACGGAGGTGGGAGGGGGTTACGAGGCCCCAGAGAAGGGGCTTTTGCATTAGCGTTTATGCTTCTCACACCCAGCTATGGCTAGTAAGACAATGGAATCAGGCCAACTGGAACCTGGGGTGGGAGGTCAGAGAACCCCCCCCTGGCATGTTAGAGTATTTATAGATATAGCCTTTGGATCCAGACAGGCTTGAGTTGGGATCCTGTTTCCTTGATCTTTAATCCCATGTCCTCAGGAAAGCCACCTCACCTCTCTGAGCTGGTGTTCCTGCTCTGTAGTACCCATTTTTCAGAACTAAATGAGACAAGGTATATGACACACTGAGGACAGAACCCGGCATGTCGGAAGAACTATAGAGCCATAGCTGTTGTCATTACTGTCATTGCTATCACTGGTTGTACTATCACTTTGTCCTCGATAGACTCTGAAGGCCACCAGCCCACATTTGCAGGCCTCGGCCCCTCGCACTTCCTTCTTCCAACTTCCTTCCCTCTATTGCTGGCACTGACGGATGCTTCCTCTGGTTGGGGCAGCGTTGGGCCCAGTGGGGGCCAGACAAAGAGAAAGCTGAGGATCTAGGTCTTGACAAAATTCTTGTAGATCGTGCCTCAATAATTTCTGGGCACAGTATAAAGTATGCCTGAGCTGATGGGCGTTGCTTAAAGAAACATATGAAATAAATGAAATATATATATTTTTTAAAGCTTCAAAGGGGGTCTCAAACCCAGAGGTAAAGTGGGTGGTTCAGATGCTAGAACCCAGTGGATGTCTAGATATTCACAGCCCCTCGCCCCACGCCTTCTGATATGTACGCCCTTGTGTCGTCCCCTCCTATTGGCTATAGCTGGCCCTGGGACTCGCTTTTACCACTAGCAAATGAAGAAGTGATGCTGTGCCATTTCCAGGTGTAGGTCTTAAAAGAGTGACCGAATTCTGCTTAGAGACTGTTGCCTGCCTGAGGGTCTTCCATGGAGCTTGATGGCTCTCAGTTAAGTCAGGGCAAGAGTAGCAAGTGTTATATGTTAGAAACTTGTTACCCCCCAGGGGAGACTTCCTGCTTGACTTAATCGGAAGAATGAAAGGGAGTTGAAAAGGGAATGATTCTTTCACTACTGTTGAAGACCCAAAGGGAATGGCTTTCTTTCCATATTATTTACTGCCCTGCCCCTGAACCCCACCTAGCTGTGAGCACTGCACTTTTGCAGGTGGCTCCCTTGTGTGGCCCTGACTCCAAGGCCCTGAGGAGGACACAGTCTGCCCATCATCTGAGCTCTCCACCTGCAACTCCGTGGCTTGCCCAGGACTTCCGGTCAGGTGGGAGAGAATAGTATTTGTGGCTCAGTGAGCTGATGAGCTGGCTTGTCCTATGGTGGAACCTAGTGGTCATTGAACGGTGAATTGTGCTCAGGGCACAGTTAGTCAAGTGCGGTTGAAATGCAGCATTTGCTGTTGTCCCAGAGGGGATATTTCATTTTGTGCTAATCACCTCGGTTTCCTGTGAATGCACCCCTGGCTCCTGCAGGCAGGAAGATGATGGTTGCATGAAAAAGGGGTTCACTCAGGCCAATTTCAAACCAGGGACATCACTCAACCAACCACAGCCACTTGCAAAGGACGTGGGCATTTTGGATTTTGTGGCCCCTCCTTCCTCACCTCCAGTTTCTGACCATTTTCTCTTGAAATGACACACAGGGTATTAAGAATGATGCTGATTATGTCCCTGTCTTCCCGCTGCTTGGGCCAGAGGCCTTTTCAGATCTCAGCAGTTGGAAAGATGTTAACTCCAAATGGAAATCTAATCATGAGGCATTGAAGGACTGACTTTCCAGTGCCTTTGGGGGATTTGCTAGGGCAGGGGTCAGCAAACTTTTGAGACGGAAGAGCCGCCAGGGGTCAGCAAACTGCAGCTCGCGAGCCACATGTGGCTCTTCGGGTACGTACATGTGGCTCTGAAGTAAAATTGAAAACGAAAATAAAACTATCATAGTTTAATTTATGGAATTTTTAAAGGATTTTATTCACATAATGGTGATTCTGTAAAAATATATTTATGGCCCTCGAATAATTTTTAAATTGTGAGGGACAGGATTGGCTCTTCCAGGGGTCGGCAAACTTTTGAGATGGAACGTACCCAAAGAGCCGCATGTGGCTCACGAGCTGCTGTTTGCCGACCCCTGGTCTAGGGGTCTACGACTTGGGCAAAAGTGTTTGTTTCCAGGTCAAATTCCCTGGCATCCCCTCCTTTGGCCATGCTTTGGATCGACTTGTAACTTATTTTCCTATAAACAAAATGACTTCATGTGAACATGATTTTCATTTGATTAACAAGCAGTGATTGGGCTTGAGCCTAGAGTGTCACCCCCACTGTCACTCAGGGGTCCCCTAGGGAGAGAACTCACCTGTAAAGGAAGAGGTGGCCTGGCATGATGGCATGGTTATTATGGGGCGTGAGGATTCTGAGTGGGAAAATTATGGTACTGTGGCTGTTGCTCAGATCCATCCCCAACCAGGCCAGCTGCCTGGGTACTTACACCATAGGGGGAAGCAGAGGAGCAGCTTCTTGAAGCTTGATGCCCAAGCAGCAGCCCTGACACCACTCTGACGTGGTATACCACAAGGGAGAGGAAGCCAGTAACTCCCTGTTCTTTAACCTGGACTAGTGGGCAACGTCAGCACAGGGGGAGGAGTTCAGGTCCTTACAGTGGGTTCCCGGTGGGGCAGTGGGAGGGATGATGGCGCCTGTGGAAGGTGGAAAATAGTGCCTGGTCCCTGCTCTGCTCTGCTCAGTGGAGCAATCTAGGGGAGGTGCCGCGCCTGAAGGGAGATTTGGGGCACACTAGTAGCTCACACAGTCACTCTGGATTGCTGAGGAGGGCAGTGTGAAGGCCCAAGGACCTGGATATTTGAACTAAGCTCAGGGAAAAAGAAAAAAGAAAGATAAAGAAACTTTGAAGAAAGCAAGTGTGCTTGCAGATCAGGTAGCAGGGTGGATTGCTCAAAGTCATGGGACCACAGGGGTAGCCAGAGAGAAGCACATTAAAGGGCCTGAGACAATGAGACAAAGGGCCAAGTAGGGAGTAGCCAATTAAGGGTGTTTTTTTTAAGCCAACAAGGTCACGCCCAGAGCAATCTATGCCTCTCCTGGAGGCTGTCCCAGACCACAAGGTAGAGAGAAAGAGACTGGCTCAAAAGGTCATTGGTGAATAGGCAACAGGTGTGAGAGGCTGTTCAGTCACATGTCAGGGGGTGGAGACTGTTACCTGACCCTCAGGTGACCACACCTGGTGAGAGGCCTAGAGAGAGCATTGCCTTCCCAGAAATGAGGACTCCTTAGTAAGAAAAGGGGCTTCCCATTCAGATGTGGGGGTATAGCAGTGTGGCATTCGGAGGAGGAACTCAGCTTATAGCTGGACACCATATATCAAAGCTTATGAGTGAAAAATGAAACCATGCACCGATAATTTGGGTGCCCTGACCTCGTCTGTGTTGGGAAATCGTTTCTGCCCTAAAAATGGCCAGACGATCACAAGGTCAGAAGGCGGAATTCCCACAGGGAGGATGTAGAGTGTTAGATCATTGCTCAGAAACAGGCACTCCCTCACCCAGCTGCAGGGCGGACTGCGCGTCCCGCCCCATGTGACTTGCCTTGGCCAATAGGACGTTAGAGGACACGCCACCGAGAATTGAAATGAGTTTGTACCGTTAGGTTTGCCCTCTCCTGACCCTGCCTTTGGCGTGAGTAGAACGTGCTTGAGTAGAACAGGCATGAGTAGAACATGAGTGGAGAGAGCTGCTAGTCCAAGGAGGATGGGAGACACGTGGAGCAGATATGGATCCAAGGTGACCTGAGCCAAGTTCAGTGGAGCTCAGCCCAGATCAGCCAAATCCCAACTGACTGACTCACAGACATGTGAGTGAGAGGTGAACGTCACCATCTTCAGGCCACAAATGCTTGGAACCCTTTCAAAACCCATTCCTGCTGCTAAGCATGAAGTGTGTCCCCCAAATAGCCACACAGGACACTAGGAGACACCTCTCTAGCTCCATCTCATGTCACTTCCTTCTCCTCGGGAGTCTTGGTTAAGAGTCAGAGCTGCCTGGCTTCAAATCCTCATTCCAACTCTTTCTAGCTTTGTGATTTGAGCCTCAGTCTCCTCACCTGTAAAATGGACCTTATGAATACTTATCTCAAAGGGGGGGCGGTGTTTTAAAGGAGGTAATGCTTGGAAAGTATTATGTTGAATGTTAAGTAGTAAGTTGAACATTATCAGGCACATAATCAATATGTTTTTAAGTAAGTAATAGTTAATAATTACCATTTTTTTGTGGTTGGAACTCATTACTCCAGACCCATAACTTTTGGATTTTACTTATGGTTCATTCAGACTGGGGGCTAGGATATCCCAATTAGCGTCGCCTTACTGGTGAGCCTGGCCTTCATTTTCAGCGCCTGCTTCTGAACAGCAAGGAGGGCACAGTTCTGAAATGCCCACACACTTGCATTTCCCATTGGAGAGACCTCAGCAGATTCAGGGAGGTTGATGTCAAGTGCTAAGAAAGAGGGCATGAATCATGGCTTTCCAGGGAGGTTAAAATCCAGACCCTGGGAGTTGCCAAAGATCACAGAGAGTGGAGTCAGGTTCTGAGTGTCTTGTGAAGCTGGATTCTTTCCTGATTGTGACAAGTTTGAAACTGTGAGGATGAATATCAAAAGCCCGGCCAGTAAACTCACACATTAGGTGGCTGGAGGATTACATCAGCTTGGGCCAGAGGAGAGGGTACATCCATTCCACTTTTCCCGCTTGAGGCAAGGCTGCACCCCTCACCTGGCCTAAGTGACCTTGGCTCTCTCTAAAGTGTGAAGATCATGAAGGTGCTGTTAGAGATTGTGGAGGTTCTCGCTTCCCAGAGAGAGTCGTTGAGAAAGAGAAGAGTTTTATTTTTACAGTATAGTTTATTGATTTTAAGATGCACGTTTCCCCCACATTTTAACATCTCTGAAATGATGATGTTGCCTACCATCAACTGATGTGAACGTATTGTGTCAGAAGGTTGGCACCCTTTTCTCATTTCTAGTGTCATGAAATAACATGTATCTTATAACCAGCAGCATCTTAGGTGTGGTGAAATAGTGTCCTTTTTTTAAACAGCTTATATTTATATAGATCTACCCTGCACTCAATCCTGTGATTAGTGCTTTACAGGGGTGAGCTCATCAGAACAACTTTGTGAAGTGATCCACATTTTGCAGATGAGAAAACCAAGATCAGAAAGGTGAAGTCACTTGTCTAAGGACACACAGCAGTGGAAAGGCTCTATCTATCTATCTATCTATCTATCTATCTATCTATCTATCTATCTCCCCCTCTCTCTCCCTCTCCTTCTCTCTCCCTCTCTCTCCATCCTTCCACCTTCCCTCCTTCTCTTTCTCTCTCCTTCTACAAATCCATGCATACCTCAGGCATTCTTAAGTACCAAGTCCCCAAATCTTTCTCTTCACCTCCAACACTTCTGAGAAATTGACTTCACTCACTCAATCAAAACATATTTATTGGGTATCTATTATTACCAAAGTTCTACAGAAATTATTCTTTGTGAATGAGAGATGAATCAATCTGTCTCCTGATCTCATGGAGTTTATAGTCTCATATTATGTAAAACATTTGCTTTTTGGAGGTCATTGAAACCTTATTTTAAATGCACTAGGAAAATCTATTGATCAAAAATGGTGGCTCGCCCCACTCCACTGTCATGGAGGACTATCGCTGATGGGGAGCAGGGACAGAAAGCCTGGGGCTACAGGCACGATGAGAAAGTCCAGCTTCAAGAAAACCTGTTTGGGAGAGCCTGACCTGACCTCTGCAGTTGAGATCTAATAGATGGAGAAGTCAAAAATATACAAATGCCACAAAAGCTAAAAATCCAAACAAGCCCAAAACTGAGCCTATTAACCTGTCAAGCAAAAGAATGCCAGTGAGGACTTTCTTTGAGCAGATCATGCACAGAGGGGATAGAATCAGGAGTTTTAAGCACTAGAAAGGGATTTTCATGGTGCTGTGCTAATTACGGATTGGAATCTAACCCTGTGGACAGTATCATGGATCCAGAGGTCTGGACGCAGAGTCAGTGGTCGGGAAAGCGTCTTCAGTTACTTCCAGTGAGGGCTAGCGTTCAGGGCCTAAGAGCTTGTGGTCCTTTATCACCTGCAGCTGGTTACAACCATTTGTGACAAGATACAACAGTTTGGCTATCTTCTAGGCAAGTGCTGATGTTAAGTGGCAATTATTCTTTTTACAGTGCTATTGGAGGCCGAATTACTCAGACTTTAGGAAAGGTATTAACACTGGGGGATTTTATTCTGATGTGATTGCCTCGCATTGGGGCCAGAGGGCCAGGCTTCCCTGTTGCTTTCCAGTGGGTTCCTCAAAAAGGGAGTTCACAGTTCTGAGGCTGAATATACAAATGGATAATGACAAGACCGTATATAAAAATAGACCTCTGACCCACCACCTCTGCAGCCACCAGCCCAGGAAGCTAAACCACAACCTCTGTAGCAAGTAGCCTCAAATAGTAAGGACTTGATCAATAACTGCCAACTTCCGTAATTTTTGCCCCTACTTCCAACTTAGAATGGACCAGAGAAAGAAAAATAGCTTCCCTAACCAATCACGTAGGAGCCCAGCTCCGGCGTCACCCTGCCCACAACCTCTAATCAGCACACACCTGAAGCCTTCTCTTTTTTCCACTATAAAACTCCCCGACACTTCTGCCTGCCTTTGATGGTGGCTGACTCCCTTGATAGCAAGCTCTACATAGCCTTTGATTGTTTGCATTTGGAGGGTCTTCATTCATTTTCACAATCTCCATTGTCAAATTGTAGGCAGGAAAGGAGGAGAGTGGAGGTGCATTTTAGACAATGAGCTTGACCCCAGGAGTATAGGTCTGCTCCAAGACACCTCTGGTGGAGCAGGGTCAGCTGCCCCTTGTTCTTGGAGGCAGGACAGCTGTCAGAGGCAGCCAGCCAGCAAAGGCCCACGGGATGTGCTTGGAGCCTGAGGGTTCTGAGGGAAGCCACCTCTAGCAGCAGAAATAAATTGGTTGTAAGTCTTTCCTGGACATTCAGCAACTTCTTGGCATGCGTGATGGTCTGGTCTTGGCTGTGCTGTAGGGAGTTAAAATAAGGGTTTGTCTCCAGATGGAGACAGACCAATGAAGGCAAGATGGAGGTCAGGGTGGGAATTGGAGAAGGCCAGAATGCCAGGAGGCATCAGGGCAGTGGCAAGGCCCCACAGCACCTCTCCTGGGAACATGGGCTCCACCCTCACCAGTGTTGAAGGGGGAGCACCTCACGCCCTCTCGAGAGAAGGCGTCACCCTTAACATGAGAGGCTGTGTTCCCTCTTCCATGACAGGCATCAACTATGGCGTGATTACCCTTGAGAAACCTCAGACATATTTGGCGGAAGAGAAATCTCTTGCAAGGACTGTTATTCTTGCCAGTAGTTCAATTTATAATAATAAAATGGGGCAACTTAAATAACCAACAAGAAGAGATGTTTAAATCAGCTAAGTTGTAGCCATTCAACGGACCATTATGCAGTCGTTAAAAATGATGGAAGTCTCTTTTAAAACCAGAAGATGACTCTCACGATACATCAAGTGTAAAAAAGTGGGTCACAAAAGTTTGCACAACGTGATGCCATTTTTGTGATGAAATATGACCACCTGGATCGAAAAAAAAACTATGAGATTATTAACCAAAATGTTAAGAGTGGGAATCTCTGTTTGAGGGCCTGGTGACTTTGATTTTCTATGTATTTATTGGTATTTTCTGAAGTTGTCATAATAAATTATAGATTTACACTGGAAAAAGCGAATGTTATTTTGCATGCTGTTTTAACAATGGAGCTGCTTTGGCTCTGGACGTGAGACTCAACTCTCCTTCTGATGCTCGCCTGTGCTCTTCTCTGGGGTCTGCCGAGCTGGTAAAAATTCCAGGATATAAACACAAACTGCAGCTTAAGGAGATCTGTTGGGGAATAAGCAGAGATGAGAGCCAAATTCTCCATCCAACCCTTCAGCCAACTGTGTCCTTGGAAGAATAAAGACGCAAAGCTTTGAGAAGGGAAGGATGTGGGACTCTGGGGAGAGAAAACTGAGCAGAGGGGCCGCGTGGAGTGTGGGGGCTTGCTGACACAGTCTGCGGTGGGTGGGGTCAGTTTTACCTCCTCAGTCATCTCTAACCACACCCCAAATAATGATGTTATTCTTTGATATGAACAATGGATATTCTCTGCATCTTATGTAGGGTGTGGATAAAAGCATTGTTAGAAAAATCGGCTATTTTAATTGATAAAGCATTTAAAAATTGAAGGAAAAACTGTGTACCTGAGCCCCCTTACTGAAATCCTGACACTGCAGACTTCAGAGTGAGCAGGCAGCTCTGTTCTCATGAATGAGCAGCAGAGCAGCTGACAGTGGGCAGCCCAGGAATGTGACCTGCCCCGGCCTGTGCTGACACGGCCACTGTGAGCACCCTGCCTTTGGCCAGGTATGGCTGAATTTCCCCCAACCACTCCCAGAGAGCACAAAAGGTGCTATGAAAGTATATAATGAAGGAAAGCTATTGGCATAATTAATTTCTAGTTCCTAGTTTGTTTGTTTGTTTATTATTTCACTGGGTCTTTGTCCCTTCATGAATGATACTTATGGAATAAGTCATCTATTCATCCATCTACCTTCCCATCCACCTAGTCGTCCATCCATCCCTCCATTTATCCATCCATCCATCCATCCATCCATCCATCCATCCACCCATTTATCCATTCATTCATCCATCCATCCATTTATCCATTCATTCATCCATTTATCCACCCGTCCATTCATCTACCCATCCATTTATCCATCCATCCACCCATTCATCCATCTATCCATCTATTTATCCATCCATCCATCCATCATCCATTTATCCAACCACCACTCCATCCATCCATCCATCCATCCACCCTTTTATCCACTCATCCATATATCTACTCATCCATGTATCTATCCATCCATTTATCCATCCAGCCATCCACCATCCATTTATCCACCCACCAATCCATCCATCCATGCATGCACTCACCACTCCTCCCATCCAAATTCTTAAGGAACCCTTAATATGTGCCAGGTGTTATCCAAAAGGGTTAACTCAAAGAAGCCCAAAGTATAGAAGGAAAGAAAGACAGGTACGTTGCTAATCATCACACAGCAGGATACTCTCAGTCATTGCTGTGGAGTTGAACTAGGTACAACCCTGAGGCAGGGCAGCTTGGCAACATTACAACTGCAAATTCCCTTTGACCTAACAATTCCACTTCTAGAACGTTATCCTACAGATGTACTCATCCCTGTACAAAATGACTCGTGTACTGGATTATTCATTTCAGCATTGTAATAGCAAAAGTTTGGAAATCACCCAAATGACAAAAAGTAAGGGACTGTTTAGACAAATGACAGTATATCTACATAAGGCCACCACATGACTCTTTATGTACCGATATCGAAAGAGCACTAAGGTTCATCATTCGGTTAAAGAAGGATATAGAATAGGGTGCATATTATTTTACCATTTGTACTGAAAGAGAAAAAACACATGTATACAACAGTTGTCTGCACACTTTTAATGTATACAGAGGCTATTCCTAGAGAGTTAACAACATGAAGTTACCCTCAACCAATAAGGGATGGGCATTGGTAGATACATACCCCAAGCCCCTTGCCTCTTGGTGAAGACAGCTGAGAGACAGGAGCGAGCCTGTTACCCACAGTGGTGACTTGCTCATTTCCACACACGTGGTGGCCCTCCCTTTTCTGTCTCACTTCCCCACCCTTTCACCATGCTGCCTGGATAATCTCCCAAATAAACTATGTGCACCCAAAAATTCACCTTGAGGTCTGCTTTTGAGGAGACTCAAACTAAGACTGTCATTGCTTGTATACAAATTGAAAGTAAAACCATTGGAAGCCTCTGGGGAGGGGACCTGGGTGGCTGAGGGCAGCAGCGGCAAGCGGGATTTTCATCATAGAACCTTTGGTGTATTTTGAAATGTGTACTCTGGGAAATATTCCCTACTGGAAAATAATTTCCCAGTGACATCAGTGATAAATGATACAGTTGGGGAATCACAAAGGGCTCTGGGGTCATAGATGGGACATCTAGAAAAACCCAAGCTCAGCCAGTGAACACAAACAGTGAACCATGGGCCCTGGAACCTGGCTACATAGGTTTGACCCCTGGCTCTACCACTTACAAGTTGTGCGACAGGCCAGGTACCTTGAACGCTCTGTGCTTCAGTTTCCTCGTTTGTACAAATGGAGATGATCATAATGGTACCTATTTCATAGGGTTATTGTGAGGGTTAAACATATGAAGATATGTGTCTGTCCATTTGGGCTGCTATCACAAAACACCAGAGTCAGGGTGGCTGATAGACAGCAGAAATTCATTGCTCACAGTTCTGGAGGCTGGAAGTCTGAGTTCAAGGTGCCAGCATAGCCCAGTGAGGGCCCTCTTTGGGGTTGCAGACTTCTTAATGAGTCCTCACATGGTGGAAGGGGCTAGGATCTCTCTGGGGTCTCTTATATAAAAGCACCAGTCCCATTCATGAGGGCTTCACCCTTATGACCTAATCACCTCCCAAAGGCCCCACCTCCTAACACCATCGCCCTTGGGGATTAAGACTTCAACATATGAAGTTTGGGGAGACACAAACATTCAGACCATAGCCATGTGTTACGTGCTAGCATAACTCACTGAAAATGCACTGGACGTGTTAGCTGTTGCTGCACTTAGCTGTGCAGTTTGATTTTGGCCAAACCCATATTCCTCCTAGGAAAATTTTTGTATCAGGTATTGCTCTGCCAGCGGTCTCCCAAATTTCTTCATTTGGTGCCTTTGCCACTTCCAGGAGGAGAAAGCAAACATTGCTTTGGAAACCTCTGGATGGGTTTACACCATCCTCACATCTGTGTGACGGTCAGGCATAGCCTCACAAAGCCATCAAGGACAGTAAAAGCCCCAGGGACCAATCAGAAGATGAGGCAAGTTGAGGAGAAGAATCCATGTATGGTCTTAAACTTTTATCAGGCAGCGGGTTTTTTTTTTTGGTTTTTTTTTTAAAGATTTTTATTGGGGAATTGGGGGATGGGAACAGCGCTGGGGAATTGGGGGAAGGGGAACAGACAAGTTGCTGTCGTTTTGTTCTTCAGTCTAGTTGTGGAGGACGTTGCTTCACTGGCCCAAGTTGGCACCACCATTGCTCTCTTCCCGGGCGAGGCAGATCAGTCGCCGGCTTCTGGATGGCCGCTCACTGCGGCTGCTGGCCGCTCACGCTGGCTGCTGGCTACACACAGTAGCCCATTGCAACCCACTGCAGCAGGGACTGCAGCCTACGCCGTCGCCGGCGACTCACAGCAGCCCAGCTCCAGGTTGAGCTGTTGTTCAGCATCTCAGCTGTGGAGGGCAGTGTCACTGGCCCTCATATGTGGGATCCGAACCGGGGTCCTCTGGCGTCCCAAGCCAGCTCTTAACCATCGCGCCACTCAGCCAGCCCCAGGCAGCGGTTTTGACAAGAAGCTAAGGATGCGCAGTGGAGAGAAACAGTTGGCTTCGGTTTTATGTTGTCTTACAACTTTTACGTCAACATTGAAATTAGCTTCTGTTTCCTCTCGCTCTCACTTGAAGAGATTTAAACTCTGATAATTAAGCTCAAAGTAAGCCAGACGGTGTCCACCATGTCACATAAGTACATTTCTATTTCTTGGTTCTGTTATTCAAAGTCATGCTATAATTTATTTGCTGTGGTAATATATTTCCTTGTTCCCTAGTGCCTCCTAGACCCTAGAGCAGAAGAAATGCTTGAATAAAAATTCACATATTGCTCTCTCAAAGCTAGGAGGCTGTATTATTAAGGATGGTAGACTGGCTGAGGTTTGGAATGATTTAATGAATCGGCTAATATTTCTTTTCTTGTGACACATATATGATTAGTAAGTGTTGTCTTCTCACTGATTCACTTTGTTTATTTCCTAATTTGATTTAGGATTAGCTGTCTTACAGTTATAGAAATAATTGTTTGATTAATGTGTGGGAATTTACATTTTCATTATGCTCCTGAGTAAGTTCTGTTCAATTAGCCGCTACGCCCCATGCCGATCTGGGGCACCAGAATTGCAATTTTCACCCATTAAGTAAGAACTGTTATATTGATTGGTGACAATTGGCTGCAGATAGTAAATACTCCTACACATTAGCAGAATTTAAATTATATACCAACTGGTTCTTTCAGTTTGCTTCCAGAGTAGCAAAATTCTAGAGATGGGCACCCATAGTTTAGATAGAATAGGGGCTCACATACTTGCTGATGCTCTTTATGATCAATAAATTCCGTGAAATTTCAAGAAGAGCTGTAGAAATCAGCCACGTGCTGCAGTTTGATATCTGAGTTTGCAAGTGAGTGTTGCCTGAAATTTCTCCCTAGGCGCCTCACCTGCCTCACCCAATCCCTCCCTGTTTCCCTTGTCAAGAACCCTCAGTGGCTCCCCATTGCTGCTATTTATTGGAGGGTTACGTGTGTGCTGGCTGGTGCCCCCAAAATCTTCGAAATACAATTCCTTCCTATCCATCTATTTATGTTAGGCTTTCTGATGTGAACAGAGACCCACTAAAGTATTTAAGGAAACCAGCAGTAAGGACGTGTGTGCAATGGAAGAAGATCAGGAAGTCCATGGTGGCAGGTAACTCAGGGCCTTTCTGCCTGTCTGGGCTTCTCTCTATGTCTGTCTTTCTGCCTCTCCATCTCTACCTTGGTCTCCATTGTTCTCTCTCTTTCTCTCCTCCTTTATGTGCATTTATTCAAGTCTCATATCTCACCACCAACCAGTTTCCCCACCCTCTGTGTTTTCCTCTCCCTCACAGCTGCAGCCTGCCCGTGGTTTTGGTTTGCTGCGCTTCTAACTCAACCCTCCCCAAGCCCATCACCTTCAGCCCCTCACCAACTGCCTCAGCCCCTCATTGCCCTCATTTCCAATTCCTGAGGGCAGAATGTGGCCTTGGGACTTGACCATGTGTCAACCATTCATCTTCCACTGTTGCATTTATTTGCAATAGACTCCTACCAACTGGGCTAAAGTTTACTTCATACGTCTAAAAAAATCAGCTCCTTGTGAATTTTAATATTATGTTTCATAAGGGGCCTTTTCATCAGTACCATAAATGGGGAACCAGCATTTTCCTCATTTACATGAAAATAAAAGCCTAACAGTTAAAAGTTTTAAAATCATATGTGTGCCAACTAAGGCCATTTCCTGTGTTACCAACTGCGTACATCCTACCCTACGGGAAGCATGGGACTCGCTCATCCTTTTGAAGCTGCCGCACATGTTGCTTGCCACGGCCTCGGGATTGGTTGCCCGCAGGTCATGTGCCCATTGCTGTCCAATCAGCTGTGACCAAGGTGAGGGCAGGGTCACGTGATATCCCCCTTCCATCAGAGAGCTAGTGGGCTGACAAAGCGATAACTGGTCCCCAGGTACTTTTCGCTGCCAGGTTTCAAGCCAAATGCTCTACACAATCCATCCTCACAGCAACTCCATGGGGAGGGCACTTTAGTAGCCCCGTTTCTCTGTCCTTTAAAGCCTCACAGCGGAATAACCCCTAAGGGAAACGCAGTTCAGCTCAACCCGAGGACCTAGAAAGATGCGGCTCCATTTGGGACCATTGACAGCTCCATAGAGAGCTGCATCGCTTTGCCCCAGAAGCCAACGTCAGCCCCCACAGCCTCTGAAAATGGAACTCCTCCCCTCCAAACTCCTCAAAGGTGGCACTGCAGTCAGCCAGGCCATTAGCCGTCTGCCAGCGAGGCATTTTGCTGAGCCTAGAGGAAAAGCGTTTGGGGGAGCGCTGAGAACGCTGGGAGAACTGCCTGGCACAGAGAGGAGCCCCTTTCTGTTCCCGGCTGCTGATGACCATGTCATTCGATGACAGCAGGCCCGGTGCCACCGAGAGGGCAGGCGGAAGGGCAGCTCTGGCTGCAGAACGCGCTGTGTTCCCTCCGTCTGCAGCTGGGCGGACCCTACCGCAGCTCTGTCCACTGCATTTAATCCACCCCCACTCTGAGGCGTACACAGAATTTCCTACCCACCCCTTATTTCTCCTCCCTCAGCACAGCCCCCAAAAGAAAAAAACGTGAGGCTTTGTGAAAGGAGCTGAAAATACAAGTAGCCACCTCCAGGTTGTCGGCTCAAGAGGGGAGAACTGCAGCTATGACATTGGCGGTGGTGTTACTGGCGCCTGACACGGTGCCTGAAAAAGCCGCACCTGACGCGCAGTAGGTCCTCAGTTATGATTTGCGAATGGGTGCATGAGACAGAATGGCAGGTGTGGCTGAACTGAGTTCCGCCTTAGACGCAAATAGCCAAGGAGGGAGAGCAGATTCTGCATTTGTAGTAAGGATCCAACCAGAATAGGAGTCCAAAATAGAACAGAGAATCCCACTGAGTATCTTTTATGATAGGATCGAAAATATCAGCTTCCCCTGAAGGAAACCAGAATGATTTTTAGTTTCAGCAGCGTTCTCTCTTGGAGGCTCAGGCAAGAAACATATTGCGTAATGCAGGTCTCCAGGAGAAAGAAAGTTCTGCCTTCCGAAGTTTAGCTCGCCATAGTCCTCAGACCACGCTCCCCGAGGGGGTAGGTGCTCAGCCCTGCCCAGCGTGGCGTACAGGTTAACAAGGAAGGTTCTGAAATCAGACTCCATGGGACTGAACCTTGGCTCCTACATTAGCTGGCTATGTGACCCTGGACCATGCGACCTAACCTTTATGATCCTCAGTTTTCTCAACCCTAAAATAGGGATTATAATTATAACCACCTTGGAATATTGTGAGGAATAAATGGCATAATCCATGTGAAACGTCTAGCTCAGTGCCTAGCCCGTGTCGGGACTCACTAATTATGAATAAATTCCCACTTCTCCTTCTGGGCCTCTCTGAATTTCTGGATTTGACACACTGTTTTGTACCGGTCTCAGCCTATCAATAACCAGTGTTGTACCTGGACCGGCCATTGTGGTTCTTATTATTATTGTAAGAAGCCCTTCAGCAATAACCATCAGTACGCTTTGGAAAACATAAAGGTTTATTACTTACAGGACCTAGAAATGATATAGCACACCTGTCTCCACCCAGCGAAGTCACTGGTAGAGAGAGAGCGCAAGAGAGTACACAGGGGCCTGGGGTTCTGCTTTTGTTGGGGTTCAGGGTGGGGTCCTAGGGTTTCAGGCTTTCTCATTATGGGTGAATTTAAAACCTGAGACAGGAGCTTGAAAGCACAGGAAGAGAAAATACCAAGCGGCCCAAATGGTCAGTTATTGAAATCAACCAAAATCTCCAAAACAAAGGAGCCTCTGTGGGGAGAGGCAGCCTGGCCCTCTAGTCCGGTGGCTGGCATTGTGTTTATTCAAGATACAGACTGAAGTGGATGCCTCTTTGAAGTGGGTGCCTCCGCAATCAAAGCTTAAGTCCGGCACTTGCATTACAAAAAAACCCCACAAAACTGTCAGGACTTACGCTACAGAGGAGTACACTCATTCCTCTCAAGGTGGAGAGGTGTTCTATTGTAACTTGGCGTTGCAAAGTCACTGGCGTAAGTGGGAGAGGGTGTCGGACATGCAGGGGTAGGAAAGTCCTGCTCTGGCCTGAGACCATCTGAGTTGAGCCCTAGTCCAATGCAGGTGATGTTGGTGACTAGGAGCCACGAATGAAGCTCGGTGTTGGGTAAACACAGCGCTGCATACACCATTCCTGCCCTCTCTGAGCGCTCCGTTCTTTAGAAGCCGAGATACATGCATGTAACCAGGATAGTAGCATCGGGTGGTCCCAGCGTGCTGGGCCACCGTGTAATTTAAGGTTAGAGTGTTGACAAAACTGGTAACCCATCCATCCCATTACAAGGCATTAGAATCAGGCTTCGGGTTAATCTTTGGGTGAAGGGTGCCCTTCCAGGTGGAATAAAAATATTCCTTCTCAAATATTCCTTCTCACCTTCAGGGAACGGCTTTCGTGTTCCAGTCACTGCCCACCCCCTGGCGTGTCACAGCTTGCTAAAGGCGTGGGTTCCTTTCCAACACTTTCTGATGTGCCATTGAGTATTATGACATACATGAATTTGGAGTAGGAGCTTAGAGATGAATAAGGCAGGACCCAGGGCCAGGGCGGGGGGAGGAACTGAAGCCTCAATGCTCATGCGTTCCTGAGATGGACACTGTAGTGGGCAGTGGGCAGCAGAGGACGCTGCTAGTGAATGTTAGGGACAGCATTTGAGCCCAGCCTGTGAGGACCAGCCCAGTGGCCTGGAGATGGTTCATCATATCCAGTGAACCAGCCCCTGCCTGGGCCTCTGGAACCTTCCCTCTGACTGTTTTCGTGCCCTCTTCACCCACCTTGTAAAAGTGCTGCCCTAGGGATACTCATGAACCCTTAGAAGACCCCTAGAAATGTATGGGTATAGTGAGGGGAGCTCTCAAATCAGCCCTCTGGGACTTGACTGAGCTCCTCAAAGTGGGAGCAGTGGGCAGGTGACACCCCATTGCAGATGCAAATTTACTTAAGAAAAGTCAAAGGAATGCATGAGCTAATATCACCAAAACTCCCAGAGGTAGAGTGTGGACCGGGCAAAGCTGGATCCAATAGCTCTGCATTGTCACCAAGCATCTGGTTCCCCTAGTTTCTCCTCTCTGCCTTCCCCGCTTAACTGAGCACCACCTTCCCCTGCGGTCAGGAGATCTGTCACAGCCTTTCCTGGGGACATAGGGTTGCTTATTCACACCCAGGGGAGAGAGGGGATGTTTGGAGGAATCCACAGAAATCTTGAGTCTGTCTCTGGCTCATGAGACTGAATTCTGTGACGTTTCCATCTTTTCACCAATCCCTATGGCTGGGGGGAGGCAGGGAGACGGGATTCATTGGTTGGCTCAGCGACTCCCTGAAGCTGGGGTAGAGTCAGTCCCAGCTACATCATGGCATCATGGCATCATGGCGTTGCCACATCTTGGGGAGGATCTCCTGCAGCGAAGCAATCAGGAGGAAAGAGGGGGAAGCTGTGTTTGGGAGGTGTCTTGGGTTGGGTTTCCCCAAAAGCCAATCCTGAGACAAGGATTCCAGGGCAAGTGGCTTATTCAGGAGGTGATCCCAGGAAGCAGGGAGGGAGAGTGAGGAAGTGAGACAGGAAACAGAGGGCAGCCAATACAGTGAATGTAGTTAAGACAGCTGCAGAAGGCAGCTGGGGCTTAATCCCAGGGGAGACACTGGGAAATGGTGTCAAACACTCACCACTGAGTGATCCCACTGAGAGCCAAGAGAATTGGGGTATCTAACCTCCACTCCCCTCACTTGGTCCAGGGCTGCTCCAAGGTTCTAAATCCCCGGCAGCCAGAGCAGCTTTCTGGAGATCCAAGGAAAGCCCTTGGACCGAGAGATACAGACAGGGGCAATCTCAAATGGTCTGAAGCACACTGGATTGGAAAGGCATGGTGGGGGACTGACAGTATCTACTACGAGAGGCAATCTGGGGGTGTTAGTAGAGGTGGATGGCAGAGTCAGATGTGAATTTCAAGACTGTAACCCCGGAGGCCAAATCGAATCTCAAAGTGCCCGTCGATCTCAGTTCATGGGGGAACCACACTCCTTGCTGTGTGGTACAGTCAGAGAGAGAGCGAGTCACGAGGCAAAAGGTAAAGATGTGGTAGGAATAGGGATTGCTATGGCTTAAGACTCAGCAGCAGCGACACCTGGAGCTAGCTGCGAAGTCTTGCGGGCGCCCTTGAAGTTCCCTGTCTGTCCCAGTCTCCAGACTCCCGGGGGCCCGAGAGAAGGGTCTGTGTAGGCTGCTGTCTCCGGGGACACAGCTGCTGGAGACTTAGCCTGTCTTCTAGCAGGAGGCACAACTAGAACAGCCTTCCACGTCGGGCAGGCTCAGAGGCAGCCCCTTGGTTTCTAGGAGGCTCCAGGCCAAGGCAGTTGAAGCTTCGTGACCACCACTGGTTTCTTGTATTCCATCAGACATTGGGCGGGGGGAGAAAAATTGGCTGTTTTCCTGTTTGGTCTAAATTAGGTTTTGTTTTTTTTGTTCCTCCCCAGTGTGAAAGTGTGTTTGAAAGGAAAGGGAAAGGTTTGCAGCCAGGTTCTCTTCCACTAAGGAAAAAAGGACATAGGATGTGGGGTCAAGAAAACTAAGATGTGGTCCTTTATCTGCTGCCAAAAGTCACGTGACTCTAGACCAGTCACTTCACCTCTCAGGAGGGCAATTTCCTTACCTGTTAAAAATGATGGGATTGGAAGGAGTGGCTGATTGCGAGAGCAGCCGCTGTCCAATAGAAACATTTCAGGAGCCACAAATGTGAACCATCTGTGTAACCCTAAATTTTCTCATAGCCCGTTTAAAAATAGAGAAAAAGTAACAGATGAGATTAATTTTAATAATATATCTTATGTATCAAACATATTATACGTTCAACATGTAACCATCAACATTAGTGTTTTTGTTTTATTTTACATTCTTTTTCTACTGAGTCTCCAAAATCAGGTGTGCGTTTTACATTAACAGCATATCTCAACTTGGACTGGCCACATTTCAAGTATCATTAGCCATGTGTGGCCAGTGGCCATTGTATTGGGTGGCACAGCTCCATGGGTCCCTCAAACCTTGAATTTATTTATTATTATTTTTTAAATTTTATTTTATTGAGGAACAGTGTGTTTTTCAGCTCCAAGTCAAGTAGTTGTTTCAATCTATTGGGTTGTCAGAAAAGTCATGACGCATTTTTGCAACAAAAACCAGACAAAATACGTCATGACTTTTCTGACAACCCAATAGTTGTGGAGGGCGCAAGGCTGTGGCCCATGTGGGGATCGAACCTGCAAGCCCGGTGTTATGAGCACTGCATTCTAACCAACTGAGCTAACCGGCTGCCCCCAAACATTACATTTAAATTGTGGTATTCTAAGATGGACTGTGCCTTTATTGCAGCAAGAAGGATAAAGGTCAAATATAAGAGAGAATTCTGTGTGTGTGTGTGTGTGTGTGTGTGTGTGTGTGTGTGTGTCTAAGTGCAGATGCTGGGAGCTGAAGGAGGCTGTGGAATCTTTACTGGAACCTGACAGCGCTGGGTTCAAATCCTGGTTCTGCTACTTACTGGTTGAGAGTCCCTTGGCAAGTCATGTAACTTTCTAAGCCTGAGTGTCCTTATGTGTCAGATAGCTTTGATGCTACCTTAAGGTAGTAATGCAGATTAAATAAGGTGTCTGGTGTATTTTAAGTACTTAATCATGATAGATATTATTATTATTCCGTTGAGGCGAAATTAAAACCAAAATCACATGCATTTGAAAAATGTTCCCCCACCCCCTTTTTATTCTTTTTCTTTTTTTTTTTGTGTGTGTGTGTGGGATAAGATACTTTAGGTTCTAGGCTTTAGAATAGGGATGGAAACTTTGTGGTACTAGGCCCTTAGCCTCCCATGATATGTCCTGACAGATATCACTAATCAATCACAGCTTCTCTCCATCTGAGCCCTGATGAACCCCCAGGAGCCATCTCAACACAGGCAGTCACTCACTGCCCATCAGTCTGAACTGGCAAGCAGATGAAATGCACGCGCCATCCCTGCCTTAGATCATTAGCATCATATGATAAAAGACAGATGTCAGAGGCCAGGAGGCACTAAAAATGACTGGGGGTGGTGGGAGGGTGGACAAGAGCATGAAGAGGTTTTGGCACGGGGTTAAAGTGACAGCTCAGAGGTGGGACTTTTCCTCTCTGCGTGTTTCTTTTGTCTTGGAATCGGGATAACTGAGCCTGGACAAAGCTCCCCTCTGAATCCTGCATTGGCTGGCGCCTGGGCACCAGCAAGCAGTCCCTCTGGAACACCTCCTGGCTTTGCGCATCTGGGTTGGGGTTGAACCCTGGCTATTTCATCCAGGGAGGCAGGTTCATTTTAGAATTCCAAGGACCCGATTTAGCTTGTGCCGAGCTGCCAGCTGGTAAAGAATGGCCAGCCATTTCGCCAACCGCCATGTTTCCCAGTCCTCCCTCTTGCTCTGCCCCTCGGTCACAGAGGGTCTCGCACAGGAGTGTTTTGGAGCCAGCTCATCCATCTCCCGTGTATGGAGGGGAAAATCTCCCTGCACCAGCCCCGGGGACTTCTCTTGCAAAGACAGAGAACTGGAGCCACGCTGACACTCCTTCCCCTAGGAGACAGCTGCAGAAACGGGAGGAAGTTTAAGACAAATGCAAAGGAAACAGGTCCATCCATCTTTTCTTTGTTTCTTTATTCATTCAACAAATATTTGCGGGGGCCTAGGGCAGTTTCCTAGGACCTGGAGGGAAGGGGTTGTAAAGATGAATCAGGCATGGTTTCTGCTGTCAGAGTTTACAGGACACAGGGGAGGCTATGGCAAGTTGCTCAGTAAGTGGAATACTCGATAATGTGGTGAAGTGGAAGGGAGGGCACATCACATCACCCCCTGCTGGGAATCCTACAAAGGGTTCTGGAAGCCTTTGAATAAAACCTGACTTCCTGACCTTGGCTCTTAAAGCCTGATATATTGGGCCCCACCTGCCTCTTGGACCTCACCTTATTAACCTATGGCTTCTGGTGCCCACTCTATTCAGCCACCACAGCCAAAAGGTCCCCAGGTTCCTCCACATTTCCCACCTCAGGGCCTTTGCACAGCCATTCCCTGTTGTCGGCTCTTCTTTTTCTTTTGAGTCTCCTCCCCAGAGCAGCGCTTTCTGACCCCACCCACAGTTGCCACTTTTCAGCTTTGATCGCTGCCCTATATTAATTCTTCTCAGAGCACTTCTGCCCAGCTACAATTTTTTGTTGATTTGTTTATTGTCTGTCTCTCCTCCGGAATCCAAACTCCAGGAGAGCAGGGACTTTTCTCTTTGGTTCTTGACTATGTCCCCTGCATCTGGAACGCTGACATCAAGTAGATGGTCAGCAAACATTTGCTTATTTAATGCATGAACAAGCTAATAAATAGTGGTTTGGGGCACCTACCAGGCATCATGAAAGACACTTTTTTTTTTAATTTTTATTGGGGAATTAGGGAATGGGAACAGCTCTGGGTAATTGGGGGAAGGGGAACAGACAAGTTGCTGTCCTTTTGTTCTTCAGTCTAGTTGTGGAGGACGTTGCTTCACTGGCCCAAGTTGGCACCATCATTGCACTCTTCCCGGGCGAGGCAGATCAGTAGCCGGCTTCTGGATGGCCGCTCACTGTGGCTGCTGGCCACTCACGCTGGCTGCTGGCTGCTGGCTACACACGCTGGCTGCTGGCTACACATGGTAGCTTGTGGCAGCCCACTGCAGCAGGGGCTGCAGCCTATGCCGTTGCCGGCGACTCACGGCAGCCCAGCTCCAGGTTGAGCTGTTGTTCAGCACCTTAGCTGTAGAGGGCAGTGTCACTGGTCCTCATATGTGGGATCCGAACCGGGGTCCTCTGGCGTCCCAAGCCAGCTCTTAACCAATGCACCACTTGGCCGGCCCCATGAAAGACACGTAACAGGAATGATCTCATTGTCCTCACAGCTACACTAAACAGTAGGTGGTTTTATTATCCTCATTTCTACAGTGAGGAAGCTCGTCACTTGCGAGAGGGCGACCCACTTGCCTGAGCTCTCAGTTGGTAAGCGGTGGAATTCAAATTTGAACCTCGGTCTGGGTGACTTGGAAACTTCTATTTTAGTGCCGTTCTTTTCCGTTTTTGAGTATATGTATATATGTATGTGGATATATATGTGCATATTATTACGTACATTATTTTTCAAATAATTTTTGTACAAAAGGTATTATATTGTTGGTAACTTACTTTCAAAGAACTCCCAACCTAACAATGTGTTCTGAACATCCTTCTGTGTCATTAACCATTTATCTGCATAGGACTTTTAACACGTCCATGCTATTACACTGTATGAATCCACCATGATTTATGACGTCAACCCCCCCATCGTTAGACATCTAGGTTGGCTCCGGCTTTTCACAGTTCTGTAAGTAATGCTGGGGTACATATCACGGAATGTGAACCTTGGCCCACATTTCTGCGTGTTTGAGGTGGAGGTCTTCTCAATCCCATTTAAAGTACGGGGACCATCTAACATCCGTGGAGCATGTTGTATGTAGGCAAGTGATGCCAAACTAGTTTCTCTATCTCCAGGCTCAATGTTTTTGTTTGTTTTCAATGGTAGTGCTTCTTTTATTCCCTATTTGGAACCCAGGTTGCTGGCTTTGTCATTCGCTAGCCCTGTGACCTTAACAAAGTCACTACAGCTCTCTAAGCCTCAGTTTCATCATCCATCAATTGGGGCTAATAATATCATCTAACTTACTGACTTATTGTGAGGATTAACTGAGATAGTTCAGGCAAAGAGCACAATGCTTGGCACGTGGAAAGAACTCAGTAACTATTAGCTACTCTTATTAGTCTGTCCATTGAACTAACCAGGAATTAACATTATTCTTTTATTCATACAGTGGGGTGTGCTCAACCAGCCTGTCTTGATAGTCTGTCAATCACCCTGCAAGTAGAATCCCTCTCTCTTTTGCCCTTCGAATGCATCTAATCTGAGGAGTGGAGAGAGGGGATGAGAAAGTCCCCAGGATTCCCTGCAGCCTCCAGCTGGCTGCAAACATCCAACTGGAATCTGCTTCTGGAGGGGCTGGCTTCCCATCTGGCTGTAATCACCCGCCTGCCACCCAAAGCGCCCGCACCTCACAAATTAGGGAAATCAGAGGCAGCCACTTCAGATAGTGTACAGGCAGCAGGATGGTGCGTGGCAGCAGAACCACTTGCCGAAGCTAAAATTAACAAGCTTCTTGGGTTGAAGGTTTTAATTAAAAAATGCTAGAGAATTATTTCCTTAATTCAGATACTTCTTAGTAATCACTTTCCCCGATACTGCCCTGAGACTTTATCTGCAGCTCATTTTACTGGATGGTCTCAGCAGCCTGAGCTGCACAGGACCCGTGGCTGGAGGTTCGGGGCACGGTGGGCTGGTGGGGTGGGGGCTCTGCAGGGCTCCATCCTGGAGTCCCAGACCTCTTCATGCTGCTTGCTCCCTCTGGGCCGTGGCGTCCTCTCCTATGGCTTTAGGTACCAGCCACGGACGGCTGGCCTCGCCAGCGGCTTCATAGCCTGGATGTCCCCAGGATCTCCAGACCCACATCCCAATAGACAGCAGTGGGTCTAAAATGATCTCCTCCTCCTCTTCCATTCCCCAGTTCAGTGCACGAAGGACTATATCTGGGTCCCCAAGCCAGAATGCTGAGACACCCTAGATTCCTGGAGGGCAGATGCCGTGTCCTGACTGTACCTCTCATCCTTACTACTTCAGGGCACACCAGAGAGACTTCATCGGCTGCGCCTGCAGTTTGTGGCCTGAGGGTTTCCCTTGTCACCTAGAGAACCCTTTCTGTCACCTATATGCTAGCTCAGATGTGCTGGTGAGCTAGATCCCCTCCTCCCCCCCATCAAATAGCCTTCAGCTACCCCTGGCGGGAGCTGGTGTATAAACACCCTGGCTTCCTTGCTGCCCAACGGGGATCCCTCTGTGGTCATGTTCTGCACTGTCCCCAATGCTCCCCATCAGGATTAAGCTCCATTTGCCCTCAGTAGTAGCTGACTAGATACTTTATTGGTTGTCTTCTCTTTTTCTCTCACCTCCCCCACTCTTCCACCTTTACTCCTAAATGAGAGTCTCACTCTTGAGTCCTTATCTCAGGGTCTAGTACTGAGAAATGAGGGCTGTTCCGCCCTCCCTTTGAGCCACCACGTCCACTCACCTTCAATCCCTGTCTCCTTAAATATCTCTCCAATCTGAGCCCTTCTCTTCTTTCCTGCTGCTACCACCTGAGTCCAAGCCACCAGCATCTCTGATGCGGTCCCCTGCCCAGCCTCTCAAACCATCGCCCAGCCTTCCATCTTGCCCCTAAAATCCATCATACGGATGCATTCAAGGTGACCTTTGTAGAATGAAACCTGATCATGCCATGCAATGGTTACTCACCCATTGCCTCCTGGAAACAGAGCAAAGTCTCCAATTAGACTCACAGTATCCTCCATGATCTACTCTAAGGTCTTTCACATGGTGTTCCTTGTGCCTGGAATCCTCAACCTCCTTGGCCACCCCCTTTGTCAGGCTCTCTCCTTTTCTTGCTGCACCTCAATAATCACCCCTTCTGGGAAGCCTCCTCAGACTGGTCCTCCCGCCCCAAATGAAATTGGGCAACTGTATCAGTCTGCTCGGGCTACCATAACAGAATACACAGGCTGGGTGGCTTAAGCAACACACATTTATTTTCTCACAATTCTGGAGGCTCAAAGTCCAAGGTCAAGGTGTCAGCATGTCTGCTTTCTTCTGAGGCCTCCCTCCTTGACTTGCAGACAGCAGCCTTCTCACTGTGTCCTCACAAGGTCACATCCCTCCTTCTGTTTGTCTGTGTCCTAAGCTCTTCTTACAAGGACTCCACTCATATTGGATTAAGGCTCACTCTAGTGGCCTCACTGTACTTTAATCACCTCTTTAATGGCCTTATCTCCAAATGCGGTTACATTCTGAGGTACCGGGGTTAGGAATTCAACATATGAATTTTGAGAGGGACGCGATTCAGCCCAAAACAGTGACCTTTGTCTTTGCTCCCACAGCCCCGATCTTACACCTTCTTCTAACTCGGAAACGATCCCCCTCTACTGTCGTGGCCTGTATACTTCTCTTCCCTAACTAGCCCGTGAGGGCAGGAGCCAGGTGCTTTTCCCTGCTGTATCTCCACAGTGCTCGGGACACTGCCTGGTACACAGTTGGTACTTGACAAGTATTTATAAAGCATATGAATGTATTTGCCACCTTGGCCATCCTTTAGGTTAAGTGAGGGGGGAAGAAGGAAGACCCTCCTGTTATACTGACTTGCAGCTGGATATGCTGGGATATTGCTGCGCGAGCACATCACCATGCCTGGTTTCTCCGTTGGGACATCACCCATGGGTTTTCTCTTCTTCGGCTGCTCACCCTGTCCCTCTTCATTCTGCTGTCTCACCAGCTAGACCAGTGCGGTGAACCTACCCAGCAGCGCCGGCCAGCTCCGCGGCTGTGAGCTTCCAGGCTTTCTCCAGCCGTAACCATCCTAGACGGATCAATATGGGTCCCTTCCTTAGCAGTTGCAAGGAAAGAAGCAGTTAATCTTGTTCAGGGTGGGTCACTCTGCTTTAAAGGTTAGGGTGGAGGTGACGACATCTACATTGTTTTGTGTCCGGCGTTGGCAAATCAAGTGATATTTTCTTAATGACTGTGTGTGAACATTTCAGAGATGACTTTTTTTTTTCATTGATCCTCTTGCCAGCTGCTGTCATCCTTTAATTATAAGCCTCCGCTTCCCTCCCCGCTCCTAGCGTCGCTGACAAATAGATAATAATGATCTGTAAACAAACATGTACATACACCAGGGGAGCAACTCTTGAAAAGAACTCTGCATGGCAGGAGGCAGGCAGACAAGTAAAGCATTGAAGCCGCTCCGGCCTCAGTTAGAATCACGGCTCTGCACGTTTCCCACCAGTGCCATCTGGTTTCAAAGGAAGAGCATCCTGTGATGATGACAATGTTCCATATCTGTGCTGTCCGCAGAGTAGCCACCAGCCTATCGAGCATGTGAAATGTGGTTAGTGCAGCTGAGGAACTTGAATTTTGATTTATTTTCATTTTAATTAATTTAAATCTACGTAGCGACACCTAGCTGGTGGCTACTGCCCTGGATAGTGCGATTTTAGAGGCCAGCCATGTCACCTCTCTGAGCCTCTACTTTCTCCCCTGTGAAATGGGACAATAATCTCTATTGCCTTGGGTCAGCACTAGCTGCTATGACAAACAGGCTCCACGGCACAATGATGCCACCAAGTCAGAAGTACATTTCGTGCCCACTTAACAGTTCAGGGCTTGCCTCTTCCCGGGAACATCCGGGAATTCAGGATGAAGGGCCCTGCTACCTCCAACACCTAGTCACTCTAGTTATCCCAACTTAGTCAGCAGGAAGGGGGATATAGCAGAATTCCAAGGCTAGGGATTTTGTCTTATGCAATTGAGATAGAAGTTGCAACATCATTTTCACTCTTTTGATTCTTGGCAAGAACTCACACATCTGGAAGAGGAGCTGAGAAATTTAGTCCTTAGCTAGGTGGCTAGGGCCTCGTTAAAACCCTCTTGCTTTGGGATAAGGAAAGAACACATTTTGGGAGACAGATAACTGTATCCATCACACCTACTTTGGAGGGTTGTAAGGGCTACATGATATTATGTATGTAACACAGTGCTTGTGTATTAGTCAGCTTTTGCTGTGAAAAAAAAAACTTACCCTAACACTTAGTGTCTTAGAACAATAACTGAGCTCACAGTTTGAGCTGGGTTCACTTCGGTGGTTCTAGTCTACGCTGACCTCAGCTTCTTTATGCCACTTTAGTCATTCGCTTCATTAGGTTGGGTTGGCGGGCAGCTGGCTGATCTAGGATGGCCCTTCCTTGTCTCTGCTCTACTTAGTATCGTGCTCATATCCTCTAGCTAGTGACAGGGTTCCAAGATAGTGAGGGAACATGCACAAAGCATTTTGGGAACGAAACTGGAACTCTATCTCTCCTGCCATACCCTGTTGACCAAAATAAGTCACAAGGCCAATCAAGATTCAGGGGCAGGAAAATAGACTCCACCTCTGGACAGTCACATTGCCAAGGGGTATAGATATAGGGACGAGAATAATTACAACTATTTGAAACAATCTACCATAATTCGGCACACAATTAATTTGATAAATGATGTCCAATATTATATTATTAATTGATGAAGGCAAATGTATTTTTCCAGATCATCCACTCATTTATTCATTCAAAATGTTGAGTATTTACCATGGGTCAGGCTCTATGATAAAGACAGTGGCTGGGTTTGGTGTGCTGGGCATTCCACTGCCACCAAGAAGCAAAGTTACTTTTTGTATCATCAAAAGTGGACAAATAAACTTCAGAAGAGATGCTGGTTTTCTACCCTTCAGCCCTAGATTGATGCCCGGTGTCCTCCTGTCATGTCCTGGTACCTCCGGTGAAAAGGTACCTTGTTAACCATGACCCCCGTTGTTCTGACTGTAGTGTGGTCCTCTGTCTGGGCCTGGTGAATTACCAATGAGGTTGCGAGCTGCCTGTGGCTTTGTCTGCTGGAGGGAGGCACTTTAGGATGAACCTGGATGAATCCAGCTTCACACACTGACAGAAGCCTTCGGGGAGAGAGAATAAACAGCCCACTGATTCAGAGGGCTATAAAAAGAATCCTTCTTGCTTCAGTGTAAAACGACTTGTCTTGGCTGCAAGATGAATCAAAAGCATAAAGGGTGATAAATGGAAGTGATTTCCAAAGCACTGGGAAATAACGTGGGCCCCACAGTGAAGTCACATCTGGTGACTGTGAGGTACATCTTGCACCCAATGACATCCATCTCTGTCTCTCCCCACTATCTTGCTATCGAAACCAGCATTCCTTTGCAGCAGAGAACCTTGTTGGGGACACGCTCTCTCAACCTGACAACTCCCAAACGAAAAGAAAATGCAAATCGAAGACTGAAATGTCCTCGATAGGGGATCCTGGATAGACAAGCACTCCAGGTCTTGCCTCCTCCCGCCTTGCCTCTCTCTTGCTCTGGGCATCCAAGTGACATAAAAAAAGCAGACAGGGACCATTTGCATCAGAAAAGAATCGCTCCATAGATTTTTCTCCCTAACATTTTATTCTGAAAAGTTTCAAACCAATCTCAATGTTGAAAGAGTTTTAGCCAAAGCAAAGATTCTACCATTCATATTTTATTTTTCTTTGCTTTTATTTATTTTTTTATTATTATTAGTTTCAGGTGTACAAAACAATGCAATAGTTGACCTTTCCACCCCTTGCAAAGTGACAACCCCCCTCCCCCCATCCACTGCCCCACTACCCCTGATATCGTACATATCTATTACAATTCCATTGACTCCATTCCCACACTATACTCCACGTCCCATGACTATATATGTCATGTATTAAATTATAGTTGACATATAATATTATTGAACGGCAGCTTCAAAAATACAGTGTGGTGGTCAGGCCTCTACACCGTCCATGAAGTGGTCTCCCGAACAAGACATGAGACCATCTGGCCCCCTAAAAAATATTTACAACATTATTGATTATATTCCCAGACTGTCTTTTCTATCCCTGAGGCCATATTGTAGTTACTAATTTATGTTGTCTCATCCCTTCCCCTTCTCCTTCATCCCCACCCTCCACCCAACTAGCAACCATCAGTTTTTCCTCTGTGCCTCTGAGACTATTTCTGTTTACTTTGCTGGTTTATTCAGTTCTTTAGATTCCACATATAAGTGAGATCATATGGTATTTGTCTTTCTCTGACTGACTTATTCCACTTAGCATAATTTTCTCTAGGTCCATCCATATTGTTGCAAATGGTACGATTTCCTTCTTCTTTATGGCTGAGTAATACTCCATTGTGTAAATGTACCACGGTTTCTTTTTTTTTATTTTATTTTATTGGGGAATTGGGGGAGGGGAACAGCATTGGGGAATAGGGGAAGGGGAACAGACAAGTTGCAGTCCTTTTGTTTTTCAGTCTAGCTGTGGAGGATGTCGCTTCACTGGCCCATGTTGGTATTATCGTTGCGCTCTTCCCGGGTGAGGCAGTCGCTGGCTGGTCATTGGACGGCGGCTCACAGAGGTTCACAGAGGCTCACAGCAGCTCAGGAAAGCTCACGCCGGCTGCTGGCCAACCACTGCATTTTACGCCATTGCCGGCGACTCATGGCAGCCCAGCTCCAAGTCTAGCTGTTGTTCATCATCTTAGCTGTAGAGGGTACAGCGTCACTGGACCTCAAGTGGGATCCGAACCGGGGCCCTGCTGCTCAGAGCTGGCGTCCCAAGCCAACTCCTAACCAACGTGCCACTCAAATGGCCCTGTACCACAGTTTCTTAATCCAGTTGTCGACCAGTGGGCATTTCGATTGTTTCCAAGTCTTGGCTATTGTAAATAGTGCTATAATGAACATAGGGGTGTATGTATTTTTTCAAATTAGTGTCTTGGGTTTTT
>NW_017732535.1:236003-238019 GCF_001890085.2 Hipposideros armiger
AAATAATAATAATAATAATAATAATAATAATAATAATAATTGTTAATCCCACTTTGTAAGTGAGAAAACTTGAAACTCAGGGGTGGATGACAAAGCCTGCCTCAGGCCACACAGGAAGTAGGTGCAGTAGCGGGGGATTTAAACTCACTCCAGGTCTTTATCCCCTGAGCCTGTGCTCTGCCCTTTCTGCCACAAAGGCTGCCTGGGAGGTCTGCTCCTGTCACTCCTTCTCTTGACCCAGACTGCCTGTGTAGGAGGAGCTCAAGGCACCCCAGCTTAGCAAACTGTGTCCCTGACTTCCCTTAGTACTCCTGCTCGGAGCATGGGACTTTCGCCAGACCCGGGTGTAGAGCCGTGGTTTGGACAGGGCTCTGACTTTGCTTGTAGCCCTTGATTTGAAAGCTATTGAACATCTTGACGTCTGTGAAATGTGCCTAGCAGTGGTTCCTGACTCATGGGTTTCATGAGCTCATTCATGACAATGTGTACGTGCTGAAAAGAAGTAGCTTTTATGATGGTATTCATTAATAAGTATAGTCTTAGGAATCTCAGTCTATAAACTCAGTCTGGCAGCTATCAAAGTGTAACTTAATTTTTTTCTTATACCTGAATTCAGTTTTATTCTGAGCTCCTGTTTTACATAGGATTCCTAAGATGAAGATTCACTTAAAAGTGACATAAAAAAAGTGGTCCCAGGAACATCTGATCAAGGAATAGGCAAGTGAGGCCTCCACAAGGGAAGGGGGCCAAGCAGAGCCCCATGGAGGTAACCTTCATTCAGCCCTGCAGGGCACTGGGGACAGCAATGGTCACACATCAGAGTTTTCTAGATTGGGGGCACAGAAGCTGAAGAATTTGTGCCTCCCTCTCCCTGCACCCATCAGGCACTAGTAAAGGGATGCCCTAAGGGATGTGAATACCTGGGCACTTTGGCTTCACTAAGTAAGCAGGCCAAGGGGGTCCTGGGAGCCCGAGGGCAGCCCTGCCACAAAGAGATATAGGTTCTGGCCATGGAGCAATCAAAGCACACGGGCATGAAAAGGATAAAGGATCTGAGAATGTAGGTGCGGCACTAATAGCATTGGCTACAGACCCCATTGTGATTCTGAGCAGACATGGAGTCTAGGTCTAATTGAGTTTCCCTGGGGCACCCCTAGGGCCAGATCCCGGCAGTGAGATGGGGTCCGGTGCTTTCGTTCCAGCCTATTCCATGTGGCATCAGTTGCAACATCCTGACCTGTCTGTTCTTCCTGCATCCACCCATCCAGGTCGTGGCTGAATGAGTCTGAATTTCTGATCAAAAGGTCTTTTCAGGCACCCTGCTCATCCTGTAGGAGTCCTGCTGCTGCTTTCATACCACTCTGGGTTTAGGGAACTCTCTTCAGAGCCCACTCGGTACCCGGATTATCCTTTTGCTCCCACGCCAGGCTACGGCCAGGAATCTCAGAACAGCAGGCCTCAGGTTCCCACGTCAAACCTGCCCCGTGCTGGCCCCTAAGAATTCTGAGGCCTCTTCACCTCCCCAAACCCAGGTTACATCCAAGGGAAGGGCTGCCCAGGCAAGTGCCTGCTGCTCTCAGATGCCCTGGCTTGCCCGGGGGACCCTCCATGGCTCCCCAGAATCGGCCTAAGAGTCAGGTGGGGGAGGAATAGAGTTCTTTCTGGGGCCTAACCCTACCTCAGCACATTGCTTCTCTTGTTCTCTGCTTCCTCGATTCCAGGGGAGCTTTTCCAAGAATAAGACATTTTGTTCTGACTAAACATGCTCCCAGATATTTCATCGGCCGCACAAGGGTATTTCTCAAACTGGAGTGTCCTCGGAATCACCTGGGGAACTTAAAACCGCAGCTTTGCCCAGGTCAGATCTCTAGAGATGCTGATTCGGGAGAAGGACTTCCACACTCTCAGGCCAGGAACCCGACTGCTTTATTATGTCTGCTTTCCTGTGTCAGCTCTTTCTTAGGCACAGATGCCTGGCCAGCCCCTTGCTGCCCGAATGGGGGGAAGCGATGAGCT
>NW_017732535.1:239823-242139 GCF_001890085.2 Hipposideros armiger
AAAAAAAAAAGAAAAAAAGAAATAGAACTTGCAAAGAGCAGTGCAAGAGCCAATGGTGAACAGTAAGTCAGCATAGGTGATGTTTAATTTTACATTTTATTTATTTATTTATTTATTTATTTATTTATTTATTTATTTATTTATTTATTTTAGCTGAGCCATCCTGCCACCTGTTGGCAGCTCAGCGGCAGCTCAGCTTGGGCCAGGAATTGAACCAGCGACCCTGTTGCTCAGAGCCCGTGCTCTTGAGCGAGCTCTTAACCAACTGAGCCACTCGGCCGGCCCTAGCTTTACATTTTAGAGAAATCCCGGCTTGGGGTTGGGAGAAGAGAGGTGAGGGAGTGTAGAAACCCACTTTATAGCAGCTGCCATTTATTGAGGGCCTACTGTGTGCTAAACATTCTTCTAAGAACTTTACACATATTGTCTCATTTCATGCTGTCTTAGCTTGGGCTGCCATAATAAATACCTCAGACAGGGTGGTAAACAGCAGACATTTATTTCTCATAGTCCTGGAGGTTGGGAAGTCCAAGGTCAAGGTACTGGCAGGTTTGGAGTCTGGTAAGGGCCCACTTCCTGTTTTGTGAATGGCCGCCTTCTTGCTTATCTTCACCTGGTCTAGGGAGAGGAAGCAAGCTCTCTCATGTCTCTTCCTGTAAGGGTACCATTCTCACCGTGAGGGCTCCACTCGTATGACCTAATTACCTCTCAAAGGCTCCCATCTCCAGATACCATCACACTGAGGGATAGATTTTCAACATATGAATTGGGGTTTGTGGGGGGGGTGGGGGGGACACATTCAGCCCAAAGCACATCCCTACAACAACCACCCTATGAACTAAGCACCATTTTGACCCCATCTTGAGAGATGGGGAAGCCCAGTTTAGGGATGGTAACTAACTCACCCAAGTTCACGTGCTATTCGGTGACAGTGCTGGGATTTAAATCCAGGTCTGGCTCCAGATCCCACACCCTTTGCACTGCTTTATTCAATGCTTTCATTCAAAGGTGAACCCCTCTTCTCCCTCCAAGCCACCCTTTAGAGCAGCGAGTCTTACATTTTTTGAGAATCCAGTGGAACTCATGCATCCTCTCATCTGAAAGCACATGACCATTCATAACTACTGAAGCTGTGTCAGTTAGGAATGCCCAGTTCAATGTCAGCTCTCTGCAGCTCAGGCGTCTCTCTTGGGGTGTCACCCTCACCTTACAGTCCCTGGTGTGGGTAAGGCAGGGGATCAGCAATAAAGCAAATATACAGGTAAACATCACAATAGACTCATTCATTCATTCACAGGGATTACATTGTCATGACCTTGGTCAAACCTCTCCAAGCCTGTTTCCTCCTCTGTAAAGTAAATTGGTAATAGCACCTGCTTCTAGGGTTTTGTAGAGATTTAATGAAATACGGTATGTGAAGTTCTTAGAACAGGGCCTCGTGCAATGTAAGTTTTCCAATAAGTATTTGCTACCCTATTATCATTATTATAGTGTTAGTTCAGAAACTAACCCTTAATTGCCTTCTCCTTTCTATTCTTCATCACATTTTTCTTGAGTAGGTATCTTGCCTCTTCGACAAGGCGGCAAGCTCTTGAGGGCAACCAGACTGCTTGGGACTAGATCCCAAATGTATCTCTAACTGTGTGTCCTTGGGAAAGTCCCTTCACCTTCCTGAGCCCCCATTTTCTCTCCTGTAAAATGGGGAAATAATAGCATCTACCCCGCAGTATTGTTTGTACATGTGCAACAAGCTAGAATATAGTAAGGGCTAAATCAATGTTAGCGTCTATGGCTGTTATAGTTACTGGCATTCTTATCAATAGCACTATGCCACTGAGAGCTGAGCTCACAGATGGAGCTCTGTAAATGCTGGTTGGTTGACAGGTGACCCCTTCCAGGTCAGACAATCAGTTACACTCTAATCAGGGGGTTTCCTATTGCTGGGAAGGAGTGAGAACCCTGCTGTAATGCATACAGGGGCATATCCAACATACGCCCTGGCTGATGTACAAACAAGAATCCGGGGTGGAAACAGACACTGAAATATGATGCTCCCAGCCCAATAAAATTGTCAGATGGGCTGCTCTGAGCAAGTGCCTGATTAAGCGAATCTAACTGCAGTCGTAGGTTATTCCTCAGCACCATTGATGAGCAGGGAATCGATCGATTGTCTGGGCTGGAAGCAGAGGCGGTGCGGGGAGGTGAGGGTGTCCAGGCAGGCCTCCACTGGCAGAAACAAATTAATTGTGTCTCCAGGGCTGCCTGGCAGGAAGGCCATAAATCATGGCAGGGATCGATGGCTTTGGGGGTGGACAA
>NW_017732535.1:244494-252105 GCF_001890085.2 Hipposideros armiger
AGTTTCCTCACCTGAAAAGCAGAATTATTATTAATTCTGTGGCCAAGACAGCAAGTGTCCTCCCTCCCCCAAGTAGCCATTCTCCCATTTCCTTACCTGACTTGTAGTAGGATCCATGGTCACTGAGTAAAAACTTCATTTCCCATCACTCCCTGCTGCTAGGGGGTAGTCCCATGACCAATCCAGGCCAAGGAGATGTAAGCATACATGTCAGGAGCAAATGCCTGGAACAACCCTAAAAGAGAGGAGTGAGCCTTTCTTTGTCCCTTCCTCTGCCAGTTGTCCGGAACGTGCTTGTGATGCCCAAGCTCAAGGAGCTATGTTGGATCACACGGAGAAAGCCACATGCTGAGGATGCCAGAGCCTCAAGAAAGAAGCTCTAGTCATTGACACGTGTCAACTGTCTCTGGACTCATTTAACATGAAAGAGAAATGAATTCCTTTCTTCCTTAATCCACGGTTATCTTGTCCTTGCAACCCACCTGAATCCTAATTGATACCTTTTCTTTTTTATTATTCAGGAAAGCACACACTTGAGAGGGAAGCACAGGCTAACAGAGAGACTGAGTCCACGGAGGAAGTCCTGACCAGGGGTATTTCTCTCCCCCAGGGGCGGGAATTGGTGGTGCCCCATGGACTTGGCTCATCCGTTTCTGCTGTTGGGGGGATTAGTTCCTGTAAAAATGGTAGCTTAGAGCCTGGCACATAGTGACCACTCAGTATGTTATAAATACTTGTCTTATTTTAAAGGCAGGAACAAACGAGATGATAAGTTGTGGTTGGGCAATCTGGTTTGTCATTTCTGATATGACTTAGGCAAAAGAAATGATAACTAGAGCTCCCTGACCTGATGCGTGTGTATCTGTCTCCAGGGCCTACGAGGTCTGACAATTAAGTTGACGAACTTGTTGCAACGATGTTGCTAACCTTTTTGGATATCAGAGGGATTACTCATTAGGAATTTGTACTAACTGGACAAACAGTTCACCAAGATGACTATTTGGAAGTGCTGAAAAGGCTGCATGAAAAAAGTTCAGATGAACTGAACTTTTTGCCAACAATTCATGGCTCTTGTATCACGACAATGCACCAGCTCACACAGCACTGTCTGTGAGGGAGTTTTTAGCCAGTAAACAANTTCATATTTCCATGGTTTTGCTTCCATACTATGTGGCCCCATACCACTCTAGATGTGAAATGCAGCCTCCCGTTTAAGTTCCATTAAAAAATAAATAAATAGAAAGAAAGAAATCCAATGGTACAAATTGTTTTTGAGGATAGTAGAATTTTCTGCAGATTTCAGGAGTAGGGATGGAAGACAGCAGGGGATAACATTATTTTAATGTGAACAACTTTAAAATGGACTAGTAGGCACCACGGTTTATAAAATGACCAACACTTTCTCTGGGTTTGATGGTGGTGAAGGAGTAATTCAATATCCCTTTCTCTCACCCAGCTCTGGTATCTCTCCATCTTGCTGGTTTTTCTCTTTCTTTCCTCTCTTCAAGCTTTTCTAACCTTCCTTTCTTGCCCTCCACCCTGGAAAAAAAATTATTCTTATTGCCTAGTACATAATCACTTCAGACTTTTCTCTAAAACCTTTATGAGATCTGACATCCAGGCCCTTGTATCTTCCTTTCCGTTCCCCACCCTGAGATTTTGGTAGCCAGTTGTTAACATAATAACACTTTTCCCATTTAATTGCATCTGCTACTTTTAGCTGTGACCACAGGTTGGCACAGGAACCTCCCACTACTCTCCTCGCTGCCTTCCAAGGACGCCACCCCCAGAAGCAGGGATCTGTCTGCAATGCCAGGCTTCTGCTGAGAACATGAGAATTGGTGGTGTTCAGTCACCATGGGGGGAAGGGAATAAAGGAGAACAACTCGCATTTAAAGGAGTACTTCCTCTGTGCCAGGTCCTGAGCCAAGCACTTCACCTGCATTGCCTCATTCTGTCTTCACGAGGACCTAGGAGGTCCCTCTGTTCCCAGAGGTGGATACTGGGGTTTGGAGAAGCCAGGTATATCTGGGCCCCCACCTCCCCTGACCTCACCTGTTCCCTGCCTGCAGATTGAACATTCCATCTCCCAGTGGAAGCCCCCACATCCACCCCCACGTGGGCTGGCCTGCATTTGCGAAACCCACTTTTGGATTATTTTTGCCCTCCAAATGGCTTGGTAACAGCGAGAGCCCAGTGTCCTGCTCTTCATGCTCCAAATTGAATTACATCCATCAGGCCGGCGCCAGCACTATTGTTCCCAGGCCCTTCCCAGCTTTAATTAGAATATTTTTATTTTCCCTGGGAGAGCGAGGACAGCCTATATCGGCTGCGATAACCTTGCCAGGGGCCAGAACCAGGAACTGCAGGGCTGGTGGGCCATCAGATGGAACAGTCAGCAGGAGGTGGAGTGGAGGAGGGCTGTGATTCTGTATTCACGTGGGCGCCCCTCTGCCCTCTGCCACCCTGGTGGACTGGTGTGATGCTAAAAATGGCGAAGAGAGGGAGCCCAGGAAAAAAAGTCTTTGAAAAGGACACATGCACGCACATGCGTGCATATGCATGCTAACACACACACACACACACACACATGCTAAGGAGTGAGGGACAAAGGAGTCAGCTCATCAGCACATGGACTGAAGTCCAAGTGCAGCAGCCTTTGTGAAGAGACAATTGTAACAATTAACTTCAAACGCTGGGAGCAAAGTAGCGCTGTGGTTAGCGCAGCGCTGCCCACTGGACATATCATGCACGCCTCATATGTAATTTTAAATTTTCTAATAGGCACCTTAAAACAAAGTAGAAAGAAACCGGTGAAATTAATTTCAATAATCTCTCCTATTTAATGCAGCACTTCCAAATATTATCATATCAACATGTAATCAATATGAAAAATTATTTATGAGATTTTTCAAACGAAGTCTTCAAGATGTAGTATGTGTTTTACACTCACAGCACATCTGAATTCAGGCCCAACCCTTTCAGGGCTGCCGACCTGGAGGACGGGGCTCAGGACAGCAATTGGCTCTGTGAGGCGTGCTCTGTGCTCAAGCCCTGCACTGTGTTTGTTAATGGCATTATCTCGAACAATTTGTGAATCTCTCTCCTCTCACTTCCTTTGTCTGTGGGCTACGTGATGATAGGGCATCTAACTGACAGGCTGCTATGAGGTGATCTACGCAAACCCTTTAGCAGAGTGCATAGTAGGTCGTGGTGTGTACATAGTAGGTCTTGGTGTGTTAGCTACTCACTATGCTCTAGAATAACGGTAGCTACTATCTACTATCTACTATATACTATATACAAGCTAGGCCTTTTGATGTTTGCTTTACATTCTTCATCCACTTTAACTCCCATCACAATACGTACCTTTAGAAACAGTTTACATCTATATTTTACAGACACAAAAAATGAAACTCAACTTAGTCGTTTTCTAGCTGTGTAACAGGGGAAGTCATTTATCATCTTCATATATTACTCCCCTGCCCCTTACTCTGGAAGGCGTAATTTACATACAGTAAAATGCACAAATCGTAAATCGACAGCTCGATTACTTTCGCCAAATCCAACAATGTTGTATCACCCAGATCAGTTTATATAAAGTCACTCTGGAAGCTTCCCTGTGCCGCTTCTCAGAGGTGAGCGCTACTCTGATTTCTAGCACCGTAGAGTAACTCTGACCGCCCTTGAACTTCAGGTGCATGAAAGTCTACAGTGTATATAAGTGTATATATCCTCTTTTGTGTCCAGACTCTTCTCACTCAGCAGAATTTCTGTGAGATTCTGNCCATCCATCCATCCATCCATCCATCCATGCATCCATTATTCCAACATATAATAGCTACCATGTGCCAGGCCCCTATTCTGGATACTGGCCACACAGTGATAAATAAAACAGACATGGTTCCTGACCTCAGAGAACTTACTCCAGTTCCTTGGGAAGTGGGATGTGACTGACAAAGCTGAGACCGAGCACTGATTTGGCGGCTCAGCTTGGTATCTGGGGCGGGGCAGCCTTCTCTGACATCACGCGAGCGATCTGTGTAGGAGTCCGGACCTGAGCACTGTCAGAACCAGGCTGTCAGAACCATTGTCACCGCAGCTGTGTGTTAGCAAAGCAGGCGGGCGGTGGTGCCCTGTGGGGAGCGCAGCCTCCGCCCCCTGCTGTGGAAGGCACGCCTTGTGGACACCTCGTCCCCAGGATTCACAAACCACGCAAGAAGGGCCAGCGTGGGGCAAGGGTGTGGTGGGACTTCTAAGAGGAAGATGTTGGACTTCCTGTATGGAGGGCCGGTGGTGCGTCTTGAGTGATCACTTGGAAATACCAACTCAATGTGACACTTTTGCACCCTAAGTTTAAAATCGGGCTTATACCCATTTTGAGTAAATCTCCATGCTCCTTTGTTTAGCTTTAGCCAATCTGAGTGGGTTTTGTTATAGTCCAGTGTCCTCAACTTCAGCCCGTGAGGATTATTTTGCCTTAATCATTGTAACAACGCTGTGAGACTGGACCTGTTACTGATACCATTTTAGCGATAAGGAAATAAATGATCAGACAGGTGAAGTCGCTTGCCCTGGGTCAGAGAGTTGGAAAACCTCAGAGGCGAGATTGGCACCCACAGTCGTCAGCTGGTGTTGAGGCTGAAGCAGGGGAGGGCATTCCCCGCAGCATAAAGGGCACATGTGCAAAGGGCTCGGAGGGGCCCGGGGGGTGCTGCCTGCAGCTCTGCTCGGGGAGGAAACGTGGGAGATGGAATGAGCGTGGATGTCTGATTCCTGTTGTCCTCACACGCATCAGGCCCTTCGGTGCTAAAGATCTCAGGTGAAGGACAGTTACTCTGCACAGAAATACTCCGAACGCTCCCCACCCTGGCTGGGCCTCCGTGGGGGTGTGACTGTTCTGTGACAGCCAGGACCAGGGACTTTTTCTGCAAACAGATTACGTCATTAGTTGGAGAGAGGCTTGAGTTGTGAGGATGACAGTTTTATGGCCCGTAGACCCCCACAACTGGGGCCATCTGGATTTTTAAAAGCTTGGTAATGCGACATCATAATAAACAACCCTTTGCATGCGACACGCAGTGTACTGAGATTTAGAACCAGGAGTTTGCCATGGGGCGGGGGGCGCAGCGAGGTCCAGCGAGGACGCAGGGGCATCAGGCTTTCAGGCAGCGTGATCTGCTGTGTGACCCCAGGCAGATGTCTCCCCTTCTCTGTGCTTCACTTTTTCTCCTTAATGAGCCTGGTGTACTCAATGCATAGGGAGACCTGGAACTAGAAATTGTCCAAGTGCTCCTTGTTAAAAACCACCCCAAGACCCTTCTCTTAAGATCCCAGGGCCTTCCACCATCCTACCACCCCAAAGTGTCAGCTCACAAAAGGCTGGATGTGATGTGGGTACCCAGAGTGACAGGGACACTCACAACAGAGCTCCATCTTGGAGGCCCTAAGTGGTCTGCGTGAGGGGGAGACACAGACATGGCTGCAGAAATGCCGGTGGCACCAGGGGCACAAATAACCTCTCCAGAAAGGCCAGGTTTTGCCTCCGTCATCACTCAGACCTCCTCGCCTCCCACCTAGGCTTGCAGCACCTGATTTAAGAAAGACAAAGAAGATGTGGATTCTATGTTAAGCAGATAAGTTGACTGCTTTCAAGTTGTCATTGGGAAAGACAGGAAGAGAGTCCAGGAACATTTCCAGGCGTGGCATGTGGGGAACTTTGGGGGTTTTCATCTGAGCCCCAGGGAGAGAGACAAAGGAGAATGGTGACAGACAAGTTTATGTCGCGTGGCTCATGAGGTTCCACAGAGCCTGCAGGTTAAAAAGAATGATAATATGCAATTAGGCAATTCTGGACACATAGCTACTCACAGGCCTTCATGTATAAATTGGTCCATGTGGGTTGAAATCATGCTGTATGTATCAAAAACCTTGAGATGTACATACCTTTGATCCAATTATTTCACCACTAGGAATTCATCCTAAGGCAAAAATTGGACAAGTGCAAATATACAGAAGGTGCCAAAAAAGACGTACGCACATTTTAAGAAAGGAAAAAGCTGCATTAAAATTGTAGTACAATGAAAGACGCTAGCATTCGTTTGATGAACGCCATCTTTTGAGTGAACGTCATACTACACATGGCTACCGTAATGCAACTCGACTTTGAAAAGTAATACGTAGATAACATCTCTTAAAAGGTGTACATTTTTTTGGCACCCCCTGTATATATATTAATTATAGGGTCAGTTATAATAGTGAAAACTTGAAAACTTGAAAATAACCCAGGTGTCTGACCAATGAGACTGACTGAATAAATTACACTGTAAACCCACACTGCGGCTATTATTTTTTTTTATGAGCATGACATCCTTTTCTAGTCATAAAAATGGTAAGGCTATTTCTGTTTTGAAAAAGTGGAATAAAATGATGTGAGAAAAATAGCCTCACATTCAAGGGCTGCCTGCTTATTTTTCTCCATCCCTATGTGTTTGCCCTTGGAGTCATTTCTTCTTGTTTAGTTCCCTGGACTTCATTTTGCACAAAGTTCCCAGATCTTCCCTGGGGCTCCAAACCCTGCTGGAAGGGAAGGCTCTTTTTCCTAAGCTGCTCCTGTGTGTTGTATGTCTGCCTGGTGTAAAGGTGAGCTGTGCCTGTGACTTACGGGGTCTGACAATTAAGTCCGNCCCCAATTCCCCAGCACTGTTCCCAACCCCCCAATTCCCCAATAAAAATCTAAAAAAAGAAAATCATGATAAACCCTTTGTTTAGTCTCCAAGTGCCCCCCTGCTTGCATTTGTATGTCCTCATTATACAGACACCCCGTTGTGGTTTTTGAAATTTAAGGTGGTTTTTTTCCTCCCCCTCCTGCAGCAGCCTCTTTGCCAAGTCCTCCCCACTGGATTTTTCTTTCTTTATGATGGATGTAGGGTTAGACAAAAATCCACTTGGCTGTGGGCTCTTCCTGAATTTCGTAGCTGAATTCCATGTGCTTTGCAGGAAGGAGGCCGCCGAGCACCATGGTGAAGAAAGTGGACTTGGGGGCTGCTATTCTGTCTCTTCCTTTTCAGCTGTGTGATTTCAAGCAAGTTCGTTTCTGAGTCTTGGTTTCTTAAATGGGGACATGAGGGTAATAATACAATCTACTACAGAGGGCTCTGTGCGGACTTCAGTGAGCAAATGTGGGGAAAGCGCTTAGCATAGGGAATGAGTGGCTCAGCCTTAGTATAGGAAACAGTACAAGTCTCCATGACAGCAGGTGTTTAAATGTAGGGTCTTAACCTGCGGTTTACCTGGGAAGCTTTTCAGGTAACCCCGTGTTCCACTTGGGTTCCCGTCATTCCCATTTGGCTGCCGGCGGAGGAAAGAGGGAGAGACTGGGTTTGAGAAGCGCTGGAGGCTGGAAAATGTCCGTAAAGGACAGTGAGAGGGAGGGCTCTAAGCTGTACTAGCGAATGTCCACGTTATGTGAGACCAAAAGTATCTTTTGTGGTCCCATTGGCTCTGAATTGGCTTTGTTAGAAATAGCACTTGCAGGGCCAGCCGAGTGGCGCAATGGTTAAGAGCTGGCTTGGGACGCCAGAGGGCCCCGGGTCGGATCCCACATATGAG
>NW_017732535.1:256284-257424 GCF_001890085.2 Hipposideros armiger
ACCTGTTTCTTTTTAGTTCTTTTTAAAATGTGGCTACAAGAAAATCTAAAGTTATGTATGTGACCTTTATCCTGTCCCTACTGAAGGAGGCTGGCCTCGCCCTTTCTTTCTCTCCTATGTTTTCGTGAAATTTGATAAACTGTTGTGCCGTCCTGGACAAGTCACTTCTTCCTCCCTGAGCCTCAGCTTTCTCACCTGAAGGGTGAGGTCATCCCCTGGCATCGGCTCCTTTACTCCTCAGAACCACGCTATGAAGTAGGCATGCACCCATTTCACAGCTGAGGAAACTGAGACTCCTATTGGTACAGCCCTCACTGAAGTTGCGTAACCAGTAGGAAGCAAAGCGCCCGGATTTGAACGTGAGTCTAGCTATGCTCTTTACTGCTACTCTGTATTCGTCCTTATTCACTGACTTAATGTAGGGCCTCAAGCACGTCAGGACATATGGGCAAGTAGGAATTTGCACGCTCAAGCAAAATCCCTCATTTAGCCCAAGTGTCCCGTGAGAGTGTCTTCCAAGACACCCTGGAGTTGGAGTCTTCCTATTTGCTGAGGGGGTGGGCTATTCTAATCTGAGACTAGATAAACCCCCAACTTCCTCCCGTTCACCCCCTACCTGACATTCTCACAGCTTTCTGAAAATGTTACCCTGATTCCTGAAAGTGATACTTCTTGAACAAATAGGCTGTTCACTTGCCCTCTTATTATGGAAGGATGCCTGTGTCTGTGGTTGTATGTGGAATAATCGCATACCATGATGTGGGTCGTAGAAATAAAATTCGTATGTCTGAGAAGAAGAGTGGTTGTTGAGCAGCCACGGGGTGGAATGTCGTGGGCACCTCCGTGTGTGTGCATGCATGTGCCCACGATTCTCTGTCGTTATCCTGGGGACAATAACATCCCCTTACTTTAGGGAACTGTCTCGCCTACCCTCCATGTCATGCAACAGGGGCTGCCACTCACAGAGCCCCATCCCAGAGCCCCTTTTGACAGCTGGGGTGACGGTGTAACCCAAGCTAGGTCCCTTTGTTGGGAACTGGAATCTTAAGTGGATATCACAGAAACAAGAAGAATTAATTTATTTGTCCTTTGGGGCAGCCCACCCTTCCTGCTGCTGAGTTCTCTGGCTCTGCCCTGGTT
>NW_017732535.1:260355-261523 GCF_001890085.2 Hipposideros armiger
CAGAGATGTGTGTGAGGGGGTCCTGTTTATTCCCAGGGCTTTGGTCTGGGTGGGGCTGGCCCCTGTCCTCAAGCAACTCCTCCGCTTTCAGCATCTGGATTCCCATCTCTTCATTTCTAGTCACCTGGTCTGGGGTGAGGGCCGTGAGCTGTGCTATATAATTCCTCATCTTCCTCCCAGAGCACAGAGTGCTCCACTGACAAAATTAGCCCAAATGATCCTTTATTGCCTCTTCTATCCAGGAATTAAGGCTCACCTGGCATAGCTGTCGAGGAAGCTGGGGTAGGACAGGAAACAGCCAACCCAGCTCACATTTGTTAAAAGTAGAAATCTGAAAACAAGAGCCTTACATCCCTGCTGTTCCCACCAGCTGGGGTGCTCCCCTGACTCCCACCTACAGTAACAAGATTATCACATGTTGAGCTTCTGGTCTGTGCTAAGCTTGGTGCTAAACTCCTCTCATACACTCTCTCATTGAATCTTGGCACCATGGCTGGTATTGTGCCCACTTTACAGGTGCAGAAGCAGAGGCTCAGCGAGGTCAAAGCACTTGCCCAGCATCACACACTAGTCTGGAGTCAGGCTCCAGGGCTCTGCTGCTAACCATGCCCCCTCCTTCCCACAGTCGCCTTTCCCCTCTGCAGCCCTGTTTGCCCTGAACTGTGCTGAGTGGGTGCTGAAAATAGACACGGGTGTCGTTGCCCCGGGAAACGGGAATCTGAGACAGGGCTGGCCTCAGAATCCCTCTGCTCATTCTTGGTAAACAAACATCTTCCTTCCAAACAGAAAACGCTCTGTGGTTCCTTTTGATTATAAAAGCCATTGGTGGCCTTCTAAAACACCGGACGATACATAAAGGTATAGAGAAAAGCATGTGCTCCCATCTGGAGATTCAGATGAGTGTATGTGAATGTCATTGAGTCCTTCTGTGGGTCAGCTCCACTGGGCGTGCCCCACACAGGGCTGACCAGCACAGACTCACCCCTGCTCCTAGGAGCTCCCTGCGAGCACCTGGACACAGACTCTTCCAGCTTCTTTTTTACACAGTCACAAGACACACATTTTTTTTTTTTTTGAAGAACGGGGCCATCCTGTAGAATTGTCACAATTTTTCTCTTAATATCATCAAATGATGTCTTTTCACTGCTTCCTGGAAAATAGATCTTAC
>NW_017732535.1:262403-266851 GCF_001890085.2 Hipposideros armiger
GCGTTTTCATGGGTCTAGGTGGAATTTCTCTGTAATGGACTGCCCCCAGCTGCCCTCCCATTCAGTACTGTCATGTGATGCAAATGTCAACAAGTATCATTTGAGGGACCCCACCTGAGTCCCACTGCATCAGGACCCTCCCCATCTTCTGTTTAGGATCGTTCCTTAAAAGCCAGAGGTTCACTATTTAGGTGTGACCATGTAAAGTTCCCAATAGCTGTTTGACATCATCTCTCATTTCAGAACTACGGTGGCTGCTTAGAACCTCATTGTCCTTAGTTGTTCAATGACAGGGTTCAATTAGATCATCTAGCAAATCGACAGAGCAGAAAGAGCCAGAAGGCCTTGGGTTCAAGCCCTAGCTCTGCCACTTACTACCTGTGTGCCCTTGGGCTAGTGGCTTCATCCTCTCTGAGCCTCGGCTTCCCCATCTGTAAAATGGGTGTCTAATAGTACCTATCTCATAGGGTGTTGTAAGAGATAATGCGATAATGCATGAGCTCTTAAGGCCTTGCCTGGCAATACCCATCAGCCACTGTTACTGTTGATGTGAATATTGATGAGGAGCAGCAGCAGCAACAACAGAATATATCTCCATGTCCTGATCATCAGTGAGTCTACAGTAATGCTAGTGGCACAATTGAATGCTTGATTGATTGCCTTTTGTTTCTGCCCCTGCATTTTGCCATGTCACCTACAGGAGGCAGTAGTGAGTCACAAGCCTGTGGTCTGAGCTGTGAGCACTCAGAAAATTCATAAAATACTCTCTACTGAAACTCTTTCTGTGGGTTTCAAACCATGAACCTTGCTGTTGGAAATGTTTTTCATGCTCACCCCTACCCTAGCTCCCTGACGAGTTAAACAACACGTTTTTATTAGCAAGTGCCAGTTTTCTATCTATCCTGCCAGGTTTAGCAAGCTTCCCATTTATATTTTAATCCAGGTGCTCTGTTTCCAGTGTTTGCTGGGCTCCTGGCCTCCTCTGATGGGACAATCTATATCTCACTTTTAGAGAGTAGCTGTATGCCTGGCTGCAGGTTGGCTTTTCCCTGAATCATTCTTTCACACTGGATTCCGCTTTTTAGGACAGGCACATATTGATATAGTCAGCAACTATTTATTGAGCACTTACAATGGTCCTGACACTTTGTTCAGCCGGAGTAAAACATTGTTCTCCTGAAACGTACAGTTCGTAGGGGAAGGCAGATGTTAGACAACTAATTACACAGACAAGTTAAATTAAAATGTTATACTATACTATACAAACATATACACACACCAAAATAAGCATAAGAGAAGACCTGTGGAAACATGAATGTTGATTTTCTTTGGTTGATGGATGTATTGGACAGGACTCTTTCAGTTGTAACAGTCAGAAACTCAATCTTATTTAAGTCAGAAAAGGATTTGTTGTCTCATCTATTACGTTGACTGATATGAAGTTGTCATGTTTAGGTAAAAAATTATCAAATACTGGCAATTGTCTATGGTTCAATTTAATAATTGAAAGGTCTGTTAAAGGGCTAGCTTCAGGTGTAGCTGGATCTAGGTGCTCAGACCTGTCAGAGCTCTATTTCTTCACATGCTTTCCTCTGTGGAGTTGGCAAGCTCTCCACAGACCAGGGCAACAGAGGCCTCTCTCTGCTCCCAGCCTCTGTCGCTTAGGGCAGGAAAAAGATGGCCTCTTTCCCAGTGATTCCAGGGAAAGCTCTGGGCAGAGCTCCAATTGGCTGGGCTTGGTTGTGCTCCCTTCTGTGATCCAATCACTGTGGCCAGGGCTGGGATGCTCTGATTGGCCATTCCTGGGTCCCATGCCCCTCCCTCCCCACCAGCCTGGTGGTAGAGTCAGCCCTTCATTCATTGGATAGAGAGTTGGGGCGTGTATGTTTCCCCAGAGCAAAACCTGAGTACAGTAACCCTCCTCCCCCTTAACCATGGTTTTGTTTTCCGCGGTTTGTTACCCAAAGTCAACCACTATCCAAAAACATTCAATTGAAAATTCCAGGCATAAACAATTCATAATTCTAAATTGTGTGCTGTTCTGAGTAGCATAAAGAAATGTTGAGCTATTCTTCTCCATCCTGCCCGGGACGTGAAGCATCCCTTTGTCCAGTATATCTACGGTGTATATACTACGTACCCGTTAGTCACTCCATAGCCATCTGGGTTACCTGGATTGGCTGGCGTGGTATTGCAGTGCTTGTATTCTTAACTGTAAACCTTATTCTACTTACTAATGGCCTTTAGTAATACTTACTAATATAAATACCTACTTACTAATAGCACAAGAGTAGTGATGATGACAATTTGGGTATAAGTTACGGCCAACGAGAAGCCGTAAGCGTCATCATAGGTATGTATGTATAGGAGAAAACAGTATATATAGAGTTTGGAACTATCCGAGGTTTCTGGCATCCTCTGGGGGTCTTGGAACGTATCCCTCTCAGATAAAGGGGGCTATTGCTGTATTGCTACTAGATGTAATAGGAAGAAATGGCTGCCTCAGGGAGATTTCAGGAAATTCTTTCCTTTTTTTTTTTTATTCACTTTTTTTTTTGCCTCTCTGCATTTCTTAAATTTCTACAATGAACATGAATTACCTGCAAAAAACAAAAAAACAAAACAAAACATTTTTAAGTTATTAAAAAGAAACCCAAAGATATTGAGAATGGAATTTGGACACGAATGTGGCCTGGCTTTATTCCAGGCTGATGATGGCTTTCTGTGTTATCCCTTCCAGGTACAATTTGCATTTTAACCAGAGTCAAAAACGCTGTGACTCCAAGGAGAGTGTAATGAAGGAATTTAGGGCACCGAGCAAGCCCGTGAGGCCCCAAGTCCATTGTTTGCTTTCACTGAGGCCATATTGCCATGAAATCCAGTTGACCCTGAAAAGCTTTCATGAGGATTCGGTCGACGAACTCAGAAGTGGTGTTCTGCTCTGAAACTCAGTTTCCTCACCCGGCAGATGGGGGTAATAACCGTTCCTTCATTACAAGATTGCTGTGAGGTTGATGAGCTAATACAGTTAAGCGCGATCCTGAAGCAATGGTCCCCGCACTCCTTCCCTCCATGTCCCCTCTTCCCAGGCAGGCTGTGTGGGGAAGCAGAGACAGCACAGAGTTTGGGACTGAGCGAAGCTGAAATCAAAGCCAGCTCAGCCATTCACTCGCTGCGTGGCCTCAGGCAGGACATGTCACTTCATTGCATCTGAGTCCCCTCACCTGAAAAACAAGCGTGAAATTACCCTCTGTGCAGAGCTGAAAGGATCTGACAGGGTAACATTTTAATAAAACAACTTCACCGTTTAGTGAACCCTCAGTAAATGTTTGCTCTCATTGCCTTTCCGGTGACTTCTGACCCAGTTCTTTCCCAGAGATGTCAATAGAAATTACACCCATGTAGTTAGAGACTTTGATGTTTATAAATATATTTGCATGTGTAATTATGATCATTACATAATGCAGCGTGAAGATGGCAAATCATGCAGAGTCAGCCAGTTCCTAGACTGTGATTTTTTTAAGATGTTGATTTACTTTCTCTATTTAAAAAAAAATCATAATTCTAGCTACTCTAAAATGCTAAATTATCAAAGGTGTTCACTTATGAAATTTTCTTAACCATAACTTGGGGCTGATATTTCACAGCATGATTTGCCCGCCCTCCCTCCCTTCCGTCCATCATCCTTCTCTTCTCTATGCTTTACTTCCCTCCATCTTTACCACCCTCATCACCTTTCCACCCTTCCTTCCTTCCTTCCTTTCTTCCTTCCTTCCTTCCTTCCTTCCTCCCATCCTCCCATCCATCCATCCATCCATCCATCCATGCATCCATTATTCCAACATATAATAGCTACCATGTGCCAGGCCCCTATTCTGGATACTGGCCACACAGTGATAAATAAAACAGACATGGTTCCTGACCTCAGAGAACTTACTCCAGTTCCTTGGGAAGTGGGATGTGACTGACAAAGCTGAGACCGAGCACTGATTTGGCGGCTCAGCTTGGTATCTGGGGCGGGGCAGCCTTCTCTGACATCACGCGAGCGATCTGTGTAGGAGTCCGGACCTGAGCACTGTCAGAACCAGGCTGTCAGAACCATTGTCACCGCAGCTGTGTGTTAGCAAAGCGGGCGGGCGGTGGTGCCCTGTGGGGAGCGCAGCCTCCGCCCCCTGCTGTGGAAGGCACGCCTTGTGGACACCTCGTCCCCAGGATTCACAAACCACGCAAGAAGGGCCAGCGTGGGGCAAGGGTGTGGTGGGACTTCTAAGAGGAAGATGTTGGACTTCCTGTATGGAGAGCCGGTGGTGCGTCTTGAGTGATCACTTGAAAATACCAACTCAATGTGACACTTTTGCACCCTAAGTTTAAAATCGGGCTTATACCCATTTTGAGTAAATCTCCATGCTCCTTTGTTTAGCTTTAGCCAATCTGAGTGGGTTTTGTTA
>NW_017732535.1:269661-287649 GCF_001890085.2 Hipposideros armiger
CTCAATTGTCTGACCTCGTGCATTCCTTTCTGAACTTGGCTAGATCCATGTCTGATTCGCCTTTGATCCCCAGGGCATGGGTGGTGGTGGAGGGAGGAAGGAAGTGTCGCCCAGTGAATTCTCCAGCATGAGAGAGGAGGTGATGTGAGGCACTGCAGCCCATTTTTCTGTCCAATGCACCAGTCTCACTGGACGTTGTGGATAGTGTTGTCTTGTGCTCACCCTGTGTCCTCATCAAACTCATGACCACCTCCTGCTCACTCAGGGCAGATGCACTCCACATGCCAGGTCTTGGGCTGGAGGAAATTGTCACCATGGTGGTCCTGAGTCCAGAGAGTAAGGGTGAAGGACTCAGAGGTGTTCCTAGAACGTTCCCTCTCTATCTGCCTTGATGAAATATCTTGAACCTAGATTGTGGAGTCACTTCCCATATCCACTCTCACTCCTAATGTCCCACTGAGCACCAGAGAAAGCCACAGAAACTTTCAGAGAAGCAAGTGTGGCATCTTATTCATCTGAAGACAGCCCCTAAATCTATTCCTGCATCCTATTCAGTGGTACTCGCTTTCCCCACCTTGATATTACAAAAGCAATACACATTGACTGTAGAAACTTAAGAAACTACAGATAGAGGAAAAATTTAAAAGCAAAACCCCACAACAGCATCCTATTTAATTTTTTTGCATTGTTTATACACAGAGGTACTCATATTTTATATAGCCCAAAGATTCCTAGATTGTACAGACCAGGGGTCAGCAAACTTGAGACAGAAGAGCTGCCAGGGGTCGGCAAACTGCGGCTCACGAGCCATACTGCAGCTCTTTGGGTACGTACATGTGGCTCTGAAGTAAAATTGAAAATGAAAATAAAACTATCATAGTTTCGTTTATAATGTTACTTTAAATTTTCCTTATTTGTAAACATATATTTATAGCTCTCGAATCATTTTTAAATTGTGAGGGACAGGATCGGCTCTTCCAAGGGTCGGCAAACTTTGGAGAAGGAACGTACCCAAAGAGCCACATGTGGCTCGCGAGCCGCAGTTTGCCGACCCCTGGTACAGTCTTTAGTTGCTTTTTAGACACTATAAATATGTTATTAACATCTTTCTGTGTCATCAGGTGATCTGTCAGCACATTGCTCTTAACGTCTAGATGGTGGTAGTCTGCAGCCAAGAGAAACCCAGAATGCCTTGTGTGTTCCAGATAAGATGTGCCCTGCCCCCCACCCTAGCCACCACGGCCAGAAGTGGGGGGGGGGGCCTCAGGACTCTGGATGCTCCTGGCAAAACCCGCACTCCTTACTCTTGTACCCACCACCTCCATGAGTGCTGCCAGCCTCACCACTACTCTCTGCCTAGAGAACCTCAGAAATAATTTTCTTCTGCCCTTTATCCCTCTTCACATTAGCCACCCAGGACTCCTTGGTCATCCCAAAGGATTCTATGGGCAGTGAAGCAAACCACCACACCAACCACACTGGCATTGCCCAGTGCCCTGCTTTATTTTCTTCATACTCCTGTCACCATCGGATTATATGTGTTTGTGTATATGTGTGTATATATGGGTATGTGTGCATATTACATATGTGTATGTAGGAGGTGTAAGTGTATATCTGTTTCCAAACACTAGGATAGAACTTCCACGAGGGCGGGAATTTTTGTCTGCTCTGTTTCTTTCTCCTATATCTCCAGGGCCTAAAACAATGCTTACCACACAGTAAGTGCTAGGTGTTGAATGGATGGATTGATCATTTCAGCATGATAAAAAATGCGGCCATAAACCTCCTCATGGAAAATTTTTGCACTCATTTAGAATTTCCTTTTGATGAACTTTCACAAGTAGAATTTACTGGCAACATTTTTTCCCTCTTTTTTTAAAAGATTTTATTGGGGAATTGGGGAGGGGAACAGCAGCATTGGGGAATCAGAGAAAGGGAACAGACAAGTTGCTGTCCTTTTGTTGTTCAGTCTAGTTGTGGAGGACGTTGCTTCACTGGCCCATGTTGGTATTATCATTGCGCTCTTCCTGGGTGAGGCAGTTGCTCGAGCGCCATTGGACAGCCGCTCACGGCAGCTCACGAAAGCTCATGCCAGCTGCCAGCCAGCCCCACTGCGGTCTACTCTGTCGCCAGCAACTCACGGCAGCCCAGCTCCAGGTCGAGCTGTTGTTCACCATCTTAGCAGTAGAGGGCGCAGCGTCACTGGCCCATGTGGGATCCAAAGCGGGGCCCTGCTGCTCAGAGCTGATGTCCCAAGCCCACTCCTAACCAATGAGCCACTTGGCCAGTCCTTTTTATTTTATTTATTTATTTTTTTAAAGGCATTTGGGCAAACTTCAACATGCAATATACAGAAGACCTGTTTCTTCACACCCTCAGCAATGCTAAATATTAGCACTTAAAAACGTTGGTGCCCATCCTGGGAAGGCAAAACTATAGCAACAGTAAAATGAGCAGAGGATGCTAAGAGTTGCGGGAGAGGGTGGAGGGGTGAATAGATGGAGCACAGGGGACTTTTTCAGGCATTAAAAGTATTTTGCATCGTACTGTAATGATGGATACAAGATTTATGCATTTGTCGAAACCCATAGAACATTCCAGCACAAAGAGGGAACCTTAATGAATGCAATTTTAATCATTTAGGAGGTCAAGGATCCCAGGGAGGATTGAAGACTGTGATGAAGAATCTAACTGTAACAAGGGCCGGCCAAGTGGCTCAGTTGGTTAAGACCTCACTCAAGAGTGCAAGCTCTGAGCAACAGCAGTTCAAGTCCCGGCCCAAGCTGAGCTGCCAACAGGTGGCAGGATGGCTCAGCTAAAAAAAATTAAAAATAAAAGACTCTAACTGTAACAAACATATGAAACCACCACACTAAAGAGGGTAGGAGGGAGCGGTGTGGACCCAAATAACTCTGGAAATGCGTGGAGTCTGTAAGGCTAAAGGCAAAAGGAACCAACCGCACCTAAGCACTGTCCTCTAGTTGATAACGTTGTTTTCCATGGAGTACAGGTTAGTAATTTAAATACCACTGTGCATTACCAGCAAGCAGGAATTGAAGAATTGAGTAAGTGGATGGTGCAGAGTGGGAGCCAGGTTTCTCACTGTTGGAGTGGATGTTTACAGCTAAGCAAGAGGACGAAGCTGGCTGGCCCAGGTGGTACTGGGTTAGAGCTGGGACATCACTCTGAATTCATGTTGAGCTTACTATAGATACAACTTGCTAGACATGGAAACATTTATAGATATGTGCATATACACAGGTTAGTATGCTGACATACATTTCCTTGCTCTGTCAGTTGAGAGGGTCTAGAAGCAATGACACCCCAGTAACAACAAAAACACCTAATGCCCAGACCTTGGTTTATAATGTCATTCTCCAATAAAATGAACTAGGGATCATTGGAGAAACAGCTGACTCAAACACGGAGGCAGTAAGTATACAAGGTGACCATATAGCACCTTACACTGCCAGATTGTAAGGATTTGCTAAAAAAAAAATTGTTGGGACTATATCGAGGGGCCCAAGAACCAACTAAAAGAGCTCCCAATGGCCAAAGCTGGAACAATTTGAACAAAATAAAAAGGTGTGCATTATAACTCAAAGTATAAAGTAAATAGTCATGAGTCCATACTGATATAAACAAATGATTGAATAGCCTAGTAAATAGAGGAGAAGAGACAAATTTCCCATTCAGAATTCCAAATAATTTATATAACTATTCTGCCCTCAAGGAGGATGAGCCTAACTCCCCCACACTTTAGGCATGGGCTGTGCATGTAATTCCTTCTAACATGTACATTATGAAAAGGGGAAAAACGTGTAACTTTACAGTGGAAAAACCTCACACTCACCTCCTCAGCCAGGGGACCAAGGCCAACGTCAGCGGTCATGTTGATGCTACGTACCTTTGATACAATGTGATGAAAATTGCATTTTTACTTTTCTGGTTGTCTTCCCCCAAACCCATAACCCCAGTCACTTCATGATAAAAAAAAAAAAGTCAAATACCAATAGAAAGACATTCTACAAACACCTGACCAGTACCCCTCCAAACTCCCCAGGTTATCAAAAACGAGGAAAGCCTGTGAAACCTAAGGAGACATGATGAATTTCTTGGAGGGATTCTGAACCCCCAAAAGGACATTAGGTATAAACTAAAAAAATTTGAATAAAATACACATGTTAATTAATAATAATGTATCAATATCAGCTTATCAGTTGTAACAGATGTACCCTATAAAGGTAAGATAGGTACTCATAGGCAAAACCGAGTGAGGGGTATATGGAACTCTCTGTACAATCTCAAATTTTCTGTCAATCTAAAAACTGTTGTAAAAAGCAGTCTCTCTTTTTAAAAATTGCCAGTTAGGTGTAGATGAAAAATGGCATCTTTGATTTTCTTTAATTTGAATTTTTTGTTTACTAATGCAGTGAAGCATTTTTGTATGTGTGTTGGCTACTTGGATTTTTTTCTCCTGTGGGTTTCTGTTATGTGCCACTAAGGTTTATGGTTATTTGTTATGCAGCATTATCATAGTCATAACTAACTGATAGAATCGCACTGAATTAACACTGCTCTATGAAGTATGATTATGAGTCACCCAGTTTTCATGATCTAACTACCCATTTATAGATGAAGAAGTGAAAACTCAGAGAGGCTAAATAATTTACCCAAATTCACAGTCAGTATCACATCTAGGCTTTAAACTCAAGTCTGTCTCGCTCCTGAATTCCCTTAAAAACACACAATACTGTGAAACACCGAGTGTGACATTGGCAGGGGAAGGGGATGGGGTCCTGGCAGCTAACTGGGTGTCCAGTGACAACCTCTGAATTCTGTGCTTTATCATAATCATGACAATGCTCCAAAGAGGGGCATCATACAGTCAAACTAGAAACTACATAGAAAGTCCCTGAGCGGCCACTGTGACAAATGGCTCGTGAGGGCACCAAACTTCCTGTCCCAAGCAGAGGGACTAGCGTCGGTCCCTCCAAGACTGCCGAGAGCAGCAAACGAGTTCTCTGGAGTCATGCCTGGAGGAAATATAGCTGTGAGGGGCTAGTAGGCAGCACAGTCCCATGTCACACATTATCATTATGCCGAGACTCTGAAAACTGAAGCCAGGAGGAGAACCTCGCCACCTCAAAGGATGCTTGAACAGCATCCAAGCGAGGGGGGCCCCACTCACCAGCCTCCTCAGGCCTTGACCTCAGAGAGCTGGGCTGAAACCCAAAGGCTCTGGACCCAAGGAACAAGATTTGACCTCTGGCTTGGCTGCTTGTCCTAAACAAGTCAATTCATCACTCTGGTCCTTGGTTTGTTCACATCAAAATAGGAACCGCAGTCCGTGCCTTAATGACTTCCCAGAATTTTCCATCGGAGAAATGATAGAACCAATGGTTAACAGTGACTGCCTACTCTCTACAAACCAGCATTCTGCACGCATCATCTAGGTTAGTACACCCATCTTAGTGGGTACGTGTTTATAGTATCCTCATTTTTATAAATAGGAAAGCAGGCCCGGAGGGATGAATGACGTCACGTGTCTGAGGTCACCCAGCTTGCAAAGATTAAGTTGGAATTTAAAGCTCATCTTGTTCACCGAAGAGTTATGTCCCCAACATTCCAATGTGACGCTAGATGGAAAGAATGAAGAACTTGAGGCTCCTAGGGAAGAGGTTGGCGGCGGCTTGGAGAAGCTGGACAGGGGCGGGCGTGGCTAATAGCCGGAGCTATTATTTATCTCTGGGTGAGGGTACAAGCTGAGGGCGGTTGAAGAACCAAGATGCAGCTGGCAGCGAGGGGGAAGGGAGAGGTGTGGCAGCTGCCCACAGAGATGGCAATCCGGGCAAGACAGAAACACTTGCAGAGGACTTTTAGGAAGCTTTGCTCTCAGCTAAGCTGTGTCATGGCCATCCTCTGGTTCCTGCTAACCCTCCAGTAAAATACTCACTTTTTGTCAGTACGTTCCAGGGTCGGCCCAGGTTTGCTTTGGGAATTGACAGCCTGACTGGTCACAGGGTGGGTGCTGACTGAGAGGCGGCAGCCCCTTTCTGCCCTTGGGCCTGTTGGCCTGAGCCTGCCTTGGGCCCAAGGCTGTCCCGGGGAACCCGGAGGCTGCTGCACCCAGCAGCGCCAGCTGTGGGTCCTCTGAGGACAACAGCTTTTTAAGGGAGTTAGTTTTGCCAGGTATAGGGTCCTTGCGGAATCTTGGCAGAGGTAAACAGTGTAAACAGTGACTTAAACTGTAAACAGTGACTTAAACTGAGGCAGAAGCATCCATCTTTCTCCTTCCCTTTCCTTTCTCCTTCTCCTTCTTTTTTTCTTCTTTCTCTCAATGTCTTCCTTTCCTTCTCTCTCACCTCCCATCTACCCTTCTTGCTCATCCCGCCCTCCCTCCGTCTTCCATTGTTGAACTTTCAGCCACTTTGTGCAAGATGCTATGCTTTGCCCAGCGTGCAGGGGTGAGTGGCACAGACATCTTTTTTTCTCTCTTACATTTATTATGTACCTGCCACCAGGAAATGGGGCTAGGAGCTGATCATAAATATATCTATATCTACACTTAAGTATTATACCACAGTCCCTCTTCTCCAAGGGTCTAGATCCAGGGTGGAGACAGGCATCTAAGCCACGCAGCCTCCCTCCAGATCCAGCTCTCGAAAAATCAGATCCTCGTGAGATTTCTTTCATCTTCTCATTTGGCGAAATAACGGTTTTTTTCACCTTCTCCTCCTGGTGTTATTTTATAAGCGTTTTTTCTGTATTGCTCTACAACCTTCATCCTATTACTTTAATGGCTGCATGCATAATATACCACTAAGTAACCTACTTTACATAACTGGCCCCCTATTGTTGGACATTCGGTAGTTTCTAGGGTTGTTTTTTTCACCTTTAAGATAAAAGTATTAGCTCTTTTGGGCCAGCCCTTTCTGAGGGCTCCTGGGTCCAATTTAAATGAAGGCATGATAGGCACGGGGGAGAGTGTTTGCGTGGCGTGGTGGTTTGTCCCGGGGAACATGCCTGCCCTTTCTTGTCCCCAGTGTCGCGATGAGTATACAGCGATTGCTTCATGAATGCTGCTTGAGGATGCCTAGCCAGCCTCTATTCTGTCACGCTGCCTTAGAACTCCCCTTAAAGTGTCCCCTCTCCCACCTGACCGTGACCTTCTAGTGACCTTTTCCTCTCTATGTCCCCAGTGCCTGGCACCAGGAAGCCCCTCAGAAATGGAAGGGAAGGAAACAAAGAAAATAAGAAGTGAAAAAAAAAAACCGGTTTCCCCTCTTACTCTGCCCGCCCTCCTTGATAGGGCCTGGGATGGCCGTGGGGCGTCAGTGACGGAACATATGGACATTGTGTAATTAGTAGCCTGAACTGTACAAATTACACCAAGCCCCCAGGACTCACCCACGATGAGAAGCTGCTTTCCATGAGTTTATCCTAGGGACCCAAATAAATAACCAGAGAAACAAAAGCCTCATGAATTTTTTACAGAGCTTATTGGAATCAGGACAAAACCTGGCATTCTGAGCACAAAAGTACCTGATAGGTCAGCATTCATTTCTCTCTACCCTTTTAAATCTGCTTTAAATCCTCTTGCTTGCCAGTGTTAATCCGCGCTTTCCCCCTGGAATTTCCCTGTATTTCAGATCATCAGGAGAACAATACCCATCGCGGGGCTTCCGCCTGCATCTCTTACCACACTGTGGGGACCGGGGTGCCCAGCCTCCTGGTGAGGGCTGGGCCCTGGAGCTCAGAGGTGCCACGACCCGTTCCCTGCCTGCACCTGTTGGTGAGATGAGAGGTGTGGGATTGCCGTGCTGAGACCCTCGGTGTCCAAGTCTTTTAAAAAAGCTCCTTGGCTCTGAGCAACACTGAGCTTATCATCCCCCAAATGTCAGCCTTGCTGAAAGTTAAGCGGTTTACAAGGTCTTGCTGAGAAATTCCATGGACGAGAAGCTAATAGAAGGTCAGCATTTTCCATTTCGATTTTTTGCTTTTCCCTTCCCGCTGCCCAGGGTTTAGGTAATGCTCCCTTCAGCATTTTGAAGACGTTCTTACACATTCAGGCAAGGTAGCTAATCGCTTCATGTGATTTATCCTCCCCAGAGCCCGTGAAGTGAGGGCTGTCATTGTTTCTACTTTATAAATGAGGAGGCTTACACAGAGAGAGGTCTCCGGCCCAAAGTCATGCCCAGCAGGCGATGGGGCTGGGCTCTGGACCTACGTCTCTCTTAATCTAAAGCCCATGCTTTGATGCATTTTGATTTCTTCCTCCACTTGGCAAGTCAAGAATGCCTCCTTCCCTGCCCCTCGTCTACCTTTGCAGGGACCCCCTACAATTGATGATAAACAGTCTGAGGTCCAAATTGAAGAACTGCAGCCCTGGCTAGGTACAGTGGATGCTCATCTTGGTTTCTTCTAATTTCCTAGGGCAGAGGTCAGCAAACTACATTTCACAGTCCAAGTTCAAGCCACTGCCAGTTTCTGTAAATAAAGTTTTATTGTCACACTGCCATGCTCATGCGTTACACGGTGCTGATATAGGCTGCTTTCACCCTACAAAAGATAGTTGAGCGGTGCGACAGATACCATAGGACCCACAAAGGCTGCATTATTTACTTTCCGACCCTTAAAGAAAAAGTTTTCTGACTCTTAGAATCTGGAGTAATCCTCATCTATTATCCCAGAATCTGGGGTAATAGATGACAACAACAGTCCTATGAAGAGATGCATTTCTTTTTTTTTTTTAATTTTATTGGGGAACAGCCATGGTCATTGATGACACATTGCTTTCATGCTACAATGGCATAGTTGACTCTCCTAAGGAGGGCGCAGCTCACAGTGGCCCATTCAGGGATCGAACCAGCAACCTTGGTGTTAGCAGCATGACACTCCAACCAACTGAGCTAACTGGTCACCCCAGGTGACTGCATTTCTTGAGTGCCAATAATGAGCCAGGCACTCTGCTAGTTGCTTTTCGTGGATGATCTCCTGGAATCCTCCAACAATACTATCGGGCTGGTGCTCCGAGAGGTGAGCCACTTCCCATATTCCCAAGGCCAGGAAGAAATGGAGCTGACAGCCAAGCTCTTTAGAAACAGAAAAGTGCTCCACAGTATCAAAGGTGTGATTTCCAAATAGATTGTCTACCCAGCACCTGGCATCGTGCTGCACGTTGGGCTGGGAAGTGATGTAAAATGAGCAAGGGGCAGTCTCTGTCCCGGGCAATCTGTGGGCTTGTGGGAAAGGCAGTCCGCCATCTCAGTCAGTGGGCATGATGGGCTGTCGCCAATGGCAAAGCGTCTGAGGAGGGGACTGGGGAAGGGGCCTCAGAGAAAGTGACCTTTGAGTTGGGTCTTTCATGAGGAACAGAAATTTGATCGTTGACGTGGGAGAGAGAGACGAGCACCCCAGGCCGCAGAAATAAGTTCAGCAAAGGCTTGGATTACAACAGTTTCCATGTGCCTGAGTCTACAGTGAGTGAGGGGTAGAAGGGAGTGGAGGGTGGTCACACATGACAGTAGGGTTCGTTTGAAGCCATAGGAGAAGGGTTTGGGATGGGAGTCTGACGACTTAGAAAATGTATCTCCTTCCTTTACCTAGAGAGAGCCTCAGGTTTTTCCTGCCATCCCGTTTCCACCTGGGAGGTAGTAGGTGCTCAGTAAATGCTTCCAAGAACCAAAGGCCAGCCCCAGCAGTAGGAGCCAGTCTGCTGTCGGCTGCCCCAGTAGGACGCTCACACAGTAGCAGGCAGCAAGACCTGTCCAGGTGACCATGACTCATCCACCTGGGTCCACTCCAGGTTTCCAAAGAGTTTCAGATTGGAGAAGGGCAGCTCCAGTGGGTCTCTGGAGAGGGGCATCCCAGAAATGGCTCCTGTTTTCCCCTTGTGCTCAGATGGCAGAACAGTGGTCTTTTGCCCTAAAAGAACTACACTTCATTGTGGTTTTTTTGTGTGTCTTTTTGTTTTTGTTTTTGTTTTTTAATTGGGGAACAGTGTGTTTTTCCAGGACCCATCAGCTCCAACTCAAGTAGTTGTCTTCAGTCTAGTTGTGGAGGGCACAGCTCCTTGGCCTATGTGGGGATCGAACTGGCAACCTTGGTGTTATGGGCCTGCGCTCTAACCACCTGAGCTAACCCGCCGCCCCCTACACTTCATTGTTAATCGTTGGCTTGGGTGGGCAGAGGAGATGGGGAGAGCCCAGACTTCGGCCATTCACATCCCAGCTCTGCAGCGTTCCCGTTGTGTGATCTTGGGCAAGTCCCCTAATTTCTCAGAGCCTCGGTTTTCTCATCTATAAAATAGGGATGATGATTCCTGCATCACAGGATCGTGACACGGTAAGTATATCCTGCCATATAGTAAATGCCCAGTATGTATTGTTGACTATTTTTTTTATTGTTATTAGCGATTATATATATATATTTTTTTTTTAAGATTTTTATTGGGGAATTGGGGGGATGGGAACAGTGCTGGGGAATTGGGGGAAGGGGAACAGACAAGTTGCTGTGCTTTTGTTCTTCAGTCTAGTTGTGGAGGACGTTGCTTCACTGGCCCAAGTTGGCACCATCATTGCGCTCTTCCCTGGTGAGGCAGATCAGTCTCCGGCTTCTGGACGGCCGCTCACTGCGGCTGCTGGCCGCTCACGCTGGCTGCTGGCTATACACAGTAGCCCATGGCAACCCACTGCAGCAGGGGCTGCAGCCTACGCCGTCGCCAGCGACTCATGGCAGCCCAGCTCCAGGTTGAGCTGTTGTTCAGCATCTTAGCTGTGGAGGGCAGTGTCACTGGCCCTCATATGTGGGATCCGAACCGGGGCCCTCTGGCGTCCCAAGCCAGTTCTTAACCATCGCGCCACTCAGCCGGCCCCATAGCGATTATATTTTTGTACGAGTCAGTTTTTGCTGTAATAAGTAGTAATGCCAACAGTCTGTGTAATTTACAAGGGCATCTATTTATTTTTCTTCCCAGAGTTCTGTGGATCAGTTGGGCATGGCTCTGCAGATTGGGTTTAAGCCCGCCCCTCTTGTCCTTCATTTTGGGACCAGTGGCCACCCAGGGCATGTCCTTCTAAAGTCACAGAACAGAAATTTCAAGAGGAATGAGTGAAAACACAGGCTCCACTTAAGGCATGAGCTCAGAACTGGCCCCCCAGTTACTTCAGCTTCTCGCATTGGCCAAAGCAAGTCACTTGGTCCAGCCCAGTTTCAATGGGATAGGAAGGCCCACTCCGCCCACAGCGGACTATAGTAAGGATGGAAAAAGGAGAAAGATTTGTGAGCAAATTGTACACCTACCCTTGTCAAAACCCCTAGCATAACTGTGGGCCATATGACTCCATCATCCGCCCAACACTGCCTTCTGCATGTCTCAAGGTTGAGCAGGTTATCCAAATTTCCTCACCTCACTGATGGAGACGCTGAGGTTTGAACCCCTTCCTCAATTGTCTCCAGTCACAGAGGCCCTTAGGGATCGGCAAATTGGTGCAAGAACACTGTATGTCTTATTCCACTGGGGGGTTTTAATAGGTAGCCTCCAGCGTGAATTCCCAGGGAAACCCTAATTTCCTGCTGGAATGCGAAGGCAGCCACCCTCCCACCCTTACCGTGGGTCCCAGGTGAAGGAAGAAAACAAAACATTCCCATGAAATTGACCTCCGATGTTTCAATTATGAGTGCTCAACACTGCCCGTTCCATTTCCTCTGGCTGAATCTCCTGGTGTTTCCACTGCCAAGACCAGGCTGGCTATTTATTCTGAACACCAATGGCTGTTGTTAGCCATGTGGATAAACAAGCTGCCAACAGCCTCTCCATCCCAGGAACAGTTCATTTAAAACAATAGCAGCAACACCACCAACAACAACAAAACTGATGTCAGACATGTCCACCCTGACCCAGAGGAACCTGTTGATCAGTTGGTGAGTATTTTTGGGTGTAGGCAGCTTGGGCCTGGCCCACATCCACTCATTTCTTCAGTAGCATTTTCCAGAGTACAAATTATTTCCTAATTTGTTCCAGAGACACCATCTTGTGTGGCTTCACTCGGGCATTGAGGTCATCGAGAGATGACTGCGCCGGGAAACAGGAAGTAGGAGGAAGAAAGAAATTCTTCTTCTATTCATTCTATTCATTCACTCCCTCGTTCACACATTCGCTGACTAGTCACGGAGTGTCTGCGGTGTCCTAGGGGCTGGGGATTCAAAATTGAAAGAAGCAGACGTTCCACGGTGCTGGTCACACCAGTTCTTCATTAAATGTATCTTTTCAGGGTAGGTTGTTGGTTTCCCCTCAGTCACTGCTCTACAGGTGATTGGCTTAAGCTAATCACAGCAATACAATTCCCTTGCCAATGATTGGTCTAGGGGACATGTGACCCAGCTCTGCCCAATGAGAAGTGAGGAAAAGTCTGTTAGTGGCTTTTGAGACGCTTTCCCCGTTACTAAGAAGGAGCTGTAGGAAGGAACGGATGCTCTTCTCCATCACTTGGAGGATGTGCAGATGTGACAACTGTAACTTTGACAGCCATCTTGCTATGTGCCAGAAGATAGAAGATAAAGCTAACCTTCTGATAATGGCAGAGTGGAAAGATGAGGGGGACTGCATCCTCGCTGACATGACTGAGCTGCTGAGTCTCTAACCCCAAAGGCCACACTACCCTTGGACTTCCTGTTATGCAGGATAACAGCTTTCCTCAGTGTTTTAGCCAGTATAGGTTGGGATTCCTGTTATCTGCATCCCAAAGCATCCTAATCAATGCAGCTCTGGTATTGTAGAAACTTGATTTATCTTAAAGGAGCAGGCACAGAGCGTGATTACCTTGTCTAGGGTCACACAGCTGGGGAATGTCTGAATTAGACTGTGAACCCAGGACGTTTGGCCTCCAGCCTCCTTTCCCCATAGGTGACCTATAGCTGACCCCCAATAGTGAGCATTCGGCAAATAACAACTTTTAAGCATCCACCATGGGCAGTGCTGCATGCTGAGGGGGTAGGAAGCTGATATGTAAAGAAAAAGATGGTGAAGATCTTGTCAGAAGAGCACAACATGACAGGTGTGGGTGGGGGCCACCTGTGCTGGGCTAAAGCCCCTCTCCCAGCCTCCACAATTGCCATAGCCACTTTACCTGGGGCATCTTGGTACAGCAGAATGCATTCTTATTTTGAATTCAGACAGACCTGCATTCAAACCCAGTCTCTGCTACTTCCTAGCTATGTGGCATTGAGTATGTCCTGTCACCACCTCTCTAAGTTTCAGTGACCTCATGGTGGTGGTTCTGGGGAGTGGACATGGCGTAAACACATTGCTAGATACTTAGACGATGCTCAGGAAATGATGACTATGAGGATGAGTATGACAGGATTATTAACACCTTTGAGAGTCACATAGCAAAAAGAGTGCTGTTCTGATGGCAAAAAAACCCAGGTTCTAGTCCCAGCTCTGCCACGATGAGCTGTGTCACCACAAGCAATTCCTGCTCTCTTTGGCCGTTTAGTTGCCCCCATCTGTGAAATGATGGGGTTGGGCTCGACCAGTTGTTTTCCAACTCTGCTCCGTGAAGCTCTAGAGATTCATTGGGTCTGTAATGAGAAAGGGGTACAGGAGGGACAGGACCCCTCCACACCCCCAGTTTGAAGCACAGCTATTCTTTTGTTATTTCTTTCATGGGATTGGGGTTTTCTGTGTTCTTAAGAGAGGCTTCTCCTAGTTTATTTATTTTTTTAAGGCTTGAAAACCTCTAGATTAGATCACTAAGTTCCTCCCATTATTCAATGGTTGACAGCATAAGCTTTGGAACTCAACCCACCCAGATTTGAATGATGATTCTGATGTTAACGATTTTAGTCAACAGGGAAGCAGATAATTTCCTGGGCCAGTTTCTAATCATCTACCAGCCATTCCTGAAAGTTTCCTTTCCCCTCATCTCTGCCAGCAGGAGGTGTTATAGCTCTTTTTAATTTTTCCCAGTTCAATGGATCTAAAGTGATATTTCATTGTTACTTTAATGCATTTCCCTAACTTCTAGAGAACTTAAGCATCTTTTCCTATATTTATTCGTTGACCAGTAAGATTTCTTCTATGAATTCTTATCCTTTGCTCAGTTTTCTATTGGGTCATTTGTCATATTTCTTGTTAATTTGTGAGGGTTCTTTACTACAGTCTGCACATTACTCTAATATAGTATGGATTTTATCTTTTATCTACATTACAGCTTTTTTCTAGAACTATCTTTTGTTCTTTTTCATCTCATAATAATGATTCCCACTGCATGTCTCGTGAGGATTAAAGCACTGAGCAGAATTCCTGGTATATAGTTCAATAAATGATTTCTGTTATTTACAAGCTTAGGTGTGGGTAGAGGGTTCTGGAGTTATTTGAATATGTGTAAGCTAGAATCCCATTGGCCAAAGCAAGTCACACGGTTGAGTCGAGTCAGAGAGGGAGAGCTCTGTGGTCACGTGGTCAACGACAAGGGCACAGGGAGGGATGGAGCACTGGGGCCATCATTGCAATTGGCCACAATGGCCTAGAGATCAAGACAACAGGTTATGGAAATGGAAAGGCCTGGATTTTGCTGCCTGTCCCTGCTGGCATTTGCACGCCTCCCCAAGAGCTCCCCTCGGTGCCTAAGCCGTTTTCCCACCAGGCGTTGTTCTCCGCTAGCTGCCATGGCCAGAAATGTTGCCTTCCAGCTGCTAATGCCATCTCTCTCTTTCAAGGATATTTGCATTGAAAGATCCTTGTTGCCTTTTCTGATTACAAGGGAATACATGCTCAGTGCACGATGCCCAAGCAATACAGACAACCTTACCAGGCCTATACTCCCACTCTGAGTGGGAACTTTCCACTGTTAACATATTCTCCCAGACTTTTTTTCTGTGCTCATTTGAGATCTCCCTCCCTCCCTCTCTCTCTCTCTCTCTCTCTCTCTCTCTCTCTCTCTCTCTATCTGGAGCTTGCCCCCGTCCTCTTCTTCTCTCTCTCTCGCTCTCTCTCTCTCTCTCTCTCTCTCTCTCTCTCTCTCTCTGTCAAATATGGTGTACTTCTTTCACTTACCAACAGCCATGTGGGCATTTTCCACATGGTGTAGTCAGTAGCTTGTACCTCAAAGTAATCTAGAAAGAAGAATATCAAAATGCATATTCCGAGGCCTCATCCCTAACGAGTCAGTTTTAAGAGGTCTTAAGGGAGATTTAAGAACCTATGTTTTAAAGTAATGGTAGCTCCATAATATTTGTATTTTAACAGGGTCTCCTTACTGGATGCTAATTTTCGGTGACAGTGGTGGAAAAAAGAACTACCTAATGAAAGGAAAGACTAAGGAGAGGTTCCAGGGACCGTGACAGGCAGTAGGAGAGACAGCTGTGGTCAAGTCATGTCACCTGAGGGGGACTCCCTTGCCCAGAGAAAGGATCCTGAATTTGCTTTAAGTCACAATTTCTTTTCTTTTTTTTTTTTTAAGATTTTATTGGGGAATTGGGGGAGGGAACAGACAAGTTGCTGTCCTTTTGTTCTTCAGTCTAGTTGTGGAGGATGTCGCTTCACTGGCCCATGTTGGTATTATGATCATTGCGTTCTGCCTGGCTGAGACAGATGGGTCGCCGGCCCTTGGACGGCCGCTCACGGTGGCTCACAGCAGCTCACGCCGGCTGCCGGCTGCTCACACTGGCTACCAGCCACTCACGGTAACTCATGGCAGCCCAGCTCCAGGTTAAGCTGTTGTTTACCACCTTAGCTGTAGAGGTTAAGCTGTTGTTTACCATCTTAGCTGTAGAGGGCAGTGTCACTGGCCCATGTGGGATCTGAACCGGTGGCCCTGCTGCTCAGAGCTTGTCCTCCCAAGCCAACTCTTAACCAACGAGCCACTCAGCCTGCCCAAGTCACAGTTTCGTTGGCATCTGCCCAGATGTGGGCCCCTACGTAACCAGGTAACCATTAATCTGGATTCTGGAACTTTCCAACTGTGTGTCCTTGGGCAGGTGACCACTTCTCTGAGCCTCAGTCAGCTCATCTGTAATGTGGGGATCATTCTATTCACATGGCAGGGGCTGTTAAGAGAAACAATGAGTCCACACTCATAAAACATCCACTTAAGGGTTGGGCTCACAGTAGGTCTTCCATACACATAGTCTCCCTCCCCTCATGAGATGAGCAGGGACTCACTGGGCAGTTTGGGGGAACGCCAGAGCGTCCCTGAAGAGAGCAACAGTCACACCAGGTGTCTTGACAAGTTAATTATGGAAAATGAGGTCAAGTCAGGTTTCCGCCTCCAGGAATCTCATATTAAGGTCTGGACTATCGTGTGGGATTTTAATCATTCTCCAGGGGCTGGTGACAAGAAAGGCTCTTCCTGCTGGGACAGATGAAAAGTAGGGGAACCAATCAAAATATGTAAATCCAGCCAAGCGAGAGCTGGGGACAGCTTCAGAGACAGCCAAGGCCTTTTCTGGGTGTTTGCTGGCGGGGGCTCTGACTCAGGCAACACCTGATGGGGGCACTCCTGATTCCTGACTTCAGAGTTCCGGGTAATAGACAGGTGCAAAAGTGGCCACAATCACCCTCCCCTCTATCCACCCCTTTTCCCGTGTGTCTTTGCAGCCACTCCCATTGAAAAACGGAGTCTGTTTCCCTAATGCCCTTGAGTCTGGGCTGACCCTGTTGCTTGTTTTGGCCTATAGAATTGGTGGAAGTGACTCTGATGGTTCCCAGTTTAGGGGTCAAGAGTCTGAACACTTCTGCTCCGTTTGGGAATCTTGCCCAGCCACCGTGAAAACCAGCCCAGGCTAGTCTTCTGGAGGATGAGAGACCTTGTGGAGCAGAACCAGTCACGTCAGCCAAGGCCATCCTAGATAAACCTACAGCCAGCTGACCCTCAAATACGTGAGGAAGCTCAGACAGCAGAGCCACCTACCTGACTCTCACTTCACTCAGATACTTAAGTGAGCCCAGGTGAGGCCAGAAGAACCACCGCTGACCTGTAGACAGTAAGCAAAATAATTGCTCAGTGTTTCAAGCTCTGAGTTTTGGGGTGATTTGTTAGGCAGCAACAGCTAACTGATACAGTGTGTGTATGATGATAATGAAATGAAAATAATAAAATTATGGTAATAGTAAGAGCTACCATTTACTGCTTCAGGGATTGTGCAAGTGATTATATACAGAGGGTGCCAAAAAAAGGTATACACATTTTAAGAAAGGAAAAAAACTATTAATTGTACTACTATATGCTGATAACAAAAGATGAATACAAGTCACGTTTGACTTCTGCAATGACAAGAGGTGCTCAAAGTGGTTACCATCAGCATCCAGACACTTCTGATTATGGCGAACTACTGCTTGAGCATAGATAACAGCTTTTAAAAGGTGTATACACATTTTTGGCACCCCCCAGTATAATCATTTAAGTCTCACAATAGGTCTGCAAAGTAGCTCTTATCATTTTTCATTTTACAGAGGAGGAGACCGAGGTTTAGGGAGGTTGATCTTAATTGTCTACCATCAATTGCGGAGAAGCTAGGATTGGAACTCAGGTCTGCCTCACTCCAGAGATTGTGCCTCCTAAGGGCACTCTCTAATCTACAGACAAGCTGTTCTCAGGGTAAGGTCAGGTTCCCCTGTCTGGCATGGCAGGCCCCCCATGACCTGGCCCCTGGTGTCCCCTTTCGGTCCTTCTCCAAAAACATCCATGCCTTTCCCCAAGGCATTCCCTATACCTGGGCTGACCTTCCCTCCGTCCTCACCTAGAAAACTCTTATCCCATCCGTTCTTAGCAGCGAGTAATAGAGATCCCTTTTTCAAATTAGCACAACCCATAACACCAATAACCCAATTTGATTTGATACCCCACACGAACGGAACCCCAGAGGTGAGGGAGGAAGGAAAATGCCAGCTTTGTTGAGGCAGCAGTTCAGTGGGTATCCTCAAGGACCCCATTCCTTCCCTATCTTTGTTGTGTAAGCTTTACCCCAGGCACGTTGCAAGGC
>NW_017732535.1:290248-291645 GCF_001890085.2 Hipposideros armiger
GCAGTGAACAAAACAGACAAAACCCAGACACTCTTGGAGCCGAAATCCTACTGGGAAGAGATAGATAACAAACAACATGTATAAAGCCATGATAGAATATACTCTGTAATAAGCGTTATGAAAAAAATAAATCAGAGCCCGGCAAGGAGATAGAGGGTGCCAAGGGGTGGAGTTGCGATTTCTATCCCGGCAGTGACGGACGGTCTCTTGGAGGAGGTAGCATTTGAACAAAAACTTGAGCAAGGCGAGTGTGAGAGTCAGGCAATGTCTGGAGGAAGATATCCAGTGGGAATAACAATTACTGATGCACTTTATGGTTGAAGAAAGGGGCTCAGAGGGATGAAATTACTTGCCCATTGTCAGATGGCAGGTGGCAGGGCTGGGTCTTGGACCCAGGTTGTCTGACCCCAGCGCCTGTGCCCTTCATTGCTTTGCAGATGGTTTTAACGGGGCCGCTCTGACTTAGCAGTCGGTCTGGGAATCTGTGCACTGATCCTGAGGTCAACCCCCTGGGCCCTGAGCTGTATTGTCATCCTCTATACAGCTGATGACAGTGGGAAACCACTTTGGTTCCTAATGGATTCAGCACTCTCCAAATGCTCCATTATATTAGCTGTGGAAATGGGCTTTATCTCGTCGCTTGATGAAACGAGCCGGCAATCAACCTCCCTAAGCCAAAGGTGATTTAAAAATATTGTAAGAGCCAGCCTTGGATGAGGCTTATGCAAACAGTCTCTTTGATTTGATTAGGGGGAGTTTGGGGCCTGCCCTGGGAGCCTTGGGTTCCTGCTGTAGGCAGTGGGTAGAGGACAAGCTTTCAAGCTTCCTCCTGCTGGTGCCTGGGACTGAGATCAACTGGGAGAGAAGAGACAGTGTCCAGACGCTGTCTCCCAGCTGCCAGTGGACAGAGGCAGAGAACAGGGCTCCAGGCCTTTTTGGGAGATGTTAGTCCTGCTTCCTGCTTGTATGTTCTCAAAGAGTCCCTTCCCATCTTCCTTTCTTCCTGTTTCTCCTTATCTTTTTTTTCTCTCTTATTCTGACCTGTGTATCACCAAGCACCTGTGAGTGGAACGGTCTTAGTCTAGCTCTGGTGTTTATCAAATATAGGAGCCACAATCCACAGGTGTCTGGAGCCCTGGAAATGTGGCAAGTCTGAACTGAAATGGTCGGCAAGGGTGACATATATGCTGGAATTTGCAGACTCTGTGCAAAAAAAAAGTGTTTTTAAACAGGAAAAAAAACACGCAATATTTTATCTTGATTTCATGTTAAAATGATATCTTTGGGAGTTTGGGTTAAATAAACTATCATCCAATATAATATCTGTCCTGTTTCCTTTTCCTTTTCCTTAATGTGGCTGCCAGAGAAAGGTTAAAATGGCGTGTGACCTGCCCTGG
>NW_017732535.1:291844-292861 GCF_001890085.2 Hipposideros armiger
GAGGAGGGAGCAGAGTGGCCTGGTTGGTTATTCTTAGCAGTGATTCAGGGAAGAAACTCACTTTGGGCTGCCAGGGCCGCACAGCACCTTCCAGAGGGAGCAGACAGACCACAGTCCTTCATGGCTTGCCAAGTTTGGTCGGAAATTCTTTCCGCCCTTGGCAGTAGAGAATTTGGGGAATTTGGGCCGGGCCCACGAGGGCCTTCAGAGCCCCTTCACTAAAATGTCTCAGCTCTGGTGTCAGAGCAGTGGTCAGGCGTAAAGGGGGATGTTCAAACAGAGAGGCCCGGCAGGCAGGACCCCCGCATCTGGGCGCCTGGCCTGGCTGTAGCTTTCCTTCTGCCTGAATGCTTTGATGAGAGAGGGGGCTGGCCCAAGGAGGACGAGGGGGCTGAAAAGTTTCGCTTCCTCCGAACCAAAGCCAGAGGTAAACAGAATGCTTGCTGACGCTCCAACTTTCAAAGGTCCAGGAAGAACTGAACGCCATTGAGATGTGGCCTTTTGGTCCACGGTGTTGTTGCCTATCTGTGATTGAACAAAGGCTCTTTTCTAGGGCAGCAGAGTGGGTAAGGGCACAGGCTCTGGACTCAGAGTCCTGGGTTCAAATCCTGGCTCTGTCACTGATAAGCTACGTGACACGGGAGAGGTTCTATAACACCGCTGTGCCTCAGTGTCCTCAACTGATCATAATTCCCACATGATGAGGTTGCTATGCAGGTTAAATGAGTCAGTACAGTTCTTAGAACAGACCCTGACATAGAGAAGCTACTCAATAAATAGGAACCTATAAGCCTGGCATGCTGAAAGTATTCCACAAATAAATAGTAACCATTGTGGATACTCGCTGCTTTTCCTTCCATCCATCCAGTCCTTTGTAGCGAGTTTTAGAATACCAGATGTGAAAGAAGACAGATCCATACGCCTTAGCCGTTAGCCTCTGACTCAGGTTGTAGCAGTGAGTCAGCAAGTGACTGATCTGTAAAATGGGGTTAAACATAGCTGTCACTTCATAGGGTT
>NW_017732535.1:295182-313905 GCF_001890085.2 Hipposideros armiger
GAACAAAAGGACAGCAACTTGTCTGTTCCCCTTCCCCGATTCCCCAGCACTGTTCCCCTTTCCCAATTTCCCAATAAAATCTTTAAAAAAAGAAAGAAAGAAAGAACGATGTCCACACCAACTCCTAGGTCTGGGGGTCCAGTTGGGGGGTGGGAGGTGAATTGGTACTTAAAATGAACACATATACGATGCCAGGAAGCAGGGCTCACTCCACCCTTTCTTCACCAGGCTGTTTGGGAAACCTGGAGGAGGGTGGTAGATGGAAGAGGCGGCACATCCTGAGAGGCAGAGGCTATTTATCATCCTGTGAGTCTGGGCTGGCCTTGGTGACTTGCTTGACCAATAGAATGTGGCAGAAGTGGTGTCCTGGGATACTCAAGGCCGGGTCATAAGAAACCTGCTGTGACCAGAACAGAACAAGCAGCATCTCCCATGTGGGCCAGGGACCACTTTTTACGAGACCACCTAGGAACATAAGTACACTCTGATTAAATCAACTTGGGAAACTGCACAGTAAACCTGCCTCCCCACCTCACACAAAAGAGTTCCTGGGCCAGTCGGGTGGCTCAGTTGGTTAGAGTGCAAACTGAGCAATGGGGTTGCCGGTTCGATTCCCACATGGGTCAGTGAGCTGCGCCTGAGCTGAGCTGCTGCTGAGCTGCCAATGGGTGGCTGGATGGCTCAGATGGTGAGAGTGCATGCTTTTAACAACAGGGTTGCCAGTTCGATTCCCACATGGGATGGTGGGCTGTCCCCCCAGCAACTAGATTGAAGGACAACAACTTGACTTGGAGCTGATGGGTCCTGGAAAAATACAATGTTCCCTTCCCCAACTCCCCAACACTGTTCCCTTCCCCAATTCCCCAATAAAATCTTAAGAGAGAGAGAGAGAGAGAGAGCAAGCACGGGCTCCTCATGTCTTTAGCGTTGGAAGGTCCTGAGAAGTCCTGCATTATAATGGGCATCCTTTCATCTCTGTTTAACCCAGAGCTACTTTGTAACATCTCACATCTTCCCTTGGAATTATTAGCACTTTAGGTCAATGATAACCTAGACCATGCAATAAAGATCTTTGGGCCAGAGGAGTTCTACTGCTTGGAGAAAAAGCCCTTATCTCTCTCCCTGTCAATCCCACCCACCCCCAACCTTTTGTAAACCCCCCTCCTTCTGTCTACAAGGGGAGGGGTCCAAGCTATGCACACCAGCTCCCACAGCTGGTTCAGCTGAGTAGAAAAAAAAAAGCAACTTTAAAAAGTCCCACTGCAGGCATTTTCAAATTACCTTGACTCTCAGGAGAAATGAACCTGGGTGGAGGCCCAGAAATTGGGGGAATGCAATACATAAGAACAACCATTTAAAAAAAAATAGAAGAAAATAATTTGGAGGATTATTGAGTGACAGAACGCCAAAGCTATAAACAGGATGTTTGAACCAATTTCAAACATAAAGGTCACAATCTGCAATTTAAATGGATAGTGTGTTGTGTTTTTTTTGGTTATGGTTGGGTGCCACCAATTAATTGAAGTGTGTGTGTGTGTGTGTGTGTGTGTGTGTGCGCGCGCGCGCACGTACATGCATACGTGAGTGTTTGCATGTGTGTAAAGGTTTTTTCAAAGAGCACCTTGGGCTTCCTCATCAGGCCGGGTTGGCTTGACAGCCTCCAAACCCACACAGGGGTGGGCAAACCCTTCACAGCATGAGAACAGGCAGAACTCTATGCTGCATAGGGAGGGCCTTCTTCCTCTTTCTGGAAAAAATAAAAATACAACGCAGCACAAACCCTTGATCACTCCAGCTCTCTGCAGCGGTTTTACCCTGAAGAAATGAATCATTGAAAAATCGTCCCTGGGATGGGATTGCAGCCAAGCTCCCACCCTAGCCCAGTGGTCGTTCTTAACACAAATCCTGTGGATGGATTCGGCGAGGGCAATGGGAGGGGGTTTATTCAGCTGCAGAACTGGTGTAGTTCCTTCATGCCTTGGTTCCGCGGGCAGACACCAGGTTTCGTCCGTGGCTTGGGGAGAGGTCAGTGAGCTGATAGCCAGGACAGCCTGCACATCCTTTCCAAGGTTGGGACCCTCTCCACTGCTCTCGGGAAAGTGGTTGTGACAGTTAGGCAGAGGGGGCTAAGCAAGGAATGGCCATCCGGCCATGATTTCTTACACTGTAACGTACACGTGAATCACCTGGCCTTCTTTGTGGAGTGTTTAGCTACATGACTCCATATATTGTTGCCTCAGCATCGATTTCGTGTGGCCAAGCGGCCTGCAGCGGCCTTGAACTGACACTAGCCCCTCCCAAGAGCACAAGTCCCAGATAACGGTCTGCAGGGCCATAAGGAAATGTGAGCTCCCGACGTGACTCCACCAGAGGTCCTTGTGATAAGCATTCTCCCTGCTTCCCAGGGCCGTGAAGCTTACCAAAACCCCGCCTTTCTAGTGTGAGTTGACCAGCCCAGACTCAGCCTGGGAACCCCAAAGCACTCTAACCTCAGACCCTGCTAAAGCATGTGTCCCTTGCACTCCGCCTTGGCCTCTCCACGTGGCCCCTTGAGTCAACTGGTACCTCCTCCCCGACTTGTAATAAAATTCTCTGCCTCATTTGTGGTCTCTTAACTGGGGTTCAACATCCCCTCTCCATCCCTCCCCCCAGTTTAAAATGTTAATTTAACAAAGTCAAAGCAATCTTGTGGAATGCAAGTCTGACTCAGTAGTTCTGTGATGAAACTTGAGATTCTTCATTTCCAACAAGTTGCCAGGTGAGGCTAGTGCAGCTGGTCTTAGGAGTCACACTTTGACAATCAGGGCTCTGGACCGTTCTATCAAAGCCCCATAGAATGTTCTGTGCCAATGGCGGTGCTCTATATCTGTGCTGCTCCACACGGTGGCCACCAGCCACATGGGGCTATTGAGTACGTGAAATGTGACAAGTTAGACTAAAGAACTGAATTCTAAATTTTACTTAATTTTAATTATTTCACATTTAAATAGCCACATGAGGCTGGTGGCTACTGCCTCAGACGGCACTACTCCAGACAGTGAGCTCTGTATGAGCATATTCTTATCTCACTTTTGGGTCCCCATCACTTAGCAGAGTGCCTGGTCCACACTGAGTCCTTAATAAATATTTATGGACCAGGTTATGACAAAATATAATTGGAGACGGAGTTTTAAACCGTGTTTCTTAGAACCCTATGGTTGTCAGTGACCAAAACCCACCTTGAACTTGAACCTACCCAAGTCTTCATTGGCTCTTAGTTTCCAATTGCAGAAAGGGGTATAGTTGATCATGGGAAGGGTTGGAGCCAGAAAGTGATTCAACAACATACTTTTTCTCTAGCCCTTGTCTGCATGCTGGTTCATTCCCTCAAGCTAGTCATCCACACTAGAATCAAACCAACATCACAGGTAGCTCTGGACCTCCAAACCGAAAACCACACAAAACAGGGCTGTTTCCCACCAACACCAGTTAGAAAATTCCCAGGCAAGTTCTCTGATTGGCTGAGCTTGGGTCATGTGCCAATTCCTGGACCAATCACTATGGCCAGGGCAATGGGATTCTAAGAGTAGATTCAAGGCTGTCCCTCCTATTCAGGGACATCTTCCTCCAGACATACAAGAGATTGGAGTGGGGAGCAGCAGTTTTCACAAAGATGGAGTGTCCTCTTCTGGGTAAATGAAGTAATAAATGTGGGGAAAGTGGAGAACAGAGCGTTTCCAGCTTCTGTAAGTAGTTGTTGAAAAGTATTTCTTTGGGCTAGACTAAAGATATGGAGTTGGCTTCTCTGATTATATCAAAAGGCATAATGAGGATAAGATTTCATTGGCCAAACTGGTTTTCTTTCTACTCTTTCTGACCCTGCTATGTAAGTGAGGCCATTGGGTTCTAGAAAGCTAGGCATCCCAAGGGAAGTCTCCATTTAATATTGAAAGCTGAGCAGGAGTTTGTTGGACCTAGAAGTGGAAGGAAGGAAGGAAAGAACATTCCAAAGAGGAGACATACGACATCAGACAATTAAGTTCGCGAACTCATCCTAGAAAAAATGCTACATACTTCATTGCTGAATATCACTATGGTCACCTTCGAAGTACTCCCCTTGGGAAGCTATGCGCCGATGCCAGTGCCTAGTCCACCCTTCAAAGCAATTTTGGAATTCTTTTTCTGAAATGGCCATCAGTGCTGTTGTCGCATTACCCTTGATGTCCTGAATGTCATCAAAATGTCTTCCTTTCAATATTTCTTTCATCTTCTGGTAAAGAAAGAAGTCATTGGGGGCCAGATCAGGTGAGTAGAGAGGGTGTTCCAATACAGTTATTTGTTTACTGGCTAAAAACTCCCTCGCAGACAGAGCAGTGTGAGCTGGTGCATTGTCATGATGCAACAGCCATGCATTTTGGCGAAAAGTTCAGGTCGTCTAACTTTTTCACGCAGCCTTTTCAGCACTGCCAAATAATCAACTTGGTGAACTGTTTGTCCAGTTGGTACAATTCATAATGAATAATTCCTCTGATATCAAAAGAAAGGTTAGCAACATTGTTGCGACAAGTTTGCAAACATGCGGAGCACTGCATGTGGGGGAGGAATGAAGGGACTGTGGACAGGAGCAGTGGGCAAGGGAGCAGGAAGTGGACTTGAGCCAGACTGCAGGAGGCCTTGAGTGCTGAGTGAAGGAGTTTGGGCTCTGGCTGTGGGGAACAGGAGCTGCGTGGTTCTAAGATTGCTCTGGCTGGTGAGTTTGGAGGATGGACAATCTGGTGATGGGAGGCAGGGTGCCAAGGATGAGTCTGTTCCAATACGTCTTTCAGGAGCTGCTGTCCCAGAGGTGGGCGATGGATTCCCAAGCTCTGTGCCGGCTGCTGGCGTCCTCTCTCCCCGTCTCATGCGTAGACCTTGGTCAGGCTGCATCCTGGTCTCACCTGTGCCACTTTCCAGCTCTGTGACATTGTGCAGGTTACCTTATTTCCCTGAGGCTCAATTTCCCCCACCTTGAAAATGGGGGGCAAGCCTTACATGGCAGTTGTGGAGCGTGCAAGGCCAAAATGGATGTGATGGCCCCAGACCAGTAAATCCCAGACCAGCACATAGTAAGAGCTCAGTCAATATTCCTGCTGTTATTAATGGACTGTTGCTCCTGAGTGTATTTGTATGCAAAAAGTTTGAACAATGAAGACATGGGGGGAGAAAAAAGACATTTCAATTGCTGAACCTTCTTGGAGCAGCTCTGTAATGAGGTCAGGCTGACTTCTTCTGAACTCCAAGGTAAAAATCCTCCAGCCCACACGCCCATGGTTCTCTCTCCTCCCAGGAGACTCATGTGTCTAAATTGAAACATGTCAGCAGAGGCTGGTTTCCAAGAATATTCCCCCGGAGGCCAGGTTTGAGTCTCCTGGGAGGATGAGGGCAACGCGCTACATTTTAGATTGCATCTTAGATTGACCTGTTTGGCAGACCTGACAGCTACGTGTTCTCGTGGAAAAACCCGTGTGGAGCCCGGACCACCCAGGCCTGAAACTGTCAATTCCCAAGTTCGGGCAAGTCGCTTCACCTCAATGGGCCTCAGTTTCTCCATTTGGAGGATGGGGATGTTACTGCCCACGTGGAGCTGTTGTGGGGGCTACATCAACGAATGCATGTGGCACATGGTCACATGGTTGTGTCTCCAGTTGGGGATCAGGAACGTGCATTTATTGGTCCCTATCATGGGTAAGCCCCTTGCTAAGTGCTCACAATACATAGATAAGGAAGATATGGATCCTGGTTTCAAGGGTGGGCTTGGAGCACAGATAACTGAGCATACCACAAATGATGATATAAGACAGTCTCTACTTAGTACTGTTCCTCTCTATAACAGGTGTGTCACTGTATGTTGAATGTGATTTTTCCATGGAAGTAATGATCTACTTCAAAGTAATATTTATGTCTTGGAGGATAGGAGCCTACAGTTTATTGGAATCCTCACACACACTAAAATAACCATAAGTCTGCTGTTGTAATAATGATAGAAATGCTATGATATGGGGCAGCCAGTTGGCTCAGTTGGTTAGAGCGCAGGCTCATAACACCAAGGTTGCCGGTTTGATTCCCACATGGGCCGCTGAGCTGCGCCCTCCACAACTAGATTGAAATGACTACTTGACTTGGAGCTGATGGGTCCTGGGAAAAACACGCTGTTCCCCAATTAAAAAAAAAATACTATGATAACAGTATCTGATTTGATCTTCCAAACAGACAAATAATATCTAATAGGTAGATATTATTGTCCTCATTCTACAGATGAGTAAACAAAAGCTTGAAGAGGTGAGATGACTTCCCTAAGGTCACGTAGATCATAAGAGCTGGGCCTAAGACTTAAACCCAGATCCAACATCTAATCCCTCATCGTTGTCGCTAAAATACAGTGCATGGAAACATCCTCAGGAAATGTATGGCAATCAACAAATACCGAGGGGCCAGCCGGTCAGGAGAGTTTGTCCGTCCATAAATACTAATTGAGCATCTACTATATTCCAGACTTGCTCTCTGCACAGGCCGATTCCTGCCCTTGTGGAGCTTACAGTCCAGAGGGGAAGAGAGCCGTGCAATAATAATTGCAATGGATGCTCTTAGGAGACACCCAGCTCCCCTGCTCAGATCAATGCATCAAATAAACTGATGCTCACTCTGTCTTCTGTAACATGTGCTGACTGATGCCACGGTTTACTAAAGACTAGCAGTCCAGCTCATTCCAATGCAACCTGGGACTCCACCAATGGACCACCTTTGCTCTGGGCCTCCTGCTGGGCTCATGGAGCCTTTCGTGTTGCTGTGCTGAGGCTCTCTTAGCCTCTCATCTAAGGCTCTTCCTGCTCAGTCTTTCTTCCTTTCTTCCTTCCCTTCCTCCTTTCCCAGGTGTCAGTCCCACATCACAGCCTGAAGGCTCAGTGCCTGCTCAACCCTGCTTCCTCTCTCTTTAACCTCCACAGGGGTTCCCTCCAATAAATCCACGCCCTTCTAATTCCATCTCAGCGCCTGCTTTGCAGAGGACCGACACTCACTGAGCAGCCTGTGGAAGGGAGGCTCACTCTGAGGCCTGACACATGAGTAGCTAGGGTAAGAGACAGGAACAGGGTGTGGCAGGAAAAGAATCAGCTCAAAAATAAATTACTCCGCTCCTTTCTGGTGTTCACACTTGGGTGACTCAACTCTTCTGTGCCTCAGTTTTGTCCCTTGAAAAAAGGGACTAATAATAAGGATATTACCTCCTTCCTCCTGCTGCTGGATTAAATGAGCTCCATGCTCAATGGCTCAGGCTGTCTTGGAGGCAATGGGCGAGCTTCACCGCAGGACGGGGAGGGGCCTGCCTGGAGCCCCCTGCGGCCTCTGCAGACTCTCAAAGAGCTCCCACAGCTCCTCTTGCAGAAATTAGACCTGGAGGTGGCACAGGCCTCTCTCTTTTCCACCCACAAATATGGCCCCAGGGGAAGGGTCCGCCTCATAGGTATTTTGGCTGGGACGTGTGTGTCACCATGACAGTCTGACCATTATCTGGGTCATTCGATGCCAGGAAACTGCCAAATCAGATAATTTGGGTGGTTTGCCTGTCTCTCTGGATCAGATGTCCCCAGTAATGGCCCTTATCTCCACCTGGCCAGGTCCTGTGTAGACAATCCCCCTTTCAGAGCGCCTGAAAGGAAAGCTGGTTTCAGTGGGTATATTCAAGGTCAAGTCTTAGGAGAGGATGCTAATTCAGAGGCCTACATTTACCCTCTTTATTACATGGCTTGATTCATAGGCATCGGTAGCTAATACAGGTTAAAATTACTGGGATTGGCTGATTTTTATATTAAAAACAATTTTTGTTGACGTGTAACATATGCCCATAAAAGTACAAATAATAAGTGTACACAGCGCATGCATTTTCACAGAGAACACGCATGTAACCAGCACCCAGATCAACAAAAAGAACATTATCAGCCCCCGCTGAAGCACCCCAGAGCCCCTTCCAGCGACAACCTCCCACTGAAGCATAACCATTATTCTGATGTCTACCAGGCTGGCTAGTTTTGCAATTGTTGAACTCTATATAAACGGCAGCAGACGGCATCTTTGGGTTTGGCTTCTTTTGTTCACGCTATGTTCGTGACATTCATCCACATGGTTATGGAAGCAATTGTTTGTTCGTTCTCATTGCTAGATAATATCCCATTGAATGCAGCACTATTTATCCGTTCTTCCTTTGATGGAGATTTGAATTGTCTCCAGTTTGGGGCTGTTACAAATAGTGCATTCTGTTATGTGTATGTTTGTGATCCTATATGCATATTTGTGGTAGGCATCAGATTTTTGACTATTTAAAAAATATATAGGGTGACCGCATGGCTCAGTTGGTGAGAGTGCGTGCTCTGAACAACAAGGTTGCCGGTTAGATTCCCCCGTGAGATGGTGGGCTACGCCCCACCCCCCCTCCCCCCCCCTGCAACTAGATTGAAAATGGCAGCTGGACTTGGAGCTAAGCTGCGCCCTCCACAACTAGATTGAAAGACAACAATTTGACTTGGAGCTGATGGGTCCTGGAAAAAACACCGTTACCCAATTAAAAGAAAAAAATTTTTTAATTAAAAAAATAATAAATATAAATATAAATATATATATATATGAAATGGATGAGCTTGTAACATTATTTTCAATCTCTTTCACGATGATAGAGGTATGGTTTGGGACTGGGAGAGAAAGGGGTGCAGCCACATTAGGATGTGTCCTGCTGCTTCTGAGACCTGGGACCCAGGTCCCCTTGGAAGAAAGTGGAGGTTTCTGTAGGTTTCGTAGGAAGAGCTTTGGAATGGAAGTCCCAACCGTGTCCTCCGCAGGGTGGGCCTCCACACACCTCAGAGCCTCAATTCTGCCTCCCACACACCCCACGACCTCAGACCACTTCTTCCAAGACAGGCTGGGACCCGAGCGCAGCACGTGGGGAAGGAATGAAGAACCTCTCCAGCCTCAGGGGTTTCATCTGTAAAGAAAGTTTAGAAATGGGTGATCTTCTTAGATTTTATCAGTTCTCAAGTAATTTGAAATTGACTACTGTTGATAATTAATTATGAGAAGAATGGTTATCATTTGTTGAGTGTTTACACTGTTTTAAGTCATTTATATACATTATATCATTTAATTCTTCCAAGATTTACTAGCCTCATTGTAGTGTTGAGAAAACTAAGCTCAGTGAGGTTCAATCCCTTAGTGAAGACACACAGCGGATGTCAGAACGGTGGTAGGAATTAGGCCACTTCCACTCTCAACTGCTGCCTCAGGTTTTTTTCCCCTTTAATGAAATATTTCAAGCATACAGAACAATGCAGAGAACAATAGAATTTCTACATATCCACCGAATTACCTTCGAGATAGAACATTAAAGGTACCGTTAAAACTCTCTGGACTCCTCCCCTCCTACTCTCTGCCCAGAATTTTGTGTCCATCATGCCCACGGACAAGGTGTGACAATTAAGTTCATGAACTTGTTGCAACAATGTTGCTAACCTTTCTTGATACCAGAGGGATTATTCATTAGGAATTTGTACCAACTGGACAAACAGTTAACCAAGTTGACTATTTGGAAGTGCTGAAAAGGCTGCGTGAAAAAGTTAAATGACCTGAACTTTTCACCAACAATTCATGGCTCTTGCATCATGACAATGCACCAGCTCACACGGCACTATCTGTGAGGGAGTTTTTAGCCAGTAAACAAATAACTGTATTGGAACACCCTCTCTATTCACCTGATCTGGCCCCCAATGACTTCTTTCTTTACCCAAAGATAAAGAAAATATTGAAAGGAAGACATTTTGATGACATTCAGGACATCAAGGGTAATATGACGACAGCTCTAATGGCCATTCCAGTAAAAGAATACCAAAATTGCTTTGAAGGGTGGACTAGGCACTGGCGTCAGTGCACAGCTTCCCAAGGGGAGTACTTCAAAGGTGACTGTAGTGATATTCAGCAGTAAGGTATGTAGCACTTTTTCTAGTGCTACAAAATTAATTGTCCACCTTCCTATGTTTCTATACTTTTACTCTACATGTATCTACTCATAAAAATATACTGAATTGTTTTTCAAAGTTTTGAACATTATTCAGTGGTATTATTCTGTATATGTCCTTTTACAACTAGCTTTTTTTTTCATTCAGCGCTATAATTTTTGAGCTTTATTCACGATGAGAGAGTTCTAGTTCATTAATTTTCACTGCTGCTTAGTGCTCCCCTTTAAGAATGTACCCGAATTGATCCACCTATTCTCTTGTTGATGGGCATTTAGATTCTTTCCAGATTCCTGCTATTAAAATGTGTTGCAGCATACATTCTTGTATGTTTATGTACCTTTGCTCCTTTTACTAAAATTTTAATGGGTAAACTCTCCTGATCATACCAGGTTTTTGTTTTTTTTAAAGGTTTTATTGGGGAATTGGGGGAGGGGAACAGCCAAGTTGTTGTCCTTCAGTCTTAGTTGTGGAAGATGCAGCAGGCTCAGCTCCAAGTTTAGTTGCACCGCTCAGCTTAAGGTGCTGTGTTCAATTAGTTGCGGGTGGACATAGCCACCATCCCATGCAGGAGTCAAACCAGCAGCCTCGTTGTTAAGAGTGCACGCTCTATCCCCTGAGCCACCCAGACGGCAGCTCAGCTCAAGGTGCCGAGTTCAGTCTTTAGTTGCAGGCTGGCATAGCCCACCATCTCGAACAGGCAACCTTGTTGTTAGGAGCACGTGCTGTCACCAGCTGAGCCATCCTGCCACCTGTGGGCAGCGCAGCGACAGCTCAGCTCAAACACAGCTCACTGGCCCATGTGGGAATCGAACCGGCAACTTTGTTGCTCAGAGCTTGCATGCTTGAGCAAGCTCTTAACCAACTGAACCACTCGGCCGCTCCCCCGCCCCCAGGATTTTTTAAATCTGTATATATCTATAGTGATCCTGGATAATTTTATTTTTCCATCAATTTTTTCCTGAGCACCTATTGTATAGACTGAATGATTGTGTCTCCCCAATATTCATATGTTGAACCCTAATCCCCCATGTGATGGTATTAGGAGGTGGGGCCTTTGGGAGGTGATTAGGTCATGAGGATGGAGCCCTGATGAGTGGGATTAGTGCCTTTATAAAACAGACCCCAGAGAAATTCCTCGCCCCTCCCCCCATGTGAGGACACAGCATGAAGATAGCTACCTGTGAACCAGGAAGTGCATCCTCACCAGACACTGAATCTGCCAGTGCCTTCATCGTGAACTTAGCTTCCAAAACTGCGAGCAATACATTTCTGTTGTTTATAAGCCACTCAGTCTATGGTATCTTTGTTATTACAGCCTCAATGGACTAAGACAACCAACCTACTATGTGTCAAGGACTGTGTTGGGTGCTAGGGAGGGAGAGGAGTTAAAAGACAGCTCTTGATGTCCAGGAGTTTGCATGGCAGACTAAGTCCCAACCACAGTCAGATAGGATGAGAGGATGCTGGGAGCTCACAGTCGGGCTCTGAAAGATTCCCCAGAGGAAAGAGAAATGCAGGGTTAGAAGGCGTGGCCAGCCCACCTGGGCATCATGCCCAACTCCTTGCAATGAAAGCACCTCCTGCATCGCGTATCTGCACCTAGGACAATGTCACAGTGACATTTGCAGTTTCCTCTTCTCAACCTTATTCTCTCTTCCACACATTAACAGTGATGTGCGAGTCAGTGTTTAGTGCCTAAAAAGAAATCTGACAGTGGGAAACCCACGCATGCTTGCATTCTAGATGTGCATACTACATATATGTACAGCAAACGCTGTGGTAAACAGTCTCTATACACCGATCAAGTAACCTGCATAAAATCTCACTAGGTTGGAACTACTGTTCTCTGTGTTTTTAAAGATGAGGCCCAGAGAGGTTAATTAATTTACCCAAGGCCACCCAGCTAAGAGGTGGCAGAGCCAGGGCTCCATCCCAGGTCTTGTTGACTCCAGCATTTCATCTTATCCCTCTGAGCTCTGCCAGGATTTGCCTGAAATTTCCAGAGCAAGTACCCTTCTTCCCAATTTAGAAAAAATGCCAATCCAAGAGGAGTTACTTACCACCTGACACAGCCCGCTCACTACTCTCTCATTCTCTCAATTTGCACCAGTTACTCAGGAAATTAGAGCAAATCCTATTTTTAGAGGTTGTGGTTCAAAATGACAGTGATGTATGGGTTAGTGACTCGTCTTATGAACACAGCTTGCAGGTGTTACTTGATCTTATGGTCGGAAACTCTCTTACATCACCCTGTTTTGATCTCTGTAATTTATTTCAAAGATCGCTTTGTTTTCTTCTCTCTTCTCCATGAATTCTGCAATAGACTTTGGCCAAAAACAATAAAATTCTGAGCTGAAATAGAAGGCACAGAGAGGGGATGAGACACCTCTCAGAAATCTGAAACACAGATATGATGCCTGCGATTAGCAGAGAGCGGGGTAAGTCCTCGGTAAAAAATTGAGTTTGTCTAATGGTTGGGTCGAGAGAGGAAGCTGACTTCATCCCTTCCTGCCAAAATTCACTGTGTGTGTATTTTAGACAAAAAAAAATCCTACAACTTCACTACTTTTTATAGCTAATCACAGTCTCTTAGTCTCAAAGGCCAGCACTGGGACCAAACAATGTCTGTGGGGAGCTCTGGCAAGATTTAGGCAAGGAAAGAAAAAAAAAAACAGAAGAGGAGTGAGGGAGATGAACAAAAGAGGAGAGAAGTGAAAGGAACAAATACAGAGTGTTTGATATGTGCTAGGGACACCTTTCGACTTTTTTTTTTTTTTAAGATTTTATTGGGGAATTGGGGAAGGGAAACTGTGTTGGGGAATTGGGGAAGGGGAACAGCCAAATTGTTGTCCTTCAATCTTAGTTGTGGAGGGCGCAGCTAGCCCAGCTCCAAGTCCAGTCATCATCCGGCCGCCCATTGGCAGCTCAGCTCAAGGTGCCGTGTTCAATCTTAGTTGCGGATGGGCATAGCCACCATCTCATGCGGGAGTTGAACCGCAACCTTGTTGTTAGCGCATCCTCTCACCAGCTGAGCCATCCTGCCACCTGTTGGCAGCTCAGCGCAGCTCAGCTCAGGCGCAGCTCACTGGCCCATGTGGGAATCGAACTGGCAACCGTGTTGCTCAGAGCTCGCGCTCTTAACCAACTGAGCCACTCGGCCGGCCCAACACCTTTCTACTTTAATCAATTTCACTTTCTTGTCAACACTGGAAGGGACCGTTGTTCCCATTTTACAGATTAGGCAACAAAGGCCATAGAGGTCAAGCGACTTACCCCAAGACACACAGCAGCTAACAATGAGGTCAGGATGGTAAGACTTAGCAAATAAAATTTCAGGACCCAGTTAAATTTGAATTCCAGATAAACAATGAGAAAAAAAAATTAGTATACACATTTCCCATGTAACATTATAGGCTTATACTAAAAATGTAACTGAGCATCCTATATTTTACCGGCAGCCCTCGCTGAGGTTCAAGCTCCGTTTTCTCAAATATTTCCCAAGCATCCCTTTCTTATGGGACAGACACAATACTGTAGAAGATGATCTGTGATCATCACCAGCCAATATTGCTTGAGTGAAGTCCCCACCCTTCGCATTTGTCATTTCACTCAAAGCCCTTTCATCCTCACACAACCCCATCAATTAGGTACCATTATTGTTCCCATTTTACCGAGGAGGAAGCTGAGACTCAGTGAGATGAGATAACCTGACCATGGCCATACAGCCAGAAATGAGCAGATCTCAGGTGTGAACCCAGTTCTATGCTGCGGCACAAGAAATGTCACTTAAAAAAACAGCTTTTACGAAAGTTAAGGTTTAACACATGTACAGAAAAGCGCTCGATACGTACTTGCATGGTTCTATGACTTATCGCAAATACCTGAGTAGCTGCCAACCAGGTCAAGAAAGCAAAGGCCTCCAGTATGCCAGAAACCCACGTGCTCCCTCCCAATGATAGCTCTCATCCGTCTCAGAGACGGCACCATTCTGGCTTCTAACACTATCGTTGAGTTTTTCCTGCCTGCAAACGTCTTATAAGTGAAAACATACAATGAATGCTCTTTGGTGTCTAGTTTTCATCAGCCAACATCACGCTTCTTGGACTCATCCCTGTGGTTGTGTATGGCTAGAAGTTAGTCATTTTCATTGCTGTATAGTACCCTCCGTATGAATATACACAGCCCATTCTATTGTTGGCAAACATTACGGTCATTTGGGGTGATTTCAAAATTTACTATTATAAGCCACAAAAATAGCTGCTGTGAACATTCTTGTACATGTCTTTTGGTGGACAGAACCATTCATTTCTGTGGGAGCTATGCCTACTAGTGGACATGCTGGCCCTAGAGAGGGTGTCTATTTCAGCTTTTGTGATCATGCCACACAGCCTTTTCAAAGCATTTGTACCTGTTTACGCTCCCACTAACAGCGTATCTGATTTCTAGTTGCTCCACATTGTCACCAGCACTTAGGGTTGTCAGTCTTTGTAATTTTAGTGTAGTTGTATCGCCTCACGGTTTTAATAGGCATGTCTCAGATTTCTAATTAGATTGAGCACCTTTTAATGAATTTTTTGGCTTTTAACATCCTCTTTTGTGAAATGTCTGTCCCAGTTTCTTGACATTTGATTGAGTTGTCTGCCTTTTACTTATCAATTTGTAGAAGTTCTTTGCAAATTCTGGATAGGTGTCCCTATTTAGTTATGCATGTTGAAAACATCTATTTTCTATGGTTTGCCTTTTCACGCTCCTCTTAGTGGTGTCTTTCAATAAAGAGAAGTTCTGATTTTAGTGTAATGAAATATATCTTTGTTTTCCTTTTTGGAAAGTGCTTTTTGTCTTCTTTAAGGAATCGTTCTTTACCCCAAGGTTATAAAGATTGTCTCCTCTATAAGCTTCTGGAAGCTTTGTTGTTTTGTTTTATACATTTAGATGTACAACCCAACCGGGATCAATTTGTGTGTGTGGTGTGAGGTAGGCGGATGGGAAAACTCAATATTATAAAGATGGCAAGTGTCCTCAAATTGACCTGTGGACTCAATGCTCTCCCAGTCCACACCTCCTAGGTCTTTGGTTGTTGTTGAGTGAAGGACTTGATAAAGTGATTCTAAAATTTACATTCAAATGCAAAAGGCCAAGAATAATCTTGCAGGGGGTAAAAAAAGAATGTGTTTTAGTGATAGCAAGAGTATTATAAAGCTATAGTAATGGAGACTGTGTGATAAAGATGACCAAACATAGCACAAAGATAACCAAATTGATCAATGGAACTGAATGGAGAGCCCTCACCTAGCCCCTCCACACACAGGGACATACGAGGTCGGACAATTAAGTTCACAAACTCATCTTAGAAAAAGTGCTACACACCTCATTGCTGAATATCACTACAATCACCTTCGAAATACTCCCCTTGGGAAGCTATGCACTGACGCCAGCACCTAGTCCACCCTTCAAAGCAATTTTGGAACTCTTTTTCTGGAATGGCCATCAGAGCTGTCATCATATTACCCTTGACGTCCTGAATGTCATCAAAATGTCTTCCTTTCAATATTACCTTTATCTTCAGGTAAAGAAAGGAGTCATTGGGGGCCAGATCAGGTGAGTAGGGAGGGTGTTCCAATACAGTTATTTGTTTACTGGCTCAAAACTCCCTCTCAGACAGTGCGTGTGAGCTGATGCACTGTCGTGATGCAAGAGCCATGAATTGGCAAAAAGACAGGTCATCTAACTTTTTCACACAGCCTTTTCAGCACTTCCAAACAGTCAACTTGGTGAACTATTTGTCAAGTTGGTACAAATTCTTAATGAATAATCCTTCTGATATCAAAAAAGGTTAGCAACATCACTGCAACAAGTTTGCAGACTTAATTGTCAGAACTTGTATGCTTTGTGACAAAGGTGGCCTCATGAAGTAGAGGGGTAAAGACAGTTCTTTCAATAAATCGTGATGGGTCAATTGGACATCCATACAGGGAACAGCAAACTTGTCTTCAGAGCTCCCACTTTTAACCACAACAAGATGCCATGTTGCTCTGTTCTTTTATGTTTTTATTATGATAACAGGGATGATGATAACATCACCCTTATATTTTTACAGCTTTTGCCATTCTCAAGGTGCTTTCCAATCTATCATTTCCCCCAGCAACCCTACGAAGCAGGCAGGGAAGACACTATTCATCCTCTCATAGATGATACAGCAGAGGCTTGAAGGGGCAGGTGACCAACCCCGGGACACTCGGCTACCACTCAGGCTTCACCTGCCCGGTTCCAAGCCTTGGGCTCTCTCCACTTCGTGCGGAGCCCAGCTCCCATTCTTAAGGGGGATTGAGGGGTTCTCTTTGTGCCAACAGCTTTTCCATGTAGTATTACAAAAAGACTACCAGGAACTACATCAAGGTATTAATCACCATTATCTCTGGGAGGTGGGCATCGGGTTGATTTGTTTTTCTTCCTACTTTTCAGTATGTTCTGAATTATCTACATTAGACAAGAATCTGTCGGGAAAACGATGTGCTTTCACAAAATAAACACGGGTACCGATTCTTATTGCTTGTCCCAACGAAGAGTAGTGTCTGCTCACGACCACGTTAGAGCCCCTCCTTGAGTCCCAAGCTTAACAGATACTGGTTTTGGAGACAGAAAGTCCAGGGTTCAGATCCCAGCTCTGCTACTTTCTAGCTTTACAAACCCAGGGCCTCTCTGGACCTCAGTCCTCCCATCTGTGGAATGGAGATGGAACTAGCTGCCTCCTGAGTTGTTTAGACGACTTAGTTTCGACGACATAATGTATTTAAGAGTACACACAACGAGGTGTCTGGCACTTAGCAGTCTCTCCGTCAGTGGCGGCCCTTGTCACAAGCCACATCAGGAGATATGTTCCTTTCCCAGAGATTCACTGTAGATCCTTCAAAGGTGGATGGACTCTATCATTATCTATCATTCTCACTTTACAGATGAAGATACAGGGGTTCGGAGGGACTACTAAGACATGCCCCAGGTCACAGAGCTTGGAAGGGATCTTCCAAAACTGGCTCAGAGAAGGTAAGTGATCATTAGAGGCCACACAGCTTAAACCTACTGCCCGTTCAAACAACAAACTAAATACAAAAAAAAACCCAAATAAACCCAAACTGCCCTTTATTTGGTGTCCACTATTTGTTTAGCCTCTTGAACAGCAGCAGCAGCAGCAGCAACGAGCACTCTGCCATTTGTTGAGTGCTTACTCAGTGTCAGACAGCTCGGCACTTGGCATAAACGTCTCAGTTAATTCCCCAAATGATCCTAGGACGTGGGCCTCTTCAGCCCATTTTCCAGACGAGGAAACTGAGGGTGGGAGGCTGAAGCCCGTGCCCACGCTCCGCAGCAGGCCTGGCACCACGTCTGCCCAGCTCCCCAGGAGGCTGCGGGAGGGCCAGGTGGCATGCAAGGAGTTAAGCGGTAGGCAGTGCTGTGGCTCCGTGCGAGGAGCGCGCCGGGATGAGGCGCTGCTGGCGGCGGCGGCGGCGGCGGCGAGGGGAGCTGGGGCTGGAGACGTGAAGTCCGGGGAAGCCAGGAGCTAGGCAGCGAGGACACAGCGAGCGAGAGGCGAGGCGGCCGAGCCCGCACCCAGCCGCAGCCCGCGCCCCACGCCCGGTGCGCACCGGGCCCGGGCATCTCCGGGGCGGGTGTGTGCGCGGGGCCTCGCGGTGGCGCGGGGTCCCCGCAGTGCCGCCCGCCCGCCAGCCCGCCCGAGCGCCAGGCTCTCAGGAGCCCAGCTTTCACTTCGTCTTGCCTCCGCCTGCCTCCCCGGCTCGCCGGCTGGCGTCGCCACCGCCTCCTCGTTCCCGGCCACCGCTGTCGCCGCTGCTGCAATCCAGGACGCACACCTCCACTTCCCCGCCGGAGGTGCGGAGGATGCCCCTTGCACCAGACCCGGAGGAATAGCCCCCGGGCCCGGCCGAGGGAGCCTTGGTGGAGAGAAAGGCGATTCACACTCGGCTTTCCTTGATGCCACTGCAGCAGCTGGCATCTGGGAAGGCGCCCACAGAGCGGGCGCGCCAAGCGGGACGCAGGAGTCGCAGAAAGAGACCCCGGGCTTCTGCTGGGCTCCGCTGGCAGAGTTTGCAAGTGGCTGAGACCCCTCAGGTAAGGCCGAGAGGCCTGCACTGGGTAAGAGGGTTCCATAAGGGAACGGGGCGCGGAGCTGCTGCAAAATGATTCCTGACCCCCATTCGGGCTTCCAGTTTCAGCCGCTTCTCTGCAGGCTGGGGGTTCAGCGCCCAGCCAGGTGAGCAAAGAACCCAGAGTGGTGACAGCCCAGCTCTGCGTAAATGACAAACTTTCTCTCCTCCGGTAGAGGGTGGGACATTCCGGCTCACCCCGGTGTCCTTTCTCCGGGCATCCCGCTGGGACCCCAAAGGCAGGAACTCAAGGGCTTCGCAGGCTGAGCTGGCCAGGGCGAAGGCAGTGGGCCCCTTTAATTTGATTCATGAGTCACCACCTTCTTGGCCAGTTCAGAGTTCTGAGGGAGAGGGAGCTGGTCATATTTTCAAGTTGGCTTTACAAGGTGTTTGTTGAGGGTGATACTCTGGTGAATGAGGCTCTCGTTATGTGGAGACAGCATCCAGGGTTGCCGGGAAGGTGGGCTTTGTGTCTGGTGCTTTGCAGGCTTGCTTGTGTCTATTCTGGTGTGTGTGTGTGTGTGTGTGTGTGTGTGTGTGTGTGTGTG
>NW_017732535.1:320514-326042 GCF_001890085.2 Hipposideros armiger
GCTCTAACCACCTGAGCCAACCGGCTGCCCCACTTCTCATGTCTTGATGATATTCAAGTTTCCAGCTTAGCTCCCAGATGTTATATTTACTGTTTCCTTTAAATCCTCTGCATTGTCCTACAAGGGCAGGGTGAAGAGAAGAGCCCCTGGATGGAAGTAAAGAGAGCTGGGTCTCCACTCTGCCACCCATTGACTGACTTAGTGGTCTTGAGCAAGTCTCTTCCCTTTCTGGGGCCTCAGTTTTCCCATCTGGAGAATGGGAGAAGAGTTATATATAATGACTAAGGACTTTTCCAGTCTGGCCTTTTATGGTCCCACTTTCTTTTCTAATTGGAGCAGCCCCCAAAGACTTAATAATATATGCTGGGCTCTGCCCCAAGGGGGTCCTTCAGGACCCTGATCTGCTGACCCCCCTGATAATGATGAGGTTCATGGAAAGCATCACCGTCCTCATAGTGCCAGGCATTGTAATCCGAGCTTCACCTCCATTCTCTCTCAGCGTCCGTCCGTAGGAGTTCAGGAACCCCTGTCTCCACTTTATAGGTGAATACACTGAGGCTCAGGGAGGTTCATGCGCTCGTCCAGGGTCACATAGCCCGTAAGTGGCAGAGCTGGGCTTTGAGCCCCGGCGTGCTCAGCCGCTGCTCCCTCCTGCCTCCCGTCCCTGCTGTGTCACCACTGTCTTTCCCAGGTGGAGGAATGAGATAGTTCAGGAACCTCTCAGAGGAAGGTTTTCATGCCTCGCCCTCTCATTTATTAAGGTGGAAGTGACATAGCCAAGCCAGGGTCCATCTGCACAGGCCTCGTGATGGTAACATGGGTCTGTCGGTGAGGCTGCAGTCAGGGTGGGCAGGAGGGACTGAATAGCTGGTGGGGCCGGGGGAGGAGGGATAAAGGGGGAGCTCCTCTGGGACAGTGAACAGCAGATGACTTGGGTGGGTCTGGGTCACCAGGGTGGTGCACACCAGGCTCTGGCTTTGCAGATTCACGGGAAGTCCGTGAACCTCCAGGAAGCTGGGGCCACACGACATTTACCGTGATGAACTGTGTGGAAGTCTTTGGAAAAGGCAGATCACTCCTGTTGCTCCGTCTCTTGTGTTGTCCCCAAGGTGAGCCCCACTTTGCGGAGATGGCCCTGATTCCTCCCTCACAGAATGCCCGCTCACGAGTATGTGGCCCCGGGCTCTTTGCAGTTTGAATGCCTACCTTGTGGGACAAGGAGGAAATTCAGAGACTGGGACAATCAGACTAGCTTTCCTTTTCACAAAGCTCTTAAATGTCTCACCAGAGTGGCAGGCCATTTGTCCTGGAAACGCAACTGCTTATAAAGCAGGAAAAGAAAGCCGTCCCACCGAACTGCCGCAGTGTCCATAGCAGAAGAGAGCTGACATTTCTTCACTTGGAGCCTGTTGACTCTTACTTTGCCCACCGTTCTGCTGAGCTCCGTGACCTCATTTCCCAGCCTTCGAGCCTGTGGAAGGAGCGAGTTAGAAGTGTGTAGGATGTTAGAGAAAGCACAGTGAGAGCAGCCGGAAGCAATTGCTGACAGCTTGAGAACAAGGGTACAGACGAGAGATTATAACAATAAGAAGCATGAAAATGAAAGCATCACAGTGGGGGTGGGTTTAATGCAGGGGTCAAATGACCCCCCCTCATCTCAGTAGCTTGTGCTGTCTCAGTTTTACAGAGCAATGTAACCAACTATGGAATAATGTGCGAAGCTCCCCCTCCCCCATCCATGGAGGGTACATTCCCAGACTGTCGGTGAATGCCTGAAACCGAGGATAGTACCAAACCCTATATACTGTTTCTTCATATACACACATAACTCTGATCAAGTTTAATTTATAAATTAGGCAATTTCATGGATAGAAAATTCATTCTTAACATAGATCTAAGTAACCTCAGCATAAGGTTTTTGGGGTTTTTTTTGTTTTTTTATTAAGTGAAGAACTTTCACCTCGTCACTTAAAGGAAGTGCTTTATGACTTCTCTGGCATATCTGAATCGCCAGCATCACTACTCTTGTGCTTTGGGGCCATTATTAAGTAAAATAAGGCTTACTTGAACATAGGCACTGCAGTACCGCGACAGGCGACCTGATAAGCCAGGGGGCTGCTAAGTGACTAAGTGGCGGGGAGAGTGTACAGTGCAGATACACTGGACAAAGGGATGCTTCCTATCCCAGGCAGGACGGATTAGCATGGCAAGGGATTACATCACGTTACTCAGAACGGTGCACAATTTAAAACTTGTGAATTATTTCTGGAAGTTTCCATTTAATAGTTTTGGACTGCCGTTGACCGCTTTTCAAGTCATGGAGAGTGAAACTGCGGATAACGCGGGGGACTACTGTAATATAATGTGCCATGTTGTAGACAGCAAAAATGTTGCTGGCTTCTGTGATAGCCCTAAGAAACAGTTAAACCCTATTCAGTAGGCAGGGCAGAGGGCAAAGAATAATGTATTGTATAAAATATTTTGATCCCATGGTTAACAGAGTGTTGCTGTTATGACGCCTTTGGGTGTCTGGAAAATTCATGTCTGTGGAACTCTTCATTTTTCACAGTGTTGAGTAAGGGACATCCTTTTGTACCTAGAAGAGGATCTGGCGCATGGCAGGCACTCGAGAAATGAACATTCTTTGCAGTCAGATGAAGGGTTCAGGTGCTAGCCCCTTAACAACAGCCAGCGTCTCAATCTTTGGCCTTGGTGTTCTCATCTATAAAGTGAGCACAGCTGCACATGAGCTAAAGCTGCTGCTGAAAACCGAAGCACCTTCGGTCTGTGTTTAGCCTCTAGCTCAAGACATTAGCTCCTATAATCCACGTGGAAGCCAGTCATCTGCAGAAATAATGCTGGAGAGGGCTCTGAGACGCGTCACGTAATTACAATTCGAAGTAACCGCCGGGAAGGAAAGTATCTGACACTGGGAGTTCACCAATTAGGGCATTTAAAACGAAAGCTTCCCCAAGAAAGGGAAACGTGAGCTGGAATCTAAAGGGTGAGTAGGATTAACCAGGTGAAGAGGGTTGGAGAGATAGAGGAAAGAGCACATGCAAAGGTCCTGAGGTGAGGGTAGTATGAACCAACAGCATGTAGCCCAGAGCTTTGGGGTGGGGAGAAGCTGGTACACGACGAAAGAGGACAATTCTCAGCGCCTTGTGGGCCCCATCAGTGTCCTGCTCTTGACTTCCAGCAGTAGGAAGCCTTGTAAACATTTTAAGCACAGGAGCGAAATGATTCCGTTAAAACCTGGCCAGAGGGCCGGCCGAGTGGCGCATTAGTNCCCCGCCACAGCCCAAGTCTCTCTCGCCAGAAGCCTGCGCTGTAGGGCAGTTGCTGAAGAAACTCACAGATGTTAAGAGCGCAGGTATCATTTTAGGCAGAAGGTCTGAACATCGGCAGCCTAGGATGCACCGAACATCTCGACAGCAGTGTTTGTAATTAGGAGCAACTTGTTTTCCTTAAATAAACAAATCAAGTGAGGAAAGAAATTGCCTAAGATGAATGGCTCCCCGGAGCAGGTCCAGATGTCGGGAAGATAGGGATGGGGTCCCCAGGGACTACACGTGTTCCTGCCAAGGGTCTCTTGCAGATTTTGGTCAAGAGCAGATGAGGCAGAGGCTGAAGAGGAAGCTGGTGAGGAGGGCAGGGCGGTGGGAGGCCCCTTTGCAAGGTTTGGCTGGTGTTTGATTATTAGGGTACACGAATCGCTGGCCCCAGTTCCTCTTTCCTCCCAGTGTCTGTGCCCTCGGCCACATGACTTCGCTGTCTCAAGGGGCTGGCGGGGTTTCTGCTCCTGCTCCTTGACGTTGGGTTTGGCCACGTGACCCGCTGTGGCCCTTAGGATGAGGTGGAAGTGACAGTGTGTCCGTCTGAAGCTTAGGCCTCAGAGGGCATGCATGTTTCCGCCACGGCTGAGAGAAGAGCTCCCACAAGGTCGCTACTGCCCCCCTGAGCCTGGCCCCCAGACGAACATCCGTCCAGCCACCCTGAGCCCACACTTAAGCGAGGAGCCTAAGCTCAGCCACGCTCCAGCTGGCCACAAACAGGGTGGCTACATAAATGACTCTAACTGCCTGTCACACACAGGGCTGGGTGGTTGGTTGTTATGCACCATTATCGTGGTTATAGCTGACCAGGGCGGTTACCAGCACTGGGCTTCCGCCTCCTGTCTGACCCCTGGCACTCATTCAGAAGTGCGTGATGAACGCCTGTACTTCTCAGCATGGATATCCCATTCCTACCTAGCTTTCTGCTCATCCCAACATTAGCAGTAATAACAATAATAATAATAATAAATAACAATAATAACAATAATAATAATAGATAATGTTTATGGAGTGTTTACCAGATACCACACCCCATGGGAAAGGTACTCAGTCTCTCTCTCTCTCTCTCTCTCTCTCTCTCTCTCTCTCTCTCTCTCCCTCTCCCCCTCTTTCCACCCCCCGCCACGCCCCCACCTCTCTTTATATATACACACAGAGGGTGCCAAAAAAATGTATACACATTTTAAGCAAGGAAAACTGTATTAAAATTGCAATACTCAATATATACCAATGACAAAAGCTGAATACAAGTCACGATTGACTTCTGCAATGACAAGAGGTGCTCAAAGTGGTTACCATCAGCGTCCAGACACTGCTTGAGCAACGTTGACCTAAGTATCCAATTGTACACATTTTTTGGCACCCCCAGCATATGTATGTGCATATATATAAATATACAATCTTATTACTCACAACAGCCCTATGAGATAGTTTCTGTTATGATCATCTGTTATAATCTGTGAGGCTCAGAGAGGTGACCGGCTTGTGCCAGTCACACAGCCCAAAATGGCATCCCTGGGCTTCACACCAGGTCCCTGGACGTTAGAGACCGTATTGCCTCCCCCGGGCCAGCAGGCATGTTGGACATACTGACATCCTAGCATGCATTCGACATTTCTCCCTTAATGCGCCTGGAGGTTAGATAGGCAGGAATGAATCTCATCGCAGAAGTGGGAAATGTCTATTTGGATTGGGGCGGTGGTGGGGGTGGGGCATTTGCTCATTCATTCATTCATTCTTTCGTTCACGGATTCATTCCTGGAGCATCCGTAGTTGCTGACGCTCAGTGTTCACTCAGAATCTTCTGTGTCTTACTCTGTGCCGGGCACTGAAGATACAGAGATGAGAGACCCCAATTCTGTCCTCAAGGAGTTTACAGTCTGGAGAGGAAGCAGGGGAACCCGGTTCTGGAGGCAGGTTAGACTGGGGTCCAGCCCAGCCTTGACCCCTCCCTGGGAGCATCTCTGACCACCCCAACTCCCTAACCAGGTTGCAGTAAGAATCAAAGGCCGTCATGTTGACAGAGCCCTTCACACGGTGCCTGGCACCTCAGACGCCACAATAAACAGTAGCCCTTTTTCCTCGTATTCTTTCTCTTCCTCCTCCTTCTTACAGAGGAGACAGTTGAATGTCACAGCCAGAGCAACGCTGAGACGGGAACAACAGGCCAGGGGATCCCAGACAGGTCCGCCA
>NW_017732535.1:326623-329823 GCF_001890085.2 Hipposideros armiger
TGCTTTGCAGGCTTGCTTGTGTCTATTCTGGTGTGTGTGTGTGTGTGTGTGTGTGTGTGTGTGTGTGTGTAAGGAGACGGAGAGAGAAATGGAGCAAGGGGGCCCATTCAGCCAGATCGCCTCCATTCAAGCCCTTCCAGCAGCCCCAAGTGTCATCTCAGGAGAGGACTCACCTCCTTGGCAGAGATACCAGGAGAGGTGGGGATCGCCTCTGGTTCCTTGCAGCTCCTAAGATGAGCTAGATTTGGAGGAAGTTTTCCAGGCTGTTCAATGAGATCATTTCAATTGGAGCTTAGGAAGGTGCAAACTTTTTGCAGAAAAAGGGACTGGAATGGACAGTTGGATAGGGGTTCCTGGCATTTTCATTCAGCTCTGAGATTGTGGGTGGTCCCCCCCACACTCCAGGCCCCTAGAGGCTCTGCCAAGCCCAGCACATAGCTCATGAGTTTGGCCAGATTATTTTTCCCACTAATGAAAAGCATGATGCAAAGAGGCCACCTTGTCTCCAAGGATCATTTCAAAGCCACCCCGGTCGCAGCCCCCTAGATGGCATTGTGCTTCCTCACTGGGGTCCCAGCCTAGGGCTGGGGTCATCTTGATGGACTGGTTAGTCAGCAAGGCAGGCAGTGGAGGTGCTTCTGGCCATGACCTGAAGGTGGGAATGTGTTCCTTGGGCCCTGATACAGCCTGCTTGGGCTGGGCGGCTGCCTCTGGGGAATAGCATTGCTATGTTGTTCTTAGACAGCACTTGAAGCATGAGGTGAGAGTCTGAGGACTTCCTGCCCTTGCTTGGGATTCTGACCTGGGGCCAGGCTAGAAGCTGCTTCCTTCCCTACGCTGATGACACCCGGGGATTCCCCCAGGGTGTGAGAGACTGGTTCTTGATGTCCTGGGGGAAGCCCCAGCTTTGAGTCAGGAGGTCGAGCTTCAAGTCTGCCCTCAATTTGCTGTGTGACTTTGGGCAAATCACTAGATCTCTCTGGGCCCCACTTGCTCCTTCTGTAAAACGAAGAGATTTCATGTATCCTCAGAGGCCCCAGTTCAGACACTCAATGGCTCTGAGCAATTGTCACAGATGAAATTTTCAAAATCCTAGGAGGCGATGTAATTTAGTGTTGAAGAGGCCTGGGACTCAGACCCATCTGAGTTTGACCAGTCACTTCACCCTCCAAACCTCCGTCCCTCTGCCGTACAATAGGGCGTTCATAGTTCCGACTTCAGAAGGCTTTTGGGAGGACTAACTGAGATGGTACACGGAAAGCACTGGGTGTATCTAGTGGAGCCTGAACCTCCGCAGACACAGCAGCAGGGCTGTCTGTTTGGGGGTCTTATGCGTGGGCATCTGGCTGCTGTTTTCCCCAGGGAGGCTGGCCCTGTCCTACCTGAGTACCAGGTGATCCTTGGCGAGGGGGCAGGGCCCTTGTTCTCTCCAATCACCTGGCACCTGCAGTCCCCGCCCCCTCGCTGCTGCCTCATAAAAGCCCTGCTGGATCAGCAGCTCCTGGTGGGGAGCCAAGGGTGGTCTGGGAGGCCTGGAGGCATCCAGCTGCTGTGTCACCATGACAACAGGAGGTGGAGGTAAGCTGTCTCCATGGCTTCAACTTTGCAGCCTTGCAGGGACCCAGGACAGAGAAGTTCAGTGTGTCTGGGCGTCAGGCACTCGGTCTGCCGAGGCTCTCTGAGCAAGCGGGGCTGCTGTTCCCTGCAGGAACAGCCATGCTGGGGAAAACGCCTTGTGTGTATGTGTGTGTGAGGGGGTGGAGGGTGGGGAAAGGTATTGCTGAGACTGTGGGGGAAGGCAGTAGCTGGATCAGTCTTATTTCTTTCTGAGTGGTTCTAAGGTTTGGGACATCTATGTCCCTCCCCTAACTAGGGTTCCCCAGGGTCCATGCTGAAACCACATGGGGAAGGCAGACCTCATCTCAGCTGACCTGGAGTGAGTTCATGGGCGTGCAGTGGGGACTGGGGCAGGAGCTGCTCCGCCGTGTGCTAGCTCCGTCTGTGGGCTCCACTGAGAAAATGAACAGTTTGCTTTCTTGGTGGAGTAGGATGTGGGTGTGTGTAGACACAGGTGTGTAACTGTGTGTATTCTCGTGCAGGTTTGGGCACATGTGATCCCGTGATATATGACTGACCTAAAAACCTTAAGTGCATGTGCACACACAAGAATAGTGTCAGAGTGTGTGCTTATGAGATCGCATGTCCATGGATTTACGAGTATGTGTACGTGTGCACTCCCGCAGGCAAACGCGTGCCTGTGTGAGTCCGTGCGAGTGTGGGGATGCACTTGTGAACATCGAGCAGTTGTGCGTGTGTGTGAGTTGACTGTGTCTCGGTGGCCAGGCAGGTGCATGGCTGCACAGCTGCACTCGTGTGCTATGAGGGTCTGCGCAGTGACACCTGTGTGTGAGAAGCTATCTGTGCTGCCTGCACATGTCTATGTGGGTGTTTGTGAGTGTGCACGTGTGTGCAGCGATGACGTGAGTATGAACTTGTGGTATGCACTTACAGGCACATTTATCTACATGGTTTTCAGTGCACTTCGTGTGTGTCTCTGTGTGCAACGGCACACTGATTGTCTCTCTGTGTATGTGCGTGCATCTGTTTGTTATGGTGTAACCCCTGTGAGTGTCTGTGAATCTGTGTGACTTTCTGGGCGTACGTGTTTGTGAGTGTTAGTGGGTACATCTGATTGCATCGCCGTGCATTCGTGTGCCTCTGTGGGTGTGCACCTGTGTGAACTGCAGTGTCAACTTTGTGTGCATCTGTGTTTCTGAGTGTGTGCGCCTGTGTGTAACATCGCATGCTTGGCTATACCTCTATGTGTATGTGTATGTTTCCTGGTGTTGGTGTCTGGGTGTGTTGGTTGCAGTGTACATGTGAGTGTGTCTCCGTGTGCATGCGAGTGTCTCTGAAAGCGTGCTTTGGGATGTCTCAGTGTAACTTTTGTGCATGGCACTTGTGTATGAGTGAGTGTCTGAGTGTCTGTACCTGGAGTGTTGCACTGCAATTTCTTGCCTGTCTGGGCATACAATGGTGTGTTTCTGAGTGTGTTTGCCTGTCTGTGGGGCCGCGCAACATTTATGTGTGCCTCATGTGTATGTGTGTGTTTCTACGATGTGCATCTCTGTGGGTGTGCCTTAGTATCCACAGGGGTGTTAAGGGTGTGTGTGTGTGTGTGTGTGTGTGTGTGTGTGTGT
>NW_017732535.1:337483-348377 GCF_001890085.2 Hipposideros armiger
CCTTTCCCCAATTCCCCAGTTCCCATCCCCTCAATTCCTCAATAAAAATCTAAAATAAAATAAAATAAATAAGCCCTGGGCAGAGCAACAAGAAGAAACCGCGCCCACCTGTGAGGTGGGAGCCCATTGAAATTCCAACAAAGAGGGAACTGAGTGGGCATCAGCAAGTTCAAGGTTTCAGCCTCATTATGCAAAACACGGCCTTCCCAGGGAGAGGTGAGCTTTGGAAAAAGAGTCAACAAATCAGTTCTTTTCATCTGCGTTAAGGTGCTGAAATGCCCATCTTTCTTCCGTTGTCACTGGATAGTCTGTGGGCTATTTTAACTTTTATTAGAGAATTTTTTTTTAATTAAAGGAATTTTTTGAAAAAACAAATGCCAGCTGTGTTTGATAAGACAGAATTTAAAAATGACACTGGGGAAATGCCACAGAAAGCTTTGATTTTTTTCCTTATGGCATCTGAACGGATTTAAATAATTATTACATATTTCATCTAGATGCAGGCTCCCCTCCCCCGTTCCTGGCCCCCCCAACACACCACAGTGTACCAGCACCTCTGAACATACGCTGTTTCTACTATTCCCCAACTCTTAGCTCCTAGAGAAAGAGGGACAGCCTTGTAGGAGACCAAGCTTTCTGACCTCACTGCTTTTGGTTTCAGGTAAATCGCGCTCAAATCCAAGTGCTACCAATTCACAGCTGTGTGGCCTTGAGAAATTTACTTCCATCTCCTTAGCCTCCAATTACTCGTGTAAAATGGAAATAATGATAGTACAGCAATACCTTGGTTTGCGAGCATAATTCGTTCCAGAAACAAACTACTCGTATTGCAAGACATCGCGCGTTTACCATGTTAAAACGTATTAGAAATGTTTGCTCGTCTTGCAGAACGCTTACAAACCACATCACTCATAATCCAAGGTTTTACTGTACTTTTATTCATCAGGATTCCTTCAGTTGTAAGAAAGAAAACCGAACTTCAATATCATTACACTCTTATTCTCAGGCACAAAAGGGACTATTTTGGTTCATGTAACTGGCCACCAGCTTCAGGCTTGGCTGGATCCAGGGACTTGACAAAGTCACAGCTTTCTCTCTCCCTCCAAGATTTTTGACCCTCCTTCTCTTTCTTTTTTCTTTGCCCATTTTTACAATTTATTTTTCAATTACAATTGACATACAGTATTATATTAGTTTCAGGCGTACAACATAGTGATTAGACATTTATGTGCTTTATGAAGAGATCACCCTGTGAGTCTCATTTTTTCGTTTGGGCTTCCTTCTCAGGCTGCCCTGGCTGTCTTCTTCTGGGCACAGATGCCCATCTGCAGCTCCATGCTTACATTGTGCCAGCTGCAAGCTCCGTGCCAGCAAGTCCTGGAATTGAGACCTGGGGCCTCCTGGAACCAATCACCATAGCCAGGGAAATGGGCCATGCTGGTTGGCCAGATGGAGGTCATGTGACCAACTGGAGCTTGGTGGTGGGGTGAATCACCCTTCACTGCTTCCTGAGTCACTAAGACCAATAGTAGGAGAGGGATGGGCTCTCAAAGGAAAATCAGGACTCAGATAACCGAAGATGAGGAAGTGAACACTGGCCGGACTAAAATGACTGATCCGCCGGCTGTCTAGTCCTCAGCTCAGAGGCTGGTTGCAAGGATGAAACAAGCTCAGGCACGCAGCGTCCTTAGTGTACTCAGTAGGCGCTACCTATCATTACTACTGCTACTACAATGGTGATTATGATCGGCATGTGATAATATAGGCCAAGCAGGGCCATTTTTCAGGGCAATGGCAGACACCTATGACCAGAAGAATCAACCTGGACATGTCACTGACCTCTGTGAGCCTTGGACCTGTCATTTCCTCTCCCATTTTGGTTGCCAGAAGCTGCCATCCTCTAACAAGCCCCACCTCTCAGGGGTCACATCACCAGCTAAAAGCTGCATTGGCTCAAAGGATGCAGAGAGGGGTTGCAAATCTAGACACCTGCATGAGTAGGTGGGCCCCCTGGGAGGGAGAGAGAGCAGAAGGACAGTAGTGAACCAAAGGCCAATTGCCTTGTTTAAGGGGGGAGAGGGGGTACGGGGTACCCACTCCAATCCCCAGCCACTGTCCCCCTCCCCTGCCCCCCCCCGTGAGAATGCAAGCCCAGGGTGGCCATATCTCTCAAATATTTTTTTTCCAAGAGAATTCCAAGGTTTTATGCAAAATTCACCCAGTTGTAAATGTTGGCCACCAGTTCAGATGATTTGAAGATGCAGGACAGACCAAACGAGCGTGTCTGCGGGCTCAGTCAGACCAGTGTCATAAGGCCAGGTCCCGTCAGCATGAGGGACACGGAGCCTGAACTGTGGAGAACCTGTTGAGGGTGACCTCGGAAGACACACCAGCCCATTGTTCTAGAAACCTGGATCATGTGCTTTATGCTTTCCACATCTCAGATGGCCATGGGCGGACCCTTTTAACTCTGAGCTGCACCATTTGTAAAATGCTCCAAGGATGGGAGTCAGCAAGAGCACTTGCTTCAAAGCAGTTCATTTTGCTGCCTGAGATTATTAATGTTCTCTCTGATTTCCTGCTTCACACTATTGATTTCCTGGGATAAAACTTCCTCTGCAGAGGCTGAGAAGGTAATTCAGCTGCCGTCCCTCCAGGCGTGGGAGGGTTCCCTCCTGGCTCTCCCATGCTCTGCTGTGTAACAGGGCAAGTCATTTCACCTCTCTGAGCCTCTGTTTTCTCATCTGCAACATGGGGACCCTCATAACGCCTGCCTCCTAAGGGGGAGTCAGGCTCATCGTAGGTACTCAGCAAAGCCTAACTCCTCCTGTAAAACTCCACTCCCAGCAGCCTGGGGAGAGGGAGATGGGTGATGATGCTCTTTATATAGACTGAGCACTCACTCTGCGCCAGCACCTTTCCAAGCACAGCCCCCTTTCCTACTCACCGCAGCCCTGAGGCTAGTGGCTTTACTCTCATTGTCCTCATTTTTACAGATAAGGAAACCCAGACTGAGTGATGAAGGGATTTGCTAAGGTCACACAGCAAGGCCTGCCTCTTGTGAGGGACCCAATCTCGTAAACGAATCAGTTGCTTTCACACAAACCCATGGGTACCAAGGGCCCCTTAGCAGTGGAGTCTAGACCCAGCTCTGCTACTCACTTGCTGTGTTGCCTCAGGATGCTTTCTTGACTTCTCTGGGCCTTTCCCCCCCAGTTCCTTAAACTCACCTTGCTCCGTTCCACCTCAGGGCCTTTGCACATGCTGTGTCATCTGCCTGGCACACTTTCCTCTCCATCTTCACCTGGTTAATTGCAGTTCTCCTTCTGGCCTTGGGTAGAGCATTACTTCTGAGATTCTGCTGGGGCTGTCCTAGACCAGGTCAGTTCTCCCCTGCCATAGCTCCCCACATACCATATCATTCCTTTAGGGCTGTGATCACAGTGCTGCGTGATGACTTAACTCACCTGTGTCTTCGCTACCAGCCTGTCTCTTCAAGGGGGTCAGGGATCCTTGTAGCTCCCTTCCTAAGTGACACTCCAAGTCTGCCACATGCATCCAGCACAAAGTCGTGGTTATTAACTGAAATTTAAAAGGAGAGCTACGACCCTCGTACACCACTAGCAGGAGTGTGAATTACTAATACGACTGCTTTGGAAAACTACCTGGCAGCATTTACTAAAGCAGCACGATTTAGCCTCTAATCTGCTGTTCCATTTTGAGATATGGACTCAACAGCAATGAAGTTATATGTTCTTTTTTATATTTATACTAATCATGATAGTGAAAAACTCTGAGGCGGGGCAGCTGACTGCCAAATGTCCATTATGGTAGAACAGACAAGTGAAATGAGATTCTGTCATGCCATGGAATAGGACACGGTAGTAAAAATGAACAGTCTACAGCTACCTGCCCCAAAAGGAGGTACCGTGCAAAAATAATGCTGAGCAAAAAAGCCAGACACAAAAAAGCATATGCTAGATATAATATTAATTACAAAACGTTTAACATACAAGCTACACTAGAGTGTTTAGGAATGCACGTATGCTTAGGTGGAAACATTATAAAGAAAAACAAGGAAGAAATGACCAGAATAGTTAGGATGGTAGTTACCTCGGGTGAGGAAGAAGCACAGAAGGGGTTTGGGGGAGTTGGCCGTGTTCTGTTTCTTGCCCTGGAAGCTGGTGACGTGTGTGTGGGTTTGTTGTGCAATAATTCATCAAACTGAACATCTTTGTTTGGTGTTTTCTTTTGTATATGGGTCCCATTAAGTGATCCTATGTTCCCCCAGATACTTTAGGGGGACCCCACCTGGACCGTATCACTTCGGCCTGTTATACAGAGAACCTCCTCAGCCATCCTGTCTTAAGCCAAGTTAGTCTCTACTTCTAATGCAACAAATCTCTTCTGGTGTGGGCTGTGCCCCCGTCTGCCTGGAAGCCCCCAGGGATCCAAATTTACATGTGCAAAACCAACCTAAGCCGCTTTTGTCTTGGCGCAGAGACCACCTGGCCAGAGAACACAATTAGCCCCCTTTTTTTTTTTCAGAACGTGATAAAAATGGAGGGTTGATTGCCTGATTGCTGTAGAAGAAAATAAAAAAAGAAAATGAGAAAAAAAGAGAAGAATAAAACCCGAGAAGCAGTTTCTAGTTTTGCAGGCTACCAAAAGCTGGGAGATAAGATGTACTGGACGGAGCGCTCAGATAACAGGGAGGACATGGGCTCCAGGAGGGGGAGCCGCTGAGTGCCAGGCCCAGGTGGGCTGACCTCTGGGGCCAGGAAAATTAGGCCGTTGGACTCACCGCCACAGCTGTCTCCCATGGCCCTGACCTCCCTTTCTGTGCAGACAGAAGGTGGGCCTGGTCCCTGCTCTCGAAAGCAGGCCCTATCTAGAGAGCAGAAACACCATGATTTTGATAGGCCGTTGGAGCACAAGTCCGGATGGACTGGGGTTGGCCAAATGTTCCAGGGGCTCTCAGAAGTCTAGCTAATGGTTTTGGATCATTAACTCCTTGATCATGAACTTCATCCGTCCCTCCATTTAAGAAATGTTCGTAAATCTTCTACTCACCATTCATTCAACAAATACGAATTGAGCTCACCTTGGACTAAACTTGGCTAAGCATTTGGGAGGCAGTTGGAGTGACTGTTTTTGGTGTTTACGGGATTTTCCCAGTTTTAGCACTGAACGTCTAAGCATCCTGGGAACCCCTCAGTCCCAGGCAAACCTGGACACTTGGTCCATGGTGAGGAAGACTCTTCTAGAAGATGCCCACCCTCACGGCTCAGTGGAGGAGGCAGGAAATGACAAAGCAGCAGATGGGCGCTTTGACGGAGGGAAGGCAGGGGGTTGTGAAAGCCCAGAGGCGGCCCCTCACCAGAGGAGTGTGTCCAGGATTGCTGCCTGGCGATGGCGTGTGAACCGAGCCCTTCCAGTGGAGTAGGATCAGGCGGGCACGAAGGGTAGGTGGAGGAGGAACAGTGTTCCTGACAGGTGGGAGAGGTGGGAGCCTGGTGTGTTTGAGGAGGTGAATCAGGTGCATTGTGATTGGGGCAGGGGTGTGGGGAAGGAACCTGGAGGGGTCAGGTCGTGGTAGACCTTTTGGCGCAGGGTGGCACTGGGGAAGAAGCCCTGGGGGGTTCGAGAAGGGAAATGGAGGTACCAAATTTCTATGTAAAGATTGCCCTGGCCGCTGTGTAGAGAATGGAGGAGGATTAGCCGGGGAGGAAGAGTTAACCCTACCAGACCGCTGTACCGATTTTTCGGTACTTTCTAATCATATCTTATCTAATCATATCTGTGTTGTGTGCACGGAAAAGCACTCCAGGTACAACAAGCAAAATCCTGGAGTGTCTTACAAAGGCAAGCCACGCAAGAAGGTGAAGAGCAACATCTGGTGCTCACTTTGCAAGAAGTACCTCTGTGTGAAACAAGGCTCATCCTGCTGGGTGGATTGGCACACAAAGGTGGAATATCGGCGCTAGATGAAAGGTAGACCTATTTTCTACAATGTCTCCAAGTTCCATCTTATTCTAACCATCTTATTCTATTGGTTTTTTCTCTTTAATGCTCAGGAGCCCAGGTATAGGGGACAGTTAGGTTCAGGGCCTCAGGTCTGGTAGGGTTAAGAATGGATATGAAGACCTTCGGGTAGAGCTGTTCATTAATTCTTCCAGATGCTCAGGCCCGCCTTTGACTCCTGTTTCCCTCCAACCCCATATAAGATCTTCAGTACATCCAACCTCTTTTCTCCATCTCCATCTTCATTCCTGGAATTCCCCGCAACCTACCATGCGGTTTTCTGCATAGCTCTTACCACCTTCTACTCTACCGTGCAATTGACTTACTTATTTTATTTACTCTCTGCCTCTTCCCTCTGAAACAAGGTTTTTCAACCTTGGTACTATTGACATTTTGGACCAAACCATTCTTTGTGGTGGGGGCTGCCCTGGGCATTGGAGGATGTTAAGCAGCATCCAGAAACACCTACCCCCCCCCCAATTGTGACAACCAAAATGTCTCCAGGCATTGCCACATGTCCCCTGGGGGGGAAAATGGCCACCAATTGAGACTGCTGGTTGGGACCAGTCATAACACATTCCCTGGGAACTAGCAAATCGCTACCCACTTCTAAAGATGGGGGCTCTGTTAGCTAAGAAGAGGGAAGGGGGTGCATATAGGGTACATAACAAGCAGTAAATGCCAGAAACTACCGTATACACTTGGTTTCTTTCCTTCTCTCTTCCTCCTTCCCTCCCTTCCTTTTACATTCCAATAAAACTTTATTTATATTATTTACAAACATAGTCGGCCAGATCTGGGATTTGGCCCTTGGATGTAGTTTACAGATCCTTGGGGAAAAAAAAAAAACCCTCTCCTCCCTGAGATGAAATGCTCCCTTTAAGGCAGGAGCTGTCATATTTGTCTGCCACCTTCTTTGTCTAGTGTTATCCATATAATAGATAATAAATCCATTCTAAAAAGAATTTAAAAAAAATTTCTACCCATTTTTTCCAATTTTTTTTTTCTTGGTAAAATACACATAACATAAAATCTGTTGTCTTGACCACTTTTAAGTGTACAGTTCAGTGTACATTCATAATGCTGTGTTATCATCACCACCATTCATCTACAGAACTCTTTTCCTTAGAATTTTTTTATCAGAGACGGGTGAGCTAAGATCATTTGGACCCACCCTCAGTTCATATCTGGGGAAGTTGATGCCCAGAGAGAAAGGAACTTGCCAGGATACATAGCCAGTTAGAATCAGAGTCAAGATTAGAATCTAGGCCTCTCTCTGCCGGGTACCCCCAGCCAAGTGGTCTTCCTAGGCATTCCCCAGAATGCCTTGCACACGAAAGTGCCGCATAAATATTTAGTGACCACTGGAGACTGGGGACTCCATTGAGGCTTTCCCTGGGACTAATCCAGCTCCCTCTGTAATCTCTGGGAGTTTTGGAGATGAAAACCTACTCCCCAGGCTAATGGCCAATTTAATTGCTCTCTTTGGCCAGATAACACTTTTCATCTTTTCTTCTAGAAATTGCATTGGCCTCCCCTGAGAGCTAACCAGTTCTTTCTAGTAGTTCCCTTCATTCTCTCCCCGCCCTCCCGCTGCCCACGCTGGGGCCAGACAGGAGAGCTGCTCAGCGATAAGCGAGCCATCGATCCCCTTTCGCAGGCGTCACTGCCCTCCTGGACCCATCTCAAGGCGTCTGGGGCGCTTCAGTTACCCTCACAATGAGGGCATTTAGCCGAACTCTCCTCCCTCGGGGATGCTCGGAGGCAGAAACCGGAGGAAGAGCAGAGAGGAGAGAGAGAGAGGAAACAAGACCCGGCAGAACTGCCCATTGCGAAGGCGACGGGCTAGGAGAATGCGGCCCAGCCAGCTTTGATTTCAGAGATGTTTTAGAAAGTGCCTCTGCGTGGCTTGTTTTCCCCATTGGCGGGCTCATCGGGGACGGTGCCCAAGGAAGGACAAAGTTAGAGGCCCCATTCAGGCAAGGGTCCAACGTGAGTGGGGCAGGGTGGGGGCCGGGAGAACAAGGGCTCTGTGTGTTCACGGGCCTGAGGATGTGAGCCATGGGTTCCCACCGGCTCCAACCAGGCGCTGGATGCGAGCAGAAATCCACAATGTGGCTGGAGAAATATGGGTCAGGGAGACACCGATGCTGTGCCACTGAGCTGTGAGGAGAGCATTTTTCGGAGTGAGCTGCATTGGGGAGGATGGCAGAGTCCCCCTCTTGGTGGCCGGGCCTGCTCTGGGGTGAAGATGACTCAGGAATGAGCCAGGAGCCCAAGGACTTGGGGTTCCTTCAGCTGGAGATAGAGAAGAGCCCAGGAAAGGAGTTGCAAACCCAAATGCCCTCGGGAGCCAGGCAGGTGACCTAAGGCGCGTTTGTTGAAGACCGAGGCAAGCGGGAAACCCATGCCACATCTGAAGCCTCGGTGTGCCGGTGCCCATCGATGAGCTAGATCAGATCCCAGCGCCTCCACTTGCTAGCTGAGTAACCCCAGACAAGCCATTGAACTTCTGGGCCTCAGTTTCCCCATATTGAAAAGTAAGGTAGTGCTAGCACTTACTTTGTGGGGTTATTATGTTAAGTGAATTAACACACAAGCACTTAGAACAACGCTGGCCCATTTTATTGTTCAAGAGAAGTAAGAACTCTGGGTTTGTATTCAAAAGCTCCCAGTCATTAAGTGTCGACCATGAATTCAAGTAGAAAAATAAGTAAATACAGTCTTTTCTCTGGCTCTCTGGAGCCCACAGCCCATGGGCCATGCTGGCAACCTCTGACAGAGGGTTTGGGGACAGACGTGGGCTCCAGAGCTGGCTCTCCCACTGCCTGCTCTTGACGTTGAATAAGTGACTGAACTTGTCTGTGTCATGTTTGCATCAGGCAGTATCCACTGGGAGCCTCGCAGGAAGTGATGACTCACTCAAACTGGGCAGCCCCTGAGAGTTTAACAATGGTGGGGGCGTGAGGCGGAGAAATCTAGAGGGACAGTGCAGCCAGCGCTCAAGGTTAGTAACAGAAGGGAGCTGTTACCGCCCCTAGTCCTGAAAAGGCCAAGGGCAGAAGCAGTGACAGACACCTAGAGACAGGAGCTGTGTGGAGAGGGCCACCTGCAGGAACTGTGGTCTTCAGTAAAGGGGCCCTGCCAATCCGGGTGGCCCCACCGAGAGAGGGGTGCTGGGGGAAGGAATGCCCTGACCATTCTCTACCCACCTTCCCATCTCCTGCCAGTGCCTCCTACTGGCCAAACTCGAAAGGAAACCAGAGAACCACAGAGCCTGTTGCTGTGGTCCATGCAGACCATCCCCCAGACAGTTGGGGTCTATACAGACCACCCCCCAACAGAGAGCAGGGTGGAGAAGGGGAGGAGTCGGTACAGAAGGGCAAATGGAGGACAGCTGGTGCCACCACCTGCCTCGATTCTGGAAGGCTTTCCTTAGTCTAGTTAAAATGTGATACTCAACGCACAATTGTAGCGATAGGTTGAAGGTGTTCTCATTGTTATTGAAGGAGGGCTGGCAGAGGCACTGCAAGGAAGGGCCCCCGGGTGTCCTCAGTGTGCCTAAATGTCCCCTTAGAGGTGTTGAAGGCAGTGTTAGTTTTGCCTGGCTGCTGTAACAAATTATCACCAACTTGATGGCCTAAAACAGCACACAATTATTGTCTTACAGTTCTGAGGCTTGGAAGTCCAAAATAAGTCTCACTGGGCTAACATCAAGGTGCCTGCTGGGCTGAGTTCCTTCGGGAAGCCCTAGAGCAGCGGTTCTGAACCTTCTTAATGCTGTGACCCCTTAATACAGTTCCTCATGTTGTGGTGACCCCCAACCATAAAATTATTTTCGTTTCTACTCTATAACTGTAATTTTGCTACTGTTATGAGTCGTAATGTAAATATCTTTTTGTTTTCCGATGGTCTTAGGCGACCCCTGTGAAAGGGTCATTCGACCCCCAAAGGGGTCGCGACCCACAGGTTCAGAACCGCTGCAGAGGAAAATCATTTCCTTGCCGTTTTCAGCCTCTAGAGGCTGTCCACATTCCTTGGCTCATGACCCCCTTCTAGCTTCAAAGCCAGCAATTGTATTCCTCTCATCTTTTCTTCTGTTGTCACATCTCTTTTCACACTGGCTTTCCTGCCTCCGTCCTCTAAGGACCCTGGTGATGACATTGTGCCCACTGGCGAATCCAGGGTAATTTCCCCATCTCAAAACCCTAAACTGAAACCCTCTGCAAAGTTCCTTTTGCATGGAAGGTAACTGATTTGCAGGTTCTGAGAGTTAGAAGGCGGACATTTTGGGGGCCCATTATTCTGCCTGGAAAAGGGTTCTAGGAAGTGTCTCAGAGGGAAAATAGCCTCCTGCTGCCATGCCCAAGCATCCAAAATCCCCTCCATTAATGCCTCTCTTTTTGTGAATTAATGGTGTTCCCAAACTCCCACACATCTTGGTCTCCCTTCAAGAATTTCCCCAGAGCTGCCTGTTTGTCTCTAAGTGGATCTTACATCAACTCTCTATTTCACTCAGCTTCGTCCTAAGTGATAATACATGAACAATCAAGGTTTGATGTTCACTTAGCTAAGCTTTCTAACTATTCCCATTAAAATAATTACATAACTATTGGCATTTTAAGAACAGTGGATATGCAACCACCTAAAAGTGCCTCGTAGAATACTATGAAGATGTGTCTACCACAGGGCAGAGAAATCTCGATGGCCACATGAGAAGGCAGATACGCTGTCTGGTTATCAAATATGCCTCAAATCCCCTCGAAGCCTGCTGCCTGCAGAGTGATTGCATGTGTTGGGGCTCCTCAGAGAAACAGAACCATATAGATAGATAGATAGATAGATAGATAGATAGATAGATAGATAGATA
>NW_017732535.1:348557-356057 GCF_001890085.2 Hipposideros armiger
CTAGAGACTCAGGAGAGCCAATGGTGTAAGTTCCGGTTCGAATTCAAGTCCAAATGCAGAAGAAGACCCAATGTCCCAGCTTGAAGACAGTCAGGCAGAGAGCAGATTCTCCCTCCCTCCACCTTTTTGTTCTAGTCAAGCCTCCAAAGGATTGGATGAGGCCCACCCACACTGGGAGGGCAATCTGCTTTCCTCTGTCCACTGATTCAAATGCTAATTTCATCCAGAAACACCCTCACAAAGTCAGTTTTGACCAAATGTCTGGGCACCCTGGGACCCGGTCAAGTGGACTAAGAAACTTAACCATCACAGTGATTTTGTGGAAAGAGCCCCAAGAGGACTGAAGAGGCCTGGCTTTGGGTTCTGGATCTGCTCTGTGACATTGGCCACGTCTCACTCTGTCCTGGGGCCTCAATGTCCTCATCTACGTGATGGGGACAGTTCCTCAGGCTCTCTCTATCTCAGACACGCTATGGTTTTTCTATTAGCCCACTGGTACATGAGTAATGAGAGACAGGAACAGGAGACAGGCAACTTTGGACATGGATGGCTGGCGTATGAGGCGCTACTGAGGCATCAGAGGGGTCCACCTCATCCCAGGACCAGCATTACCTGTTCTCCCCGGGCCTCACCATATGCACACATCAGACATGGGTATTGAGAGGAGACCGAGTTTTATTCTGTCTGGTAGCCATCACACCAGGCCTACAATAAGGATTCAGTGTATTAAGTAGCTGTTGCATGACTGATTGGCTGGCGGAAAAAAAGACAGTGTGATGTGTTTGATAGTCCCAAGAGATCAACGCTCACTGAAAGGTCCCTCAAAGGACTACGAGCCCCAGAAAACTTAGAGATAAGCATATGGGGGTCTGTGAGTCAGACAGTCCTGGGTTCAAATCCCAGAGCCACCACTTAGGAGCTGCATGGCGTGGAGCCTCAGTGGTCTCATCTGTACGTTGGGGATAATAATAGAACCAAATTCATAAGTTTGTGCTTAGATTTAAATGAGTTCATCTGTACAAAGTGCACAGCCCAGCGGCTAGCACATAGTTCTCCATAAATATTAACAACTACAGCTGTTATTTTTGCTATCATCTTGCCTCCCATGTTATCTGGGGAACACAGAGATGACCTGCTAAGAGCCCATGCCTCTTTCGGGCGATATAGGGGATGTAGGGAACTGTTGGAGACCCCATATATGAGGAAGTACGTTAGATTCTTTGAAATAAACATTGACTCCCCCATACCATACCCTCCCCCACTGGTTCTGCACCAACAAGCCATCTGGTGTGGTTCAAGTATTATTCAAATGTAATATTTTGAAACTGATTTTAAGATGGCTCTGAAATGCTTGCCCAAATCCCACGTGAACAAAAAAATGTAATTGTTAATTGGCTTTGCATTGTGTAAACCGATTGTCAGATGGAGAGAAAGTGGCAGCAGTAGATTCGATTCATCACAAAGCGCAGGAGGAGGAGCGAGGGGGCTGTGCAGGGTGCGCACCTGGCCCAGCCAATTATGACCAGGTAACCCCAGAAGACAGCCATTTAGGATCTCTGAGCTGTTTCTCCCTCTGTGCGATGGGCCACTCACGGCTTAACCCTTCAGGTTAGCTCAGTACCTAGTAACTCCAACCAGTAGTAGCTATTAAAACTGTTGAAAACAACACTTGTGATGTGGCTGGCACATAGTAGGAGCTTTGTAGATGTCAGTGTCCCCCAAGATCAGTGGATGACTCTTGGTTGGATTTGAGCAAAGTCTGTCTAAGAATGTGTTGCCGTCCAGCCCTGTCTGTATATTTCAGGATCCAGCATATTTAAGAATCTGGTTGGGCAGATTGCTGAGTTCTGGAGAGGCAGGCAGGTGTAGGTGGTAGGTGTCAAGGAATCTTATTTTAACCGACCAATTCAGGTATACCAGAAATAACAACTTTATTAAATATCTTTATATGGATTCAAATTGGACTTGGAGTTGCAAGAAACTCAATTTTTGTCATTCCTGGGGCTCCCTCACACTAGGATGGACTTAACCCTGTCTACCTGGTCACCATCAAACCCCATTTACTTACTGTGTGTTTCTTCCAAGTCTGGAAACTCTGCTGCTTCTGGACCAAGCTTGGAGTGGGGGAGCCTGTGCCCAGGTTGGTATTTCTGGCATCAAGGGTCCACCCACTGCTCTCTGACACTGCCAGGACTTGCTTGCAACCTCTGACCCTTGATGCCAGAAATACCGCTCTGCAGGCTCATCAATGAGCTTTCAGTAGAGTTTGCAAATGGACAGTGGTAAGGTTGAATGAGGCCTCCAGGTGCTTCACTTTTGCTTGTTGGGTTTGTTTGTTTAATAGACTTTTATTGGAGGGGGGCATTTTAAGCTTACAGAAAAATTGAGCACAAAGTTCAGAGAGTTCCCATATCCCCTTTCAACCCCACTCTCCCTCCAGCTTCTTCTGTGATTAATATCTTGTATTATGGTTATTCATTACAACTAATGAGACAATATTGACAATTATTATTACCTAAAGTCTATAGTTTACATTAGAGTTCACTCTGGGTTTTGACAAATGTATAAGGACACATATCCACCGTTACAGAATCATATGAAAATAGCTTCACTGCCTTAAAAATCCCCTGCGCCCCTTCCCTCCCTCCCTCTCTCCCTCTCTCCCTACACCTGGCAACTACTGATCTTAGTACTGTCTCTATAGGTTTGTCTTTTTCATGTTTTTCAATTCATTAATTTATCTTCCAAGCTTTAAAAAGTGAAATATTTTCCATAAAAACCCAGGTGTAAAATATCTCTTGAAAAGTTGGCATATGCTGGGTACCACTGGGCTGGAGCTGAGTGTCAGATGCCGCCTTCCCAGAGGGGCGTGGCCTCTCCCTTCTGTCTTTCCCTGCACAAACCTGTGACCTGTCCCCGCTTTCCCTTCCTTGGCTCCCATGGGCATTTGAGTTTTCGACCTTGCTCTGGTCTCCTACAAAGACCGGAACAGCCTTTGACTTGTGGATTGTTTCTATTTTCTGCCCTGCAAATATATCCCTGAGGCCATGTGCCACAACAGGACTAGCCACCTGCTTGCAGTGGTGACTAGAGAAACATGTAAGGAAATCAAACACAAATTAATTCCTCTGAAAATTATCCTGTGACCCGTGGGAGGCTCATCTGAGGCCACTCAGACACCCAGCCGCAGGCCTGTCTGAGGCTGGAACAAGGTCAGCCAACATCCTACGTTCGGCAGATGACTCCTGCGTCCTCTACACAACCTGAACCTACCGGTTTTCTGAGGCCGTGGGCCCGCGCGTGGGCTACACACCAAGTCCTTCAGTGACTGGCACCGCTCTGGGTCAATAATTGATGCTAATGCTGCAGTTCACCCTACTGACCTCCTTCCTGGAGCATGTCAGGGAACTGGACACCCAGAGATTAAATTGCCCCTGGAGTGGGCGGTGGCAGGTGCACAGGGACACTGTGGGAGGTTCAAGGCCAGAGCATCGCCCATCAGGACACAGCCAGAAATGGAGACAGCCCTTTAATGAGGCTGCAAGGTTTTACTTTGGAGAAAACCCTGAGCAGTTAGAAAACTCTAAGCAGTGAAATGCTACCTGACGTGATGGGGATATGTCCCCATCCTTCCACCTAACAAGCCCCTGGGTGGTCCTTGTGCTCAGGGCCTTCGGGACAGGCTGAGGAGAGGCCTTCTGTACTGTGCGATCTTGGCAAGTTGCTTTGTCTCTCTGAAGCTTCATTCCAGAGGGACCAAAAAAAAGGTGGCGGGCAATCATTTACATCCCAGGGAGTTCCTCTGTTATCTAGTCTTTCAGCCTTGTGTCGCTCCCCATCGCCAGTATCCTGACTGCCCGAGTCATCATACACAAGTCCCCCCTCTTTCTTGCCTCCATATTCATTCAATCCACAAATATTAACTGATTACCTACTATGTGCCGGGCACTGTTCTAGGCACTGGGGACACAGCGGAGAACAAGACAGACCCCATCTCTGCCCTCGTGGAATCAACCGTCCCATCAGTTTCCGTCTGTGCGTCTTTCACGCCTGCAGCCTCACCTCGAACTACCCTGACCCAGGCCACCTCTGTCTCTTGCCCATATTCCTGGAACACCCTCCATAATGCAACCAGGGTTCTTCCTGAAACACAAATCTGACCACTAGAGACCTTCTGTGGCCTCCCGTTGCCCCTAGAATAAAATAAAAACTCACCGTGCACCAGCCACCTTAGCCTGCTTTCTGCCCCTGAAACTAAAGGAACCTTCTCCCCATCTCTGAATGTTTGCCCTAGCTGTTCCCTCCACCTGGTTCCCTTTTCTTAATACGACATCATCTTCTTCTCGGGTATCACTCTTGACACCCCATTCACCAGCTAGCCCTCCTTAGCTCTCTCTGTTTCCCTATCACACCCCTGATGATAATAGCCAACATACCTATGGTACTTTCTGTATATCAGACTCTGTCTTAAGTCCCTTACTCATATTAACGCGTTTAGTCCCCACAACAGCTCTTATGTGGTAAGAACTACTTCTGTGTCCATTTTATAGATGAGAGGATCAAGGCACAGAGAGGAAAGTGGCTATGCTGGGGCTCCACAATCCTACAGTTGCCTCTGGCCACTCCATCTCAAGCCCCATGGAGCAGGGACCCTGTCTTGTTTGTCTCTGTAACACCCAGGGCCTAGCACATAGTAGGTGCTCAACAAACTCTCACTAATTGCTAAATAACTGTCTTGCTGAAAAAGGGCTAATGATGGTGAAAACCCTATTCAGATTGTTCTGGACCACCTGATTATAAAGGATTTTTATTACTCCTCTTGGACTCTGAGCTGGTTTAGCCGAGGGAGGAATCCATCTCCCATCCCCAGAGAGCCCCTGGCGGTCACTGAAGCATTTCTCGCCAGGGAACATGGGCGTGGGAGGAAGGTCTTTGCCATCATTTTTTTCTCAGTGTTGACTTTTTTCCAATACTCACTGCCCCTGGCAGGCAACGGAATCCAAGGAGTCAATATCATTGAGGGGATCTCTGGCTAGGGGAACTCCTGACGTCTCCCCCTGTGCCGAGACACAGGGAGTTCGTTTGGCTGCGGCTCTGCTGGGGACCTTAATGGAGATATTAGACACGGGCATGGCAACATGAGCATTACGGCTCGTTACAGCCTCATAGTTAATTTAGGGACGTGGCTGAACTGGGGGTGAGGGCTGCTGGGCTGCTGGAGGCTGCTGAGTGTTAGCTTCTTTCAAGACTCAAGGTAAAGGTGAAGGTGAATCGACGTGGGTTCTGTAAGAGGGTGACTGATAGAATGGGCCGGGAAGAGCAGAGCTGTTCTGAGGGCTCACGTTAGAGCCTGGGCTGTGGGGTGGACAGAGCTTGCTTTCAATCCTTTCCCGGTTACTATGTACCTAGATATGATGTGGTGTAATATGGTGTGATATGGTGTGCTATGATATGATATGGTGTGATATGATGTGATGTGATATGATATGATATGGTGTGCTATGATATGATATATAATATACTATACTATGTAATAAACCCAGGATTTCACAGAAGCAGAGTGGTGAAATGATCAAGAGCACAAACTTGAGAGGGAGATGCCTGGATTCAAATTCCAGCTCGGCCACTGACAAGCTGTGTAACCCTTGGTGTTGTCACATTATGTCTCTGAGCCTCAGTTTCCTCATCTGTAAAGTGATAATAATAACAGCACCCACCTCACTGGGTTACTATGAGGAAGACTGAATGACGCGAATACGGGGAGGCAGTTGGGTGTGCAGTAAAGAGACAGAGTTTGGGATGGTGCTGTCTGGTATTCAGGTCTTGGCGCCACCACCACCACACACATGCTGGGCATGGCTTCAGGTGAGGTTTTCACCTCTCTGAACCTCAGTTTCTTTATCTGCGAAATGAAATATTGATTCTAATTTACCTTGCAGAGCTGTTATAGGAAAATGTCATAATGCATTTAGGGGCTGTTATGGGTTAAATTGCGCCCCCTCCCAGCTAAAATCCATATGGTGAAGTCCGAACCCCCTAAGTACCTCAGAATGTGACCTGACTTGGAAATAGGGTCTTCGCAGAGGTAATTCACAAAGCGGTCACACTGGAATAGGGTGGGTCTACTCCGCCTTCCTCTAACTGCTGACGGTTGTCTGGCAGTCTTGGGCGTCCCTTGGCTTATGGAAGCATCACTGGATCTCTGCTTTCATTTCCACATGCTTTCTCCCTGGATCTCTGCACAAATTTCTCCTGTTTTTATAAGGACACCAGTCATAGGAGGTCCCTCACCTTCTGGGCCAGGAGAGCATCATCTGACCTAGTGGCTTGGGGTGCGGGACATGAAAAAGAATGGAGAGGAAAGAGGGGCCCATCCTTCCTTTCCCCTGGGCCCCATTCTTTTTATGTTGGACCCTCCCATTGGCTGAGTTGATGAGGCAGAAGTTTGGGGTTCAGCTGAGAGTGTGGTGGAGACACCTCCCAAACTTAACTCATCAGCACACCACCTACATAATTTTTGCCACGTTCACTTATTTTTCTTGAAATCGACTTTTTTTTTAAACTGAAAACTGTTTATTTAAGAAACTAATTTACCTGCAAATATAAAATCGATATGACTTTTCCTAACTAGAGGTTAATCACTATAAACACTACAAAAGCAGAGCCAGGCTGATCAATTCTAGCCAGACACTGTTCCTGGCCCGGGGCGGGGAGCCTGAGGCCTTCCGCCGTCATAAAGGCAGCTTGGCCGAGCATAAAGGAGGCTAAAGAGCTATGAGCACCCAAGGGAGGCTTTCTTCTTGATGGAATCAGAGGATTGACAGAAAATTAAGTGTTCAAATGTTATTTAATGCTGGAACCTTCTCTCCTGCCAAGGCTGATTCGACACTTGGGGAGCTCCGGAGTATTGAAGCCTCCTGGTCTGGGAGTCAGATCTTTGAATCTTGTATTAATTAGCTCTGTAATATAAACTCAGTGACTTTGCCTGTCTGAGCCTCAACTTCCTTGTTTGTACAATGGGTTTAAGTAATCATAGTGCCTGCTTTGAAGGCCACTGAGGTTCCCATTAAATGACTCTGGTCTTGGTATTGTCATGATGGGGACTTCTCACGGATCTTAGGGCCGGCAGCGGGAGTGAACACCCAGGACATCCCTGCATGGCGATGCGGTTAGGGTTCCTACTCCTGAGCAAAGTCAAGTCCTCTGCCTTTCTGGGGGAGTGCTTATTACCCTTGGGATCCTGCCAAAGTCAAGTGTAGAAGACGGTTCTGGTGAAATTCACACACTTGGTCATTTGCTTGCAGGCACAGACATGAAATCCCATCCACTGGAGGGTAAACAGAATTTCCCCAAGGTACCTACTATTGGACAGGTGGTGATGTGTTAGGGGCAGTGGCCCAGTTCTGCTGCCTCCTCGCTGTGTCCCTTGGGTATGCCACATTTGCTCTCTGGGTCTCAGTTTGCTCATCTGTAAATGGGAACATGTACCCCTCCCTCATC
>NW_017732535.1:361057-362787 GCF_001890085.2 Hipposideros armiger
TGTTAGCTGATATCACGGATCCCAAACCTCTCCAGCCTCAAAAACTGTCTTTTATTTTTTTGTTTCTCCTGTTTTTGGAAAGACTTTTGTCTCTGAAACAAACTGCATGATTTTAAATAAGAATTCTTATTATCCCCCAGTTAAATTTTTTAAAAAACTATCAAAGACACTGGTAATCGTTAATGAGGAATTCTTCTTGTCCTCAGAAAGGATTGACTCTAGCACTGAGTCAGTCCTACTCCAGCCAAATGTGCATTGTTGAGGATTCATGTATAATTTCTAGGGTTTTAGAAATCCCAAGAGGTACTATGAGCCCCTGTGGCAACTTCAGTCCCTTTAAGAACCTGGGACTATCGGAAGGGGGAGAGGACCATGATCTCTTTCAACCTCCTTATCTTGTGGACAGGGGAACAGATGACCAGAGAGGTTAGGCAACCTATCCAAGGTCACACAGCATGTAGGTAGCGGGTCATCCGGCTCCGGGGTCTGTGCTCATGACCGCTTGCTCTACTGTATCATCACACCCAATCATCACAACAGTCCTATAATTATCCCTATGTAAGAATGAATGAGGAAACAGGATCAGTGTGGTTAAGGCCTTTGTACCATCACACAGCTGCAAGTAGCGGAGGTGGGATTCAATGCCAGGTATACTGGATTGAAGCGTATCCCCCCAAATTTCTTGTCCATCTGGAACCTCAGAATTCAACCTTATTTTGAAATAGGTGTAATTAGTTAAGATGAGGTCATACTGGATTTGAGTGGACCCTAATCCAATGACTGGTGTTCTATGAGAAGAAAAAACAGAGACACACAGACACGCAGAGAACGCCATCTGAAGATAGAGGCGGAGATTGGAGTGATGCATCTACAAGCCAATGAACTCCAGAGATTGCTGCTACCTCCAGAAGCTGGGAGAGAGGCAGATTCTCCCTCAGAACCTCCAGAAGGAGCCAACCCTACCGACACCTTGATTTGGGAATTCTGACCTCCGGGATTATGAGACGATAAGTTTCTGTTGTTTTGAACCACCCAGTTTTGGTAATTTGGCAGCTCTGGAAAACAAATACACCAGGCATGATATGCTTGCTGCCCGGTCCCTGTTAAAGCCCCAGCTTGTCCTAGGAAGCTGTCAAGATGTGCCGTCCTTCTGTCCCCAGGCCCTCCCATGAGCCCATAGCAGCTGCTGGGCCTTGAAGTGGCCCCAGGGGCTCTGAGCTGTGAGAAAGGCCAGCTGTGGTTCAACTGTGCCACCCTGTCTGCTCCTTGCATTGTGAGCTCTTGCAAATTACTGTTTTCAGTTGAAAAGAGGCTCCAGAGGGCTCTTCAGCTGCTCAGCAGGAGATGTGGATGCTCTTGAATTAACACAGAGAAGTGGAACCTTCTATGGCTGATGGCCTAAGGCCCCCCTTTTGTCCTGTCCCCCAGTCAGGCCTGGGAGGGACAGCAGTGCCTCTTGGTGGTTCCCACAAGGGCAGTCTCAGCTGAGGCCAGGTCAAAGTCTCTTGTATTTGGAATGTCTGTTGAGAAGGAGTCAAAGGATGCTGAATTAGGCTTTGCAGCTTCCAAGGACAGGGTCAGCACCCTTCTGATGTGGGTCTCTTACCCAACCTGGTGGCCTGTGATTGGTCAGCATGCACAGTGGCCTTTATTTGGTCCAATCAGAGAGCAGGAGGCCATTGAGGAAGAGCCTGCTCCTGGGTCACTGTGTGTGTGTGTGTGTGTGTGTG
>NW_017732535.1:363222-382416 GCF_001890085.2 Hipposideros armiger
TGGGCAGTCGTTAAAGTGATAAAAACAGATTTTATTCAGGACTGTTGCATTAGGGGAAAGAGACCTCAGGATACAACTAGTTCAACTCTGAATCCGGCAGGAGCAAGTGGGAATTTATGGCCAAGGAGCAGGCTAGGGGTCAGTGAATGGAAAATTACTAAGAAGAAGCATCAGGGATAAGGGGGGTTTCTGGCTAAATCGACCTAATAGGATTCTTGCTGAAGGTAGGCCAGGTGATCCGACATCACCTGGGGGGTGGCAGAGGACGACGAACCCAGTTAGATATAGAGGGTGATCAGTATGAAAGGGGTCGTTCTGGCTCAACAAACTTAGCAGGATTCTTGTAAAAACTGAACAATGCAGAGACACCTACGTGAAAAAAGAGTTCAGGGGAGCCTGAGTAGAGTTTGGTTAGGGAGAGAATCTTTGTTGCTATTTATTCCCCATCTTGCCCTTAAAAGAGGCAGCTGCCTTAAGTAGAGTGTGATATTTAAGAAACTGGGCAGGCGCTGGTGTCAGACATTTCTAAACTCAAATCCCAGCTCTACCACCCACTAGCAGAGTGCCTCAGTTTCCTCACCTGTAACCTGGGTATCATCACGGACCTCAATCCCGGGGCTGGGTGAGATAATGTGGGAACTGCCTGACACGTGGTACCAATCCACACACACACACAGCAGCCAGATCTGATTGCTGGACAGTGTCCCCCATACCAAGGTAGCTAGTGAGCATCAGTGTCGGTCCTGCTGCCATGGTTTGCTCATTCCGCAAAACGTCTTTGAGCTTCTGATATGTGAATGTGCCGGGCACTGTGGAAGGAGCCAGGGATACAGCGGTGAAGAAGACAGAGTCAGCTCTATCTTTATATGAATCTTAGAAGGCAGAGCAATGCTGAGCTGAGCTTGTGGGTGTGCATCTCTGCGTGTGTGCCCGTAGTTCTTAATGGGGGCGATTTTGCCCCCTGGAGACGTTCGGCAATGTCTAGAGACATTGGTGATTGTCATGACTGGCGGCAGAAGCCAGGGATGCCTCTAAACATCCTACAATGCACAGGACAGCGCCCCTCGGCAACCGATCATCGAGCCCCAAATGTCAGTCAGGCCAAGGATGAGAGACACTGGAACGTGCACAAGGAGCCCGGTGAGCACTTCTGCTGCCTCCGCAGAGACCCCAGGGCTCCAAAGGACGAGGAGGAGCCAGGTACCTGCACCGCCCTCTGTCCCCTGCCCTCTCTCATCAGCTGCTGCCAGCCAGATAATCAGACTTCCCCACGTTTAATAGAATCCAGGCAGCTGAGGCAAATTTAAAAACAAAACCCAGTGCAAATGTGTTTTTATGTAAACACAGCAGGGGGGTGGCGGCTGCCTGCGGAGAAAGTACCCTGTGGCTGGTACTACTCAAAGCAAAAATAACCCCTAATGTTCCTGCTCCTGGAGCAGAGCCAGCAATGAGATGAGGGTCATGTGGGGCCCAGGTGCTCATGGGAACCCATGGGAACCGTCCCTGCCCAGAATGAGCCACCCGGTCCCTCCAGGTGAGCATCCCAGGGGCCCGGGATGAGAAGGAAGCAGGTGTTGATGCTTCTGGAAGCACCCCTTCCTTCCGGGTTCAGCCAGCATAGCAAGAAAAAACACAGTGGGTTTTTTTTTCTTTCTTTTATTTAGTATAATTTATCTATAGTAAAATCCACCCACTGTAGTTTATAGTTCTACGAGTCTTAGCAAATGCATTCAGCCATGTAACCACCATCAGAATCAAGATACACAGCAGTCCCGTTGGCCTCAAAAATTCCTCTGTGCCCCGCTGAACCCATCCTACCCCCTGGCAACCACCAATCGGTTCTCCTTTGGCCTTTCCTAGAATGTCATATAAAATGGAATGATACAGCCTTTTGAGTCTGGCTTCTTTCCCTCAGCCTAAGGCCTTTGAAGTTCATCAGTGCGGTTGTTCTTATCAGTAGTTCATTCCTTTTTTATGGCTGCGTAGTACTCCATCGTGTAGATGCAGCACTGTTGGTCCATTCACCTTTGAAGGACACTTGGGTGGTTTCGTTTGGGGCAATTACAAATAAAGCTGCTCTAAACATTTGCATACGGTGTTTGTGGGAGCACGTGTTCTCCTTTCTCTTGTGTGAAGACCTAGGAGGCGGGACTGCTTCATTGTAGGATGAGTGGATGTTTTACTTTATGAGACGCTGTCAAACTGCTTCTCAAAGTGGCCATGTGCCCATGGGCACTTCCACCATTGATGTCTGAGAGTTTCCGTCGCTCTGCGTCCTCTCCAGCACTTGGTATTGGTGGGTCACATATTTGAGCCATTCTAGCATGTGTGCTGTGGTATTTCAGTGTGGTTTTCATGAAAGTGCAGGTGGTTGAGTTCTGTGGTCCAGGGGCTGCTGCTTAGCAGAAGCTGGCAGGAGGCAGGTGAAGGCAGTGGCTAAGAGCACGAACGCCGCAAGCAGCCACGCTCCAGCCCTGCTCTGCCACTGACTCGTCCGGTGACCTTGGACATGCATCTCAACTGCTCTGAGCCTCAGTTTTCTCCTCTGTAAAAGGGGGGGTGGCATTAGTATTTACTGCTGGTAATACTATATATGTTTTACTATATAGTGTATAAATAATATAGTGTCCCTGGCCCAGAGCTTATTACTTGATAGACGTCACTGTGATTATATTTACATGGCACTTACTGTGTAATATCAAAGCAATAAATACAGTGAGGGCAGCCAGACTACCCGGGTTCACATCCTGGCTCTGCCGCCTAAACCCTAGCTGTGTGACCTTGGGCAACTTACTGAACCTCTCTGGGCCTCTTAACACCTCATCTGTACAATGGAGAAAACCATAATGCATTTTTCAGGGGTTTTTTTTTGGAGGGGGTTGTTTTTTTTTAATGAGGCTCAAGTGAGTTTATATGTAAAGGGTTGGCTTCCTCTGTTCCGTACTGTTCAGCCATTTATGATGCTTAAGAACATGCAAAACTAATCTATGGAAATAGAAGTTAGACTAGTGATTATTGTTGGAGAGGGGGGATTAGTTGGTGGGAGCACGAGGGAACCTCTACGGGTAAAGGGAACGTCCCATGTCTTGATCTGGGTGGGTCACGTGAGTGTGCACACAGGTAAGATTCCGTTGACCTGTGTCCTTAAGATGTGTGCATTTACCAATCCGAATGTAAATTTTCTCATTAAAAAAAAAAATTTTTTTTAAAGAAACAAGAAAAAAATCTGAGGTGTTCCACAGAGAGCCTGTGTATTGTGGTGTGTCAGGGCTTCCATAAGAGAGTACCACAGACTGGGTGGCTTAAACATCAGAGATGTGTTGTCTCACAGTTCTGGAGTCCGGAAATTCAAAATCAAGATGTCGGCAGGGTTGGTTCCTTCTGAGGGCCCTGAGGGAAGGATCTATTCCAGGCCTCTGTCCTTGGCTTGTAGATGGCCGTCTTCTTCCTGTGTCTTCACCTTGCCTTCTCTGTGTACCTGTTTACATACAATGTCCCCTTTTTATAAGGACACCAGTCATATTGGATTAGCGCCCTCCCTAGCGACCTCATCTTAACTTGATTCCCTCTGTAAAGACCCTTACCTCCTAATAAGGTCACACTCGGAGATACTGGGGGTTAGGACTTCAACACACGAATTTGGGGAGGACACAATTCAACCTATAACAGCACACAGATGCACTCTCTGAGTATTCCTTCATCGTTCGTATTATAAGGTATCACTCATTTAATCCTCACCACAACGTTGGAGGGAGTCACTGTCCACTTCACATGTGGAAACTGAGGCTCAGAAAGGCTCCTCGACAGGCCCCATGCCTCAGGTACCCATGGTGGAGCTAGGATTTAAATCAAGGTCTGCTGGGCCCCAGAGGTCATGCTCCCTCCCAGAAGATCACGTCTGGTTTCTTCTCCCAGCTTCCTGTGAACACTTCCATGTGGGATGCTCTAATGACCTAGACAGGAAGCTTTACAAGTCTGGTCCCCTGACCGGAAGCAGCAGCTTACCTGGCGGCTTTGTTAGAGATACACCCCAGACCTGCTGACTCAGGAACTCTGAGGGCGGGGCCTGGCCACTTCCGGAGGAGCCCCACCTCTGCTCCAGTCCCAGAAGTCCTGCTGTGGCCCCTCCCTGAGGATCAAACTGAAGCACTGAATTGCCTACCTGCATCTGACCTAAAGGCCACATCCGTTCTCAGCTGGATCCTAAAGCATCAGCCCCAGGCAGCTCATGGCCAGTGGCTTTCTCTGACCTTGACTGTCTTCCTCTCTCTGATCTGGGAGACTTCAGGGACCCTCTTGCTGTGTGAGGAGCACGGAAAATGCTCCCTTTTAACTGGTGGGGCTGGCATTTGCACTCAGGATGCCTACAGGAATGATGTGCTCCGGACACTCAACCAGGACTTGGGAGAAGGTGCCATGTCCCGAGCTATGAGTGTGAGTGAGGTAGGGAGGTGAGGGGAAGACTCCAAGTCAGGCCCCCCGGCCCTGAGGAGCACACGTTCCCTTTGGGGAGATAAACTTCTATACAAAGAGAGCAGTGGTGTCATCAAAAAGCCCTTTGGAGCCACACAGCCCTGGGTGAAATCTTGGCTTTGCCACTTGTAAGCTGTGTGATCTCGAGTGAATCCTTGCCCTATCTGAGCCTCAGTTTCTCATCTGTATAGTGGGGGACTAGCACCCACCTTATGAAATCATTGTGAACATGAGACCTTATGCACTTCTAGGTCTAGAAGCTTAACAAGTGAAACCGTCATGGTTACTGCTTAAAACCAACACAGACCGCAAGATATTAAGAGTTAAAAAATAAGCTCATCATCTTGCGGATGGCAGAAGCCACATCTTCCTCAGGGGTGCATCCACACACCTGGCATACAGTAGGTACTATATAAATGTTTGTCGAATGAAGAGATAAAAACATGCCACACCCCCAGACTGGGGTTGAGGGGAGAATACTGGGACCCTGTAAAGCAGAGCTGAGGTCTTTTGAGGTGAGGAAAGAGAAATTTTCTCCAGAGATAATGCATTTGTGAAGTTTGTGCAAGATAAACTCTCCCCATGGATTTCTCCCCTTGTTCAGGCCAGACTTGGCAGGTGGCTGGCACTTGGTGAAAGTTTGTTGAGTGAGTGAGTGAGTGAATGAATGAATGCATGAATGAATGAATTGTAGTTTGAACGGGGTGGGGGAAGGACAGTTTGAGTTTTAAAAAACAGAAACTGAAGACACAGAGAGGGTAATCCACTTGCCCCAAGACACACAGTCATAGAATGAGCTTGAAAAGTGGGGCGGAAAGTGGAAGGGACGTGAGAGGCCAGGCTCGAGTCTCTACCAGTGGCCCTGAAGAGGGCTGGGACGTTCACAGTCAGGAGCCCCCTCCAACCCTGACAACCACCGAAGACCTGCTACATAATTTGCAGAGCCTAGTACAAAATTCAAATGCCCCTTGATCAAAAATGAAGAATTTCAAGAAAGCCACAGCAGAGCTTTACATCAAGAGTAGAGCCCTGTAGGACCAGGAAAAGGGTCCCACAACCACTTCATTTACAGATGAGGAAATCCCAGCTCCCAGAGGCTGTGGATTTCACCCAGGACACCTGCTGGGATGTCCAGATTTGAACCCACAAACCTTAGCAGCCATCTAGCCCACCCCTTCCTTGTACTAACTTTGCCTGTGAACATCACCCTGCTCTCTCTCCCGCTCCCCGGCTGAGCAAGTGCCCCCACTCCGCATCCAGTACCCTGGGCAGGGAGGGTCCTGTGTGGACCTAGAGGACATCCCCTGCCCCAAGCATCTGACTGCCGCACCAAGCCAGCTCTTGTCTCCCTCTCCTTCCTGGGATATATAAGGAGACAGACCTTCCCTCCTACCCCCTCTCCCAGACTTATTCCTGGAGATGCGTGGGTGGATGTGTGTTTGTGTGTGTGTGTGGGGGGGGTGTTCATCTAAATTTAAAGACATCATGACAGCAAGGACTTATTAATGTTGGGGCTGGTGAGGCCTCCTCTTTTAGAAGAATCACAAATAAGTTGAGAGCTCTGGCCGCCTCCAGCCCTACCTTCTGCCTGGCCCTCACCTGCTTGCCTCTGTGCCTGCCAACCCCCGGAGTGGGATAATAATAGTACAGGTGCAGCCAGACGCCGGTGGGGGACCTTGAGAAGTGACAGCTTTGTACCCATTTTACAAGTGAAGAAAAGAGAGTCGCAGAGAGGGGGGACATGCCCTCCCGAGGTCTTGAGTTACAAAGTGACAGAGGCGAACTAGGACTCAGATGACTCCAACACTTTCCAGAACCCATATGCCTTCAGCCAGACCATGGTTGCCTGCATTGATTCAAGCATGAAGTTAATAAATTGTTGGGGAAAAAAACACCGTTGAGGCCCAGTGTGCTTGGCCTTGTGCTAAGCATTTTCCGTGTGTTATACTTGCAGTAACCCTCTCAACAACCCACCAAAGTGACCCCCCTCATTCTCATCTCGTGTTACGGATGAGAACCTGCAGCTTAGGGTAAGTGGCTCCCTCCCTTCTCGGTGTAAGTGGTAAAGCCAAGATTCCAACCCAAGTCTAATTGACATCAAGACGCATGCTCTCTGCATCTTTTTCTTGAAACCACAGCCACTTGTGGAAAAAAGAAAATACAGGTAAGTAAAATGGAAAAAAAAAATCGCTCCTAAGCCTACCCCGCAAGAGGCAACACATCTCTGTGTACCTTGGTATGTTTCTACCCCACTGTTTTTCTCTGCCGAAGGGAGGTTCTTGCTCCTGGCCACTGACCCTTGGTGTTCTGTAATTGCTGAGCAATTTAGAGATGACTTGAAATATATAATTCATGGGCACATCTTTTATCCTGGTCACTGGAAGTCAGCGAGGCGTGGCCGCCTCCTGGGAAGAATTTCAACCTTCACACGGGAGGAGAGAGCATCTTCGGAGCTTAGAGCAGAATTTCCAAATCAGAGAACTCACCAACATTGAAACCGACCCTGGTGTCCGAGCATAGAATGCTAGAAGTTGGGGATCCTAGCCTGGGACCTGGTAGTAACATCGTATGATAGCGCATGAGGATAAAAATCTAGACTGGAGCTCTAGAATCAGAGACTAAAACTTTGTCAATCGGAGTGAGATGGGTCCAAGAGCAGTGTTGTGGTCTACGCTTCTGTCTAGGACAAGGTCTAGAACAAAGTCTAGAGATGTTTTTCATGGTCACAACTGGGGGGACGGTACTGGCATCTACTGGGATGCTGCGTTAACATCCTACCATGCACAGGGCGGCCCCCACCCCATCCCCTTGCCAACCAAGAACTATCCAGTTCAAAAGGTCAGTGGTGCTGAGGCTGGGAAACCCTGCTCTAGACTATTGAAGATGTGTGCTGATTTAGTCTTTCGGTGATAAGAAACCACGTTTGGTCAGAGCAAACAGCTTCAGTTCTAGTTTTACCTGCAACACTAAACATATTTCTTGGGCAAGTCACAGAGTCCCTGCTGCTTCTCATTTGTGAAGCGAGTTGAAGGATTCCTGCCACGTGCTGTCAGTGGGGACGGACAAATAAAGACGGGTGCATATGTGTATGTGCTGGGGGGTGGCAGGCATGGCGGGTGCGCATGTTCACGCATGCGTGTGTCGGTTGGCATGTATATACGTATGTGTGGTCGCATGCTACCTTCTCGATGGTGTCCAGATAGTGAGCTAAGGAGCGAAAGCATTGGTCAGTTTCTGGCAGTGGTTGCTGTCGTGGGAGGGGATACCTCTGTTGGATGCCAGCAGAACTTTTTGGGCGATGGTGAAGGACATGGTGAAGATACCACAGAGGTCTGAGGATCCCTGTGCCTTCTAGAAGGGGCTCATTTCCAGCTGAGAGGCCTCAAGAGGGGTTCCGGCTTGCTGAACAGACTCCTTAGAGAAAGGTTCCTTGGGCGTGGAGGGCCTCGAATAACCCCACTTGCCCTGCAGAGGTCAGGGGATGGCGCTGCAGCAGGAGGTGATGTCACACAGAGGTTATGATTAAGGTTCTGGAGTTGGACAGGCCTGGGTTCGAGTCCTACTCTGCCACTCACCAACTCTGACTTCTAGCAAGTAGACGGATGAGCTCGATTGCCTCATCTGCAAAGTGAGAATAAAACCAGGCTGCCAAGGACAGCCACTGGGGAGAGTCAATGACACGATGTAAACGGAAGGGCCTGGCACATAGTAGGTGTGCAATAAATAGTAGTCCTCCCTTCCCAGGAAGGGTGCCGAGGCTAAGGCTGCGGTCCAGGAGGCCTGGGTCTGGGTAGAGTCACTGCATGACCATGGGCAGTCTCTCCACCTGCCTCTTTGGGCCTCAGTTTCCCCACCTGTCCATGAGGAAGCTGGCCTGTGGATTGAGAAGGGGCCTCCCTCCAGCTCTGATGGGCTGCTCAGTCCTGCTTTGACCTGCTCTGAGCCAGCTGCAGGGGCTGACGGCCCCCCCAAGGACACTGGGTGCTCTGTAAGGGAAGAAAACTTGGACTTGTGCAGAGGCCACACACACACACCACTGGCATAGACAGAAAGACTGGGCTTGGGCGATTTGAGGGTGGGGACAACGGTTCTTGCTGGGGAAACTCCTGGTGGAAAATTCCTCTCTGGAGAAGAGTTGCTCATGGGAGCTGTCACTGTTCCTAAATTAGAGTTTAATCTGCCATGGCCAGCGGGGAGCCAGCATGTGGTAATTCGCTTGTGGTTGGGGCAGAGGGGGGGTGATGGGGGCTGCCAAGAAACCTGCAGGGCAGCAGGCCTGGTCCTGGAAGCAGCTCAGCCCTGGTCTGGCTGTGTGACCCTGGGCCACTCCTTCAGCCTCTCTGAGCCCTAAGTTCCTCATCTGCAAAATATCAGGCTTGTACTAGCTGGTTTCTAAGGGCCCTGTGAACGCTTTGATTCTATGGTATAATCATCATCATCCACGATAGCAACAGCTATGACTTATCGAACACTGAGTTGAGTCCTGGTCCCTGCGAGGCATTTCACATAGATGGGGGTTATTTCACTTGAGTTTCTCTGGGTCTCCGTTTCCTCTTCTGTAAAAGGGGGCTCTTCTGCTAGGTAGTGGGTCTCCAGCCTTCCTTCCAGCTCTTTGTCACTTGCTCTAAGGAAGGCGCTGAGAGACCAGAGGGTGGTCTTTGGGGACAGACAGGACCACCTCCTCCATGGCCCTGAGCCCCTCCCCTGTGACCTCCACCATCAGCCTCCATTGCTGATAAAGATCCAGGCTGACAAACCTTTCTGTAAAGGGCCAGACAGTAAATACGTTAGGCCTTGCGGGCCAGGTGCAGGCTGAGGCTGTGCTGCTACAGCTTATCCTTGTTCTTCTTCATAATCCGTTAAAAACACAGACGCCACCCTTGGCCCTAGGGAACCACAAAACTGGGCTGCAGGCTCATTTGGCCAACGTCATAGTTTGCCATCCGCTGAGAGTGATGACTGTCACCAGCAGTCATCATCCCTGGCATCCTTTGCAGCGTCAGGTTGAGCCCTGAGCCTGCCTCAGGTTTTGCCCCTGACACCCGCTCCCCAGAAGTTAATTCTAGAGCCACCACGGACCCCTGTGGAGGGCCCGGACCTCAGCCTCTTCTCAGCTGCTCCAACCAACAAACATTTCTTGACCGGCCCAGCTCAGCCTCCAGGGGCCTCCAAATCATGGCTGTAGCCCACTGGGACAGAAAGCGTCCTTAGTGGCCACCTTCTCCTCCACCTGCTCATTGTGCATGGAAGGGAGGAGCCCTGAGCGCAATCCAAGAGCCCCTGCAGGACGGGGTCCCCCCACTCCCCAGTCCCCATTCTCACCACGCTGAGACTCTGCCTTCCATCCTGGTTCCTGGGATGTGCTGGGCCCCTTCCCAGCTGCCAGTTTGCATTCTGTCCCCTCAGCTTGGGATATTCTCTCCCCAGATCTTCCCACGGCTGCCTCCTTAGCTCACGTGCCTTCTTCTCAGTGGGTCCCTCTGCCCCAAAGTAGCCCTCCCCTACTCATCTCCATCACTGGGGCTTTCAAATGATGGTAATGGACCTACAGTGAGAAACGTATATTGCATGGTCACCCAGGACACACTCACACAACTAAAGGCAAAAGATTCACTCAATAATACTTCTCCTTACTGCATGGGAGTCAGCAGTAGGTCACTCTGTTCCATTCCCCTCTCTTCCATCCCATCCCATCCTTTCCCCTCCCTCCTCCCTTCCCCTGCCCCCACCCTGTGCTCTGCCACCCCCTGGAGGTCTCCCCTTGTGGGTAAACATTCTTCCCAGCACCAGCAGAGCCATCCATTATCTCCCCCAGACAATTAACAGCGTATGAAGAAACTCGATGCAAATGTGCACTCATGACCCACGACACAGCCGCTCCTGGAAGAGAGGGATGACTTCAGATGGCTTAATCATAGGGATTTGGGGCCTTTCTTTAGAAGTCTCTCTTGGGGGAAAAGTGATCTGGGTTCAGAGAAAGGCTCCCAGCTGCAGCAGTGACGGCCAGTGGATTCGGTGGCCTGTATCTTGGGCCTCATTCATGAATCCACTGGACAAAGGAAACTGTCATTTACGCCTTTATGCCCCCTCCAGCACCCCGTCCCTTCCTGCAACTCGGTCGGTCCCTTACCCTCAACCCAGAGTTTGGATGGTTTGTTGACATCTACTCCAAGGGGTTCCTGCCTTTTCAAGTCTATGATTGGCCCCCTCTAGTTTTTAAAATAGACTTTACTTTTTAGAGATTTTAGGTTCACAGCAACATTGAGCAGAAAGTACAGAGTCCCCATAGACCCCTTGCCCCCAACCACACTCAGCCTCCCCCACTGTCAACATTCCCACCAGTGTGGTCCCTTTGTCACAGTGGATGAACCTACACAGACACACCATTATCACCCCAAGTCCATAGTGAACATCAGGGTTCATGCTTGGTGTTGTCCATTCTGTGGGTTTGGACAAATGTTCGAGGATAATGATACGTATCTACAGTCATAGTTTCATACAGATGTTTCACTGCCTTGAAAATCCCCTGTGCTCCCCCATTCATCCCTCCTTGCCCCCAGCCCCTGGCAACCACTGATCTTTTTTCTGTCTCCATAGTTTTGCCTTTTCCAGAATGTCGTACGGTTGGAATCACACAGCATGTAGCCTTTTCAGATTGGCTCCTTTCACTTTTCTATGTGCACTTAAGGCTCCTCCACGTCTCTTCATGGTTTGACCGCTCATTTCTTTTTAGTGCCAGGTGATATTCCATCGTCTGGCTGTCCCACAGTTGATTTATCCATTCACCTACTGAAGGACATCTTGGTTGCTTCCAAATCTTGGCAATTATTAATAAAGCTGCTATAAACATCTACATGCAGGTTTCTGTGTGAACAGAAGTGTTCAGCTGCTTTGCGTAAATACCAAGGAGCGTGATTGTTGGATCATACGGTTAGAGTATGTTTAGCTTTGTTCAGTTTCCCTTTGAAGACTAACTGTAGCTACCTCTTAGTGAGTCCCTGCTGTGTACCCGGCACCATGGTAAGAGAAGCAGCCATGTTTTCTTCATTCGGTGCTGCCTAACCTGGGAAGGCCAGTACTTGGCTCTCCATGAGTCAGGAACCCAGGGCTTTCTCAGCATCTCGGTCTTGGAATCTCTGCTCATTTGCTTTCTTTTTCTTCTCTTTGCAGACTAGCTTTTGCTCTTTCTTTGGGCCTATGATAACAGCTCCTAAGGTTACAGGTCCTTAGTCCAAATGACCAGCAGAGATCAGAATGTCTCAGATCTCAATTCCACATTCCAGAGGGCAAGAATTGGTTGACTAGTTTTATATCTGAGCCCACCTATGGTCCACCAGCAATGCCAGTGGACAGGGGTGTGTGGTACAAACATGGCCACTAAGACTTACCCCTGTGAGCAGGGGGTAGGGGACCACTCACTAGATGGACCCTCTCCCCAAACGTATCTCTCACAGAGACCTTGGGTGGTCTCTAATCATCACAACTTATCGAATCTCCATCTTTTATTGAGATGAAGTCTGGGCAAGTGGTATTGTCATGAGAAGGAAGGAGATTGTTTGTTTAGTTGACCAAAGTTGGAGCACAGGATGACCATCTATTGAGAAACTGTTATGTCAGGCTCAGCAAAGTGAAGTCTCTGGAGCCAGATGACCTGGGTTCAAACTCTGCTTTACCATTCCTAGCTGTGTGACCTCGCACAGGTGACCTAACCTCTCTGAATCTCAGTTTTTCTCCTCTGTAAAATGGGGCTAACAAACGAGACCCTTCACATAGAATTTTTGTCAGGATTAAATAAGCTAGTATCTAGAACAGTGCCTGGCACATAGTAGGTGCTCAAGAAATACTAGCACATGCCATCATTACGGTGTTCTGTATTTTAAACACAGTAGCTCGTTTAACCCTCATACCTTCCCTACAAAACAGGGTGGATTGGTCCTATTTTGCAGGTGAAGAAACTGAGTCTCAGAGAGGCCACTTGCTGAAGATCACACAGCCACCATGGGGCAGTGGCAGGTTCAAATTAGGAATGTCTAACAATGTCATCCTTCTTCCTCCTGGCAGTCATTTCCACTCACTGAGGCCCAGCCCGATTCCCTGCAATCAGTGATGATAGCCATAAAGTTTGACCAAGAGGCACTGGAGTCATTACCCAGGGAAACAAAATTTTAATATTTATTTATAATGGGCACCATATGCTCCCTCTGGTTTTTTTATTTAATTACATCATGGCAGATGGCTGGGTGTTAAAGGCCATTTAGCTAATAGCACTTTGCCTTCTCATTTATTTTCCCGAGTTTTGGAAAGATGAATGAAAACGGATATGGAAGGCAGGCTGTGAGCGCTGGGCGGTAGCGCATAAGTCGCTGACCTAGGAACAGAGAGAAAGAAGTGAGGGGGTCTTGGGGACTCTTCCTGGGAGGATGCAGGAGGCAGTGTGCATCCTGCAATTAGGAGCCTGGAGCAAAGATTCCCTTGTGAGCACACACACACACATATGCACACACACATAGGACCCAGAAGTAAGTGTGTGTGTAGGAAAGTGCCCATTGCAGCTTCACACAGAGTGGCCAAAAACTGGGAAAACGACACAACACATCCCTCATGGGCACAATGGGCTCATTATACTATGACACTCCCGTGCATGGAAGAGTGTGTCCCAGAGGGGGTCCACACACCATGTGGGGGTGCAGAACGCTTCCCCAGGGTTAGCTGGGTTAATGCGATTCTGGGTTCCTAAAGCCTATGAGTGGAAGCTGCAAGCTTGGCATTATTAATGGAACTTCTCAGATTATTTCATTACCTCTTTCACTTGCAATGTGGCTGTTCCAGGAGGAAGAAGGATGAGAAGCGACTTGCGTGAATGAGTTGAGGGGTGCATCTATCTGGAGAAGACGGAGGGGCTAGTGGTCCCCGTCTCCAAGCTCAGGAAGGACCCTTCCATTGAGGCTGGGATTCAAGGGAGAGATGCAGTGGGTGAGAGAGGGGGCTGGCTGTGTGGGCGGTCCCCTCGGCGCGTGCCATTGCGTCATGACCTGGAGACTAGACAGTCCTGCTCTTGAATTCATGCCCCACTTCTTGGTAGCTGTGTGCTGGCGCAAGTTACCTAGTCTCAACGAGCCTTACATTGCTCATCTGTAAAATGGGTATCACAAATGCACCTACATCTCATCATGGCTGAGAGGACCTATTTCGCTTCCCAGGAATCTGAACAAAGAGCTACATACAGGAGGTTAACCATAACATGACTTGTTTGTGAGGGAGGAAAACTGGAAATATTTTACATGTCTAATGATAAGGATGAGGTGGAACAAATCCTGGTATATCCCAAGCCATCGATATCATCGGTAAGTGGTTTTATTTAGGAGGCAAAGAGCACACTGACCCCTTTCCTCCCGAGTGGGGAAGGGAGACAGGGAAGAGCAGAAACCAACACAGGGGGTGCTGTCCAGGCAGCACCCACGGACGGTGACTGAGGCTGAAGCCCTCTGGGGAAACTCAGGGAGCCTGTGTACACACAGCCTCACAATTAGTCTGTCAGAGGGAGAGGGAGCTAGGGTATTTACACACCACCTCCCATCCGTCACTGATTGAGCTGCCTTCACATGGCATTTGGAAGCTAACTCTATGGGGGAAGTTAACTCTATGCATGTGCAGCGTCTGTTACAGATCTCCTAGGCTGATGACGTTAAGTGCTGATGAAGACTTGGAGCAACAGGAACGCTCATACGCTACCGAAGGGAGTTACAGCCACTTTGGGTGATAAGTCAGCGTTTCCTGGGATAGTTGTAAGATGTTCACACAGTAGGACCTACAATTTCACCCCTAGCAATTTCGCCCCTACGGTAGTAATTCCTGCACACATGTATCGGACACGGCAATGTGTGTTTGCAGCAACTAATGAGGGCATTCCGTTTTGCCCAAGCTATAGGAGCTGAGAATTGATGACAAAGAAGCTCTGTGAAGGAAAACGGGGTCCTTATGCCAGGTAAAAAGGGGCGCTGGGCAGGCAAAACCACATATATTCTCTACAAATTATTATAGTAAGAGGTAACACTTGGGTACACTTGCATATGTTAACTCAGTTGGTCCTTACACCAGCCCTATGAGAGAAGTACTATTATTTCCCCATTCTGTGGATGGGGAAACTGAGGCACAGAGAGGTTAATAACCGCCTCGGAGGGTTCTAGTGAGGGTTACATGGCACAATGGAAGTAAGATGCCCAGCATAGGGCCTGGCACATAGTAAACTCTCAACACACACGGGTGACTTCTGATACTTGTAATCATTAGACCAAGGCTAAAATTTCACCTCTGGCCTGGGCTCCCAGTGTCTTGGAGATTCCCCCAGCTGGGTCTCCTACCTAGAACTATGAAGATATCAAACCTTCACAAACCCCCTTTCTCAGCAGTTATACCTTGGCCAAGCTTGGATGGTCAGAGGGTCAGCTGGACCCAGGGATCCTGCCCTTACGTCAAGTTCAGGGAGCTATGGAGGGAGGGCCGGCCCTCTGCCCAGCCTCACAGGCTCACAGCCAGACCTGCCGGCCCCAGAATCTCCAAGGAGAAGCACTATGGCCCCTCCCTGGGGAGGGAGCCCTGAGGCAGGCTGCACCTTCTGTTTTCCCTCCCCGCAGGGCAGCTCTGACCGCCAGTCATTTTCTTGGCAGCTCAATACCAGAGGTTCATTGTGGTGCTAAAAATAGGCTGTGTTTAGACACTCCGAGGCTCCGCCTGGAAACACGAAAGGCATAACCAAACGCTTCCATTCCCGCAAAGGGGACCCCTGGGCCTCATCCTTGTGGAAACGCACGCTAGGCCTGGGAGGGAGGCAGGCGAGGCGCCATTTGCCACGTTCAACAGGCGGGGAAACAGGCTCGGAAGGGTCTCCTGTAAATCGAAGACGGATGGAGTGATGACCACCAGCTCTGAGCAAACACCAGCTCCCATCTTATGGGTCATCTCATTGAATCCACCCAAGACCCCAGGAGGGAGAGTCTATGGTTGACCCACTTTATGGAGAGAAAACCGCAGCTCAGAGAGGTGATGGCACCTGCCAGGGTCTCATAGCTGCAAGTGACAGGACAGGGTGTTAATGAGATTATAATTTCCTACGTGAACAAATGGAGACTGAGAGGGGAAGGGACTCGCTGAAGGCGAACCCGAGCCCCCGGCCCGGGGTTGTAGATACTCAACCTGTGGATTGGGGAGAACCATCACACCCACCTTGCAGGCTGCTGGGAAGCAGGAACTTGTGAGAATATGTTTGTAAAACCTTTACACACAGTGTCCCACATATAATAGGTAGGTGCTCCACAAATGGCAGTTAGCTTCATTTCCCCGTTGTCTTTGGGAGGGAGGGTGAGGGGGGACGGAAACGGAGAGAGAGAGGGAGGAGAGACTTGTGTGGGGAGAGAATGAATGTGGATGGATATGAGAGGCGGAGAAGTCTTTGGGGTTCCTTGGGGAGGTGACACTGTGGTGGCCCAGCAGGGTCCCTGAGCTCCAGGACCAGAGCTGAGTAATGCCAGATGCCGCCTCCACAGAGCCCTGAATGTAGTTCTCCGAGGCTGTCACTGGGCGTTCCAGCACATGGCATGGAGCCATGGTTGCAGGTTTAAGCCCCAGTGGGGAGGCCAGTCCCCTGATTCTTTTCACTCATTTCCTCCATCAGTGTTTCTTGGGGACCTACTACGTGCCACATGCTGGGGCTAATGCAGTGAGAGCAGACACGGTCCCACCCATGGTTCTGGGTGCTTTGCCTCCAGATGAGTCCCCTACCTCCCAGCCCAGGCAGGATGGTGTGGGGGGCTGAAGTCGGCAGCCATTCCCCAGGAGAAGCCTTCCTCCTCACAGGCCCTTCCTGGGAGGCCCCCTGCACTCCCTGTGCCGGCAAAGTCTGTCTCTTTCTGTTCCCTGCCAGCTCCTAATGAGCTCATTATCCTCTTAAAACCCATTTGGCACCCACTTAGAGAAAAGATGTGTTGAAATAGAAAAGAATGAGAACGGAACAACAAAAAAAGACCAGAAATATCCTCAGAGAGACAAAAAGCCTCAAGGAGCACAACAGCTGAAATCTTTGTCATCTCCACGGCAGCAGTGTGCTGCTGCGGCAAACAGCTTTAAAGGCTGCTCACATCTGCCCATGAGAGGGGTGGGGATGGGGGAGGGCACTTTTCCTTGAGCACCTACTATGTGCCAGACACTCTGTGCAATTTTCAGTTCAATCCTCCCAGCAATATATTTTTTGGGGGGTGTCAAGATTCTTCGGTCCACTTTGCAGGTAAGGCACCTCAGTCGGTGGGAAGAGGTGTATTGCTCCAGTCACACAGCTGGTGGGTGGAAGAGGCAGGAATTGAACCCAGGTCAGTCTGCCTCCAGAATCCATGCTCTTGCCTGCGTGCCTGGAAGCGCTAGTGTCCCCCTGCCCATCCCAATGAGGGCTGCTGGCCTTGTCTCATCCTGGCCCCACTGCAAAAACATCTGGCACGTGTGTAATCTATATGGCATAACATGGGGTGCCACCCACGCCCAGAGGTTTTAAAGCTGATTAGAGACTGGTCTTTCTTTTTTTATTTTTATTTTATTTTATTTTATTTTGTTTGGGAACAGCCGTGGTCACTGCTTTCATGCTACAGTGGCACAGTTGACTCTTTTAAGGAGGGCGCAGCTAACAGTGGCCCACGTGGGGATCAAACCGGCAACCTTGGTGTTATCAGCACCACGTTCTAACCAACTGAGCTAAGCAGTCACCCCGATACTGGTCTTTCTAAAGTGTCAGTGTGACTGTGAAACTTCTGTGGATCCCCATGCACACTGCTAGAGCACAGTCAAGGTTCCTGAGCTTGGCGTTCAAGGCTCCCCAGGGTCTGGCCCCTTCCCACTGCCTAACTGCATTCCTACCTCGCCCTAAGCTCCTTTGCTCCCTCCATCGCAGTGACCTTCCCTGTGTGTGTGCTGTTTCTCCTCCCTAGGCGCGCTGCTATTTCTTCACCCAAAAAACTTCGACTCCTCTTGTGATACCTGCCAGCTCAAAGAACCCTCCCTGAAGAAGCCATCTCTGATTCCCCTCCCTCCCCAGGTAGTTTCAGACCCTCACTTCTCTGAGATCCCATGTTCTAAGACTCTGCACCCCAGGGTTCACAAACTCCCTGACATTATAAACCCAAATCCGGAAGTTTATATACCAGAGCTCTTTTCTGGGTATACATCTGTAGTTTTCATCAGATTCTCAAAGGGATACATGACCAGACTAAACCCATGGTTAGGAATACAATCTGTGAAGTCCAGTGGTCCTGGGTTAACAACCCAGCTGCAGCTTACTAGCTGTGTGGCCCTGGACAAATTACTTAACCTCTCTGAGCCTCATTCCTCTCCTCTGTAAAATAGATACAGATCTTCCTCATAGAATTGTTATGAGAATTAAATCAGTATGTGTTTAGAGCAGTATTTAGTAAGTGCTCAACAAACATGGGTTTTTAATATCAGTTGCTCTCTATATCTTATACATAACATCTACAAGGATATATCACTGTCTGTATAGTATAGTGATTCAGTATAGCATTTGTTTACATTGTTGTCTCCCTCAGTAGACCCTGAATTCTCTGAAAGCAGGGACTCTGAATTATTTATTTCTGCATCCCAAGCACACACACAGTAGGCAAGCAACACCATGTTTTTAAATGAAAGAGAGAATGGGTAGATGAATGGATTGGTGGAGAGTCTGATGGATAAATGGGCTGCTACAGTTCAGATGAATTGATGGATGGATGGATGGAGGGATGGATGGATGGATGGATGGTGGATGGATGGAGGGATGGATGGATGGATGGATGGTGGATGGATGGAGGCATAGGTATATTGATGGATGGATTGAGGACTGGATGATGGATGGGTGGATAGATTGTAACTTAATGTATGGATGGGTAGGTGGTCTGATGGATGGATTAAAGATGATGGGTAGATGGATGGATCAATGGATGAAGAGATAGTTTGACCCCACAGAAACATGGATATTTGGCTGTTTTGTTCACTGATCTATTCTAAGTGCCTAGAACAACAACTGGTGCATAGTAGGTGCTTAGTACTTAGTTCCTGAATGAATGCGAAGGCATATGGAGGACTCTACCTTGAACCACACTTAAACTCCCATGCTGCTGTCGGGATTAGGAGGGGCTGTTACCATTCGGATCACCCATTGGCTGCCAGTTGAATCCTACGCATTGACCAAGATTGTCATGAGGCCCCCTGCTGGCGGTAATGTGAAACAGCATGAGCCAAATGGAATTTTCTGTTTTCTAATTTACATTCCATTTTCCTCCTGGCTGACGATCCTGAACATTCACTTATAAAGCCGTGGTTCTCAAACCGTTGGGCTCATTGCCATCACCTCAGGGCACTTTTCACACCCGTAGGTATCCCCCGCCACGAGAGATTCTAGTTGGACAAGTCAGGAATCTTTCACCAGGCTTCCAGGCGATTCTGCAACAGATGCCCCACAGACCACACTCTGAGGGACCCTGTCAAAGGGTGAGCCACTGCTGGTCACTCAGAGGCAGTGCAGATGGGCCGCTGCTTCAGGGGCCATCTCTGAATTCCCAAGTGATGCCCAGACCACGTGGGGAAACGACAAAGTAAAAAAGGCAGTGGTTGAGAGCTGTGGTTTTGTGTTTGGACCATTCTGGGTTCAAATCCCAATGCCACCACTCAGCAGCTGTGTAGCCT
>NW_017732535.1:382939-397534 GCF_001890085.2 Hipposideros armiger
AGATAAAGCTTGTCCCCAAACCAGGACCCAGTAGAATGCAGGCCCCCAAATTCCCAGTGTGGTTTTAAGGAAAGGCAGGTGTTCTGAAAGACTCAGGACTGGGCTTGTGTCCAACACTGCTGGGTGCCTCGGGCCACTGGTTTCTCCCCCTCTCTGGACTCTGCATTGCCCCTTGAGAATGTTCAACAACTCTGGAACTCTGGCCTCGGTGAGGAGGCTTCTTATGCCTGTGTCTGTGCTGTTTTGCAGGTGGCAGCCCTGAGCCCTAATGCTTGACCAGATGGAAACCCGCCAGCTTCTGCTTCTACGAAGTGAACACGCGGAGCTTGGTCCCCAGCTGGGGAAGAGGCCAGAAATGGCCTCAGTGAAATAATCCAGCCCCAACAGGCGGAAGGAGCCGAGAAAAGGCTAGAAGTGCAGTGCGGCTGCTGGTGACTCGAAGAATCCTCCTCTGATTGCTATTTTCAACGTTCTTTGGGGACTCCCTGAGGCGAAGAACCATGTAGGAAAATGGGACCAACTCCCGGATGTCCTGAGCCTCAGAACCCCTTTCGTGACCTAAAGAAGCTCCCGTTGATCTCAGGAGGGCTGGTGAGCTCTGTCCACCACTCTCTCGGCCAAACCCAAGTGCTGGACTTGCTCTGCTGCCCGGGTCTTGGCAGTCACCTTCGCGGAGGGAATAAGACTGAAGACCCCCAGGGGTTCCATCGCTAAGGGGAGCTTGGGAAAGGCAGCCCTCTCCCTCCCTTCCCGGGGTCCCCCCGCCCCCCAGCCAAGCTCCAGCTAGCCAGTCCGGAATGATCCCACTATGGCCAAGCTCTGGTTCAAATTCCAGCGGTACTTCCGCCGGAAACCTGTGCGTTTCTTTACCTTCCTGGTGCTCTACCTGACAGCCGGGAGCCTCGTCTTCCTTCACTCTGGCTTTGTGGGCCAGCCCGCTGTCTCCCAGAACCAGGCCAACCCCGCCGCGGGGGCCCCAGCCGAGGGCGCTGAGCTAACCTTCCTGGGCGACTTGCATCTGGGTAGAGGCTTCCGGGACACGGGCGAAGTCGCGAGCATTGCCCGCAGGTATGGACCCTGGTTCAAGGGCAAGGATGGCAATGAGAGAGCCAAGCTGGGTGACTACGGAGGAGGAGCCTGGAGCCGAGCCCTCAAGGGGAGGGTCGTCCGGGAGAAAGAGGAGGAGAGAGGTAAGAGGGGCAAGCGTTTGGGCAAGGAGGGTGAAAAGAGGGAAGGGGAGATGATTATGTAATAACAGCCATCAGTTTTCAGTGTCTACTGTGAATCGGCCGTCCAATAATTATAGCAATAAATATTCATTAGGTTTCATTATCACCCCCATTTCACAAAGGAGAACATTGAAGCTCAGAGAGATTAAGTAGCTTGCCCAAGGTCACACAGCTTGTAAACAGCCAAGCATGGATTTGAACCCCACAACTGTCAGAGTTCAAAGTCTGGCCCTCCCCTGCAGCCTTTTTCCAGTCCTTGTTAAATACACATGAAAATAAAAACAGCTAGCATCTATGGAGCACTTACTATGGACCAGGTACTATTCTAAGCACTTTCCATGTATTGAATTATTACCACGACTCTCGGTGGAAGGTGCTAGTATTCCCATTTTAAAGAAGAGGAAACTGAGGCACCAAGAGCCCAAGGTTACTTAGCTAGTGAATGACAGAGCTGCTCTATCACATTGCTTCTCAGCCTTGGTGATGGTTCCCTTGGTGATGGCGCCTGGGGGACATCCTTGCCCTGGGCGTATTTTGTTGCATTTTCTTAGCCTTTCATAGTCAAAAAAGGGCTTTTCTTTGTGAGCGCATCACCTTATTTGATTTTCACTTGAGCAAGGAGTGTGATCCTAGGCCCAGTTAACAGATGAGGAAACTGAGGCTTGAAGAAGTGAAGTCACTTGCCCAAGGCCACGCGGCTGGTAAGTGGCATCGTTGGAGCTCAAATCAGACCCTCTGGTCTGAATGACTGACTCTAGGACTGCTTTCCAGAGTCTGCTGACGTCTCTGCCCATCTGACCAGCATGCTGGGGAGGACCCCCCCAACCCCTGCAATTCATGAGAGTAACACGAATGAATGTTTTGAGAGCCTGGGTCAGATGGTGTGGGAGGATCCATCGCCAATCAGGACAGAAGGAAAACCTCCTGAGCGTTGGTGTTCTCTGCCACATGTCACACTTCCACTGTGATTTAACTCATGAAGGGAAGCAGCATTAATGGAGGGGACTCCTCCCGGGAAGCGCATTCCCCTCCTTCAGCCCCATCCTGCACCTGGCCCAGGAGCCATCAGAAAGTCCCTCCCTTCCCTCCCTCAGGCTTTTCTTAGAAATCTGCATTTTTAAGAACCCAGTGTTCTTAGGGGATAGAGAGGTGGAAAGTGGCAGAACAAATTAGGGGACTTGTGGCCCAAGCAAGTAGCTTCCGCTCATCATGCCTCAGTTTCGCCATCTGTAAAATGGGAATAATGACCCCTTTTTTCCAAAGCTTCTCTGAGAGTTCAGTGGCACATAGGAGGTTCTTAGAGGGGATCAGGAGATTCTCGTGGGTCTACCCTGGGAAGGGACCCCATCTTGTAGGCTACGTTGATGGAGAAATCATGATGTGGCTTCTGTGTCCCCCTTCTCCACTCACCAAGCTCCATCCCACCCCAGTACTCCACACTCCATTTGGTACTTTACAAGTCCCAAAGTTTGTCACAAGCCTGAACCTTAGGATATGCCCCCATTCCGCTTAGGATAAATTCTAGAGTTTCTACCATGGCCCATCTCTCTAATTTCATCTCCTAACACTCTCCAGCCCTGTCACCACACCGCGCCCACCGTCCTGAATCTTGCCGTTCATTGAACACACCAAGCCCCTTCCGACTTCAGGATCTTTGTACAGGCAGCCCCTTTCACCTGGGATGCTCTTCCCCTGGAGCAGCGGTTCTCAACCTTCCTAATGCCGCGACCCCTTAATACAGTTCCTCATGTTGTGGTGACCCCCAACCATAAAATTATTTTCGTTGCTACTCTATAACTGTAATTTTGCTACTGTTATGAATCGTAATGTAAATATCTTTTTGTTTTCCGATGGTCTTAGGCGACCCCTGTGAAAGGGTCGTTCGACCCCCACAGGTTGAGAACCGCTGCCCTGGATCTTGGCATGGCTCCCTTCCTCCCTTCCGTCAGGTCCCCAGTCAAATCTTGCCTTTCCATACAGGCCTTCCTAGACTGTTCTAACTAAAGTAGCCCAGTAGACCACACCTGATCCCAGCCATATGCCCCATTTTATTTTTGTCACAACACTTCTCCCTATCTGAAAGCATCCCGGTTATGTGTTTGCTTCCATGTTTATAATCTGCCTCCCCTACTAGACTGTCAGGTCCATGAGGGCAGGGAGGTTGCCCGTCCTGGTCTATCAGAACCTGGGACAGCACCTGGCACAAAGGTGGTGCTCAATACTTACTTGTAGAAAGAAAGAAAGAAAGAAAGAAAGAAAGAGAGAGAGAGAAAGAAAGAAAGGGGAAGGGGAGGGGAGGGGAGGGAAGGGGAGGGGAAGGAAGGAAGGAAGGAAGGAAGGAAGGAAGGAAGGAAGGAAGAAAAGAAAAGAAAAAAGAGAAGAGAAGAGAAGAGAAGAGAAGAAAAGAAAAGAAAAGGAAAGGAAAGGAAAGGAAAGGAAAGGAAAGAAAAGAAAAGAAAAGAAAAGAAAAGAAAAGAAAAGAAAAGAAAAGAAAAGAAAAGAAAAGAAAAGAAAAGAAAAGAAGAAAGAAAGGACCATCCCTCTGCCTGGAGAGCCTTCCAGGATTAGTGATACTCTTCCTCCAGATCTCAGCTTAGCTCACCTGCAGGAAATTGCCCCCAACCCCTCTCCAGGCATGATCAAAGCCTCCTCTGACATGGCCTTGATATGAATGGTGTGCGCCTGGGCTTGTCAAGGTCCGCTGAGAGAATCCAATTCCTCCTGGCAATTGATACATATGACGACAATAACAACACACCCCATTTGTTAGGAGAATGAAAGACCACTGCCACCACTGGTAGTAATTGCCATTCCTTGAGCATTTGCTTCACACCAGCCACTGTCCTGTTTGCTTTCCATATATTATTTGAATGGTACAATATGCTTATCACATCTCCTGGCTCCTAAATAATAGGTCACTTAATAGTTGCTGTTCTTATGTGGAGTAGTAATAATAGCTAATATCTACGGGATGATCATTATGGGCTAGACCCTGTCCTAAATGTTTCATTGCTTTATTTAACGGTCACAACAACTCAGAAAGTTAGGATTATTGGTATCCTATTTCACAGATGGGAAAAATGGAAACTTGGAGAGAAGTCAATTTCCCTCGGTTACACAGGTAGTGAATGGAGGAACTGTGGTTCAAAACAAGGTCTGCTTAATTACAAGGCTTGTGACCTTCTTGTATACCATGCTAACCCTCCTGTCCCTGGAAAGCATAGGTGTTTTATAAAATGTAATGAGAGAGGGATGAAAGAATAAGAGAGAAGCCCAGACCTCAAAGCTCTCAGCAGGCAGCCTTTGGAGTCAGGCGGCGTTATTAAGGAAACCAAATCTAGCCTGCCCTGGATTAACTTATTCAGAGTTCAGCAAGGAAAGACAACATATTAGATTAAGGCTCATAAAAACAAGATGTTTCTCCGACTTGACGCTGAAACCCGTTTGGTTTCCCTCTGAAGCTGGCGAGGGCTCTGCTTGATGCGGTTTTAAGCTGTAAGGAATTCAGAGCCCATCATGGTGACTCAGGCGGGGGAGGGTGGAGCTGCTGGGGCCAGGCAGGAAGTCTGACTGCCTGGGTGGAGCTGGCACTTGCCATGTGTCAGACACCTTGCTAGGTCCCTTACGGCCTCCATCCTTTCAAGAGCCTATGCTTTGAGCAGCCAAATCAGGGTTCAACCTGCAGTTCGGCAACTTACTGGCTGTGCAGCCTTGGGCAGATCACTTCACCTTGCTAAGCCTCAGTTTCCTCTTGGGGGAAAAAAGTACTTACTATCAGATGGCTGTCATGATGATTATATAAAATGAATTGATGGTGTGCTCTCGGAGTATCAGGCACTGCTCTAAGCACTTTGCATCTATTATGTCACAGAATCTTCATAGCAACCTAATATTAGCTCCATCTTACAGGAAGGAAATTGAGGCACAGAGAGGTTAAGTAACTTGCCCAAGGTTTTCAAGCTGGAGGAGGAGGGTAAACCAGTATTTGAACCCAGGTGGTTTGAGTCTTACACCTGACCCTTAACCACTGCATCACCTCACTTCTCAGTGCATGCAAAGTGCTCAAAGCAGAGTCCAGCATGAATTAAGTACTTAATATGTGCCAGCTATTATTATTAATATTGAAATTCTGTAGGAGAATACCCAAGAGGAGCATAGAGGTAATGTGACTTGCCCAAGGTGACAGAGCTAGTCGGGAGCAAAGACAGAAGCTAAATCCAGTTTGATTTTCAAAGCCTGTGCTATTTTGATTTTCCCCCAAATTACAGAGGGGCATGGGCTGGGCATGAAGGAGGACATGGGGAGATTAGGCCTCATTTTTGGAAGGGACAGCAGGGTACCCACTCCCCATCTCCTCCAGCTGAAGATGTAATCTCTGCAGGTTATTGAGGGTATGGTCTGTGTTGGGGACTATGTATCCATACTCTTCTTTCAAGCCTCACATCAGGTAGGAATTTGAGCCCCTTTCATAGATGAAGAAACAGAGGCTCAGAGAGGTTAAGTAACTTGCCCGATGTCACACAGCTGCTAAGAGGCAGAGCAGGCTCCAACCCAATTCTGTCTGAGTCCAAAACCCTTATTTTAACTACTGAGCTATACAATACCCAATTCCCATCATTCATTCATTCATTCATTCCATATTTACTGCACACCTACTATGTGTCCCACCCTGTGCTGGGAGGCAGAAACAGAGGAACAATTCAAACAGTTTTTCCCTCTGAGGCATATCCGTAGCCCCCCGGAGGAAGACAGGCAAGTAAAAAGATAAATTATTTTTTTCAAAAAAATAACTTTTGCCTGATTATCAAATCGTATAGACTCATTGTAGAAAAATTAGAATACATAGGAAAAGAGAGAGATGAAAATAAAAATGACCCAGAGCCCCACCATCCATCAACAGCCAGTCAACACCATTGGTGTATTAGGTTCCTACCTTTTTCCTTTATGTGTTTATTTCCAAAGCATATATTTTATACATGTAGCATTGTATCCAGCTTTTTCCCATTATAGCACTGTTTAATTTTGGTGCCAGAGATTGTGGCTGTTGGTATCTCTGGGCTTACAGAATGCCAGTATCATAACCCAAGAGAAATAGATTTCTTCCTCCCATCTATACAAATCCAAAGAATAAGTCACGCGCCCTTCCCCAGAGCAATCAATTACTAGCTTGGTGGGAGAGACAATCATGATTGGCCCTGCCAATGCCAATGTCTTCCCATGGTCAGGGCAGGTAAGGTCTGTTAACAAAAAAATAGGAGGAAGGGTGCTTTGAAGGCACACACAGTACATTACAGCCCACCCCTTCACTCCACTGTGGACATGTCTGTGACATACACTCTCACTCCTGTTAATTTGATTATTAAAATTCTCATCTAACACAGTCCACTTTCTTACCTATAGTCCAATGCACCGACCCTCACCGTAAGTCGAGACTATGCAAAATTATAGTACATCCAACTCCGAGCCCCTCCCCATCAGGCGTCAGTGTGGCTCTTTATGACCCTGAAGCCTGTGGTCCACAAAGAAGTGAAACCTCCCCAAATGTAAAATGGTTAGAAGACAGACCTGAGCTTACATTTTAAGGGAGACACAAGCTGTAGGAACTGGGGCAGACTACATAGCTTCTAATTCCACTTAGAAAAGAGTAACATGAAGTAATGTGAGTGGTTACCTGTTAGAGCATATACCATATGCTAAAACTAAGATAAAGAAATGTCTAAGGCAGGCAGATATAATAGTCGCTAGGATGGGTTTCCTCATCTATAAAATGGGTTAATAAGAAGGGTGTGGGTTGAATTAAGAAACATTAGGCATGGTCCACAGTAAAGTTGACAGCACATAGTAGGTGCTCAACACATGATAATTTTGTTCCTTGCTATCTCTTTCTGTCTCTCCATCTCTGTCCCCCCCCACACACACACACACACTCTCTGTGGATCTGTGACAAAGACCTCATGCTGTGAAAACAACCCTTTCCCCACTTCCTCCTCTCTCCCTCCCTGTCTCTCCCCCTCCCTCCTTCCCATTCTCTATCTGTTTCTCCCTGCCCTCCCCCAGTCCCTCTTTTTTCTCCTCCTGCTGTCCTACGACATCCCTGGACACTCTGTCCTCTAGCAAGCTTTTGAGCTGAAGTTAGTGCGACACCGTCACCAACACGGCCCATAGACGCCCCCTCTCCCAGCTCAGGTGTGAAGAGCGTCCATGCCCCAGGTCACAGGGCCTGATTCCATCTGTGACAGGAGGGACATATGTTGTTGAACAAGCGTAATCACAAGACGCGAGCTTCTCCAGAGCTGTCACCATCTGATGTGCCCGCTCTAGGGAGGCGTTGTTTCTTTTAAGGATGGACTGTTCTTAGTCGACCAAATCACCTCTGTCTTACGCAAAGTAATTCAAGGTGATTGAGGTTGTCGAGGTACCTGTCTAGCAGGGCTGACAAATCCTGCACTTAGCAGGGCAGCCTTGATGGGCACGATGGGACGAGCCTGCATCCTTGGCTAGACCCCGCTCTGAACCACGAGTGAGGGGGGGGCAAGCAGCCCACAGTGTAAATAGACAGCAGCCTCGCCAGGGAACGTGATCAAGTGGCGTGGAGTATTTGCCTCAGTCATTCCCTAGGAGGGCCGTCTCACTCCAAGGGCTGACTGGCTCCTCAGTCCCACCTCCAGTGACGTCCAGGTGGAGCCGAGGAAAGAGCACTGGTTCGGGCGTCCACAGACCTGGATGGAAAGCTTTGTTCTGCCGCCCGTTAGCTGCAGGTTTCAGGTGGGCCCCTTCACCTTTCTGGGCCTCTACTCAATCATCTAAGGAAAGAGTGTGAGCGTGCCAGTGCTTCCCACTTCACGTGGGTCGTGGCAAAGATCGCCAGCGTCAATCAAGCATAGGAGGCCGTCGTCCAGCACATAGGACAGAGTGCCTGGGTCCAATCCTGGCCCCACATGTACAAGCTGTGTTTCCCTGGGCAAGTGACTTAACCTCTCTGGGCCTCCGTTTGTTCTTCCGTGCAGAATGGCACTGTTAGTACTTACCGCGTAGGATCATTGTAAAGATTCGATGTGTAAAGCACTCAGCAAAGTGCATGTCCAAATTAACAATTGTAGGAACATGTGGGAAAAGACCTTACAAACTGTAAATTGCCATCGTCCTGTGTGAGTGTCACTATTTACCACGAAGTACAGGAATACGTTTACTACTTTAAGAAAATGAAGTGTAGGGTTTAAAATCGGATAGTTGTTTTACATAATTTAAAATTCTTCTTGGGTGGGAAGCATTCACTTTGGCCCACAATAGAGGCAAAGTGTAAAGTCCTTATACAGCCCTGTGAATGGCCTGTCTCTTGTTTCCACACACCTTCCCTTTGTGCCTGTTCTACACAAGGCACTTTGGTAGACCCGTTTACACAAATCATTCCCATTTTAACCTCCTTGGGTTGGTATTTTCATCCCCATTATGAAGAAACCTAGGCCTCAGGGTGGTCAACCAGCCTAAACTCACTAGGCCAGTGCTAGGATGTAACACACGTGAGATAAACACCCAGACCTTGAGATAGCCAAGTCCAGTGTCCCTCCCGAGGAAAAATAAATATCTTAAGGCTAGAAATGATGCCATGCTATCCACTGTCAAATTCTTCAGAGCTCTCTTAATATGGGTCTCATCTGCTTGGTGCTTAGGGAATGGTCCTGCAAGCCCAGTTGTCTCCAGCAGAGCCCAAGAGTTTGACCTTCACCCTGGCCACAGAAGGGCCCCTTTCTCTACTCTGTTGGCCTCCAGGGCCCACAGCCTGACCCATTGGACTCCACTGCCCTGATGGAGCAGGTTTTGCCAATGCACACCGCTTTCAGTCTCTTTTGTTTCCACTTTTCTGCTCAGAGGAAAGGATTGGTACCAAAAGGTCGACAAGGCCACCTAGCCAGAGGCACCTGCTTACTCCTGTGACCCTTTCCGCTTTGTCCCCAGCCAAATCTGACTTTTCTCCTTTCCTCAAAGCCAAGTACATCGGCTGCTACCTGGATGACACCCAGAGTCGGGCCCTGCGAGGCGTGTCCTTTTTCGACTACAAAAAGATGACCGTCTTTCGTTGCCAGGACAACTGCGCAGAACGGTAGGGCCCCAATGTCTCAGCGTCCATTCATGTCAGACCTCTTCCTTCTCAGGTTTCTACCTGTAGTGTTTCTTCCTTTCCCATGGAAGGATGTGCTGGAGGATGAGCACGTGATCACTAGGAAAGGGTGATGCAAGGGTGCGTGTGTGCGTGTGTGTGTGTGTGTGTGTGTGTACAATGCATGCAAACGAGCAGGATTGTTTGGGAGTTGGTCTGGGGGGTGTTGTGATTGTATAGTGGAGACTGTGCCTAGGAGTGAATTTGCAGTGTATACAGTGTGCTGGGTCAGCTGGTTACATCTGTGAGCTTAATGCCATCACACAGTTATATTTGAATAATAGTGGCTGTGTGTGCAGGAGTCTGTGACTATGTGGGTAGGGGTCTAGAATTTTGCTTGTGTGTGGGAAAAGCACAATTGAGTGTTTAAGTGCATGCACGTGTGAGTCTGCGATCAGGAGGCTCGTGAGATGTCCTGGGGAAGATGAAGAGGGACCCTGGGTATCATGGATACTTAATGGCTTCTCAGCAGAGAAACTCCTTGTTTTTCTCTCAGGGAGAAACACTCACCTGTATAGATCATGCTTTTTAATCTAAGAAGAAAGGGATATTTTGGATTAAAATGTGCACCAGGGAAGGGAGCTGACTTCCCAAGAGTAGATGAGTCTCCCAAGGACTGGCAAGCAGGGACAGAGCCCTCAGTCCAGGCCTGGGCACCAGCATTGCTGCCCTAGGGGCACCATGAGGCTAAACTGACCTTCTCCTCCCCTTGTGTCCTGGGTCCCTTAACCTGTGGTGACTTGTGAAGAGACCTCTAACAGGTTCACCTTCAGACTGTATCTGGCTGGCTCCAGAGGTCACAAGCTCTGAAGGACCTCGACTCCATGGCTGGAGTGAAAATGGGCAAGTGGGTGACCTAGGGCCCCTGATTAGGAAATACTGTTCCCTCTACAATCAGCTTCCTGAGTATCCACCATTGAAATCCTGAGCCCAGGACCTAGAAAGGTGCTGAAAACACAGAGATGAATCTGCCACAGCTCTGCCCTCAAGGGGTTCCCCAGCTATCTGGGGAGACAGAGGCACAAACAGACTTGGACAATAGAATAGCAACAGCTTACACTTAGTGGGCGCTTGCTCTCTGTCAGGCACTGTTCTCAGCACTTTGCGAAGATTAATTATTTAACCCCCACAAGGCTCCCTGGGAGGCAGGAATGTTAGGATTCACATTCTACGGATGGGGAAACGGGGGTGTGGAGATATCAAGAGTGATGGGTGCTGAGCTGGGGGTACTGTACAATGTGCAGGGGGGTTGCAAAGGTTGAAGGAATGGAGGGCTCCACATGGAGAGCTCAGGAAGAGTCGCAAAGGTGAAATCTTGAGCTGGGTTTTGGAGGATGAATAGGAGTTTCCTAGGTCGTCACAGTAGGGCAGACATAACAGCATGCTCAAAGACCAGAGCTCCTGAAACATGCTAACTACTCGGTGTCCTCAGGTAGGCAGTTTAGGGGTGCACAGAGGCCCCGTGGGGGCTATAGAGAAAGCGAAGCTGCACAGTTGGCTGAAGTCTACAGACACAGGGTCTGCATGTCAGCCAAAGCGTCTGGATTGGCCTGGAGGGCAATGGGGCGCCACTGGGAGGTGTTAATCAGGGGGAGTGGGCTACACTCACTCATTAAATAGGGGGTGTGGCGGTATGAGTCTGGGCGGGTCTGTCTTTCCAGCTGGCCCCCGGAAGCCCATCATCCCAGGATATGGAGGTGAACATGACCACAGGGTCCCTGCCCACGTGGAGATTATATTCTGGAGCGGGAGACAGACAGTTTACAAGAGAAATAAAGACATAAACAAGATCATTTCAAAAGTGATAAGAGCTGTAAGATAATAAAACAGGGCAGTGGGAGAGTGCCAGGCGGGCGGGGTGACATTAGGTGGGTGGTCCAGGAACTGCTTCTCTAGGAGGGACAATGAGCTGAGACCCAGAAGGCAGGAAGGAGCCACCCACGCATGTGCAGAGCAGGGTCAGAGTCCAGGCAGAGGGCAGAAAAGATAAAGGCTGTGGGTCAGGACCGCGCTCGGCATGTTTAAGGAGCACAACGCTCTGGGCAGTGGCTGGGTCCGCAGAGGGAGGAACAGAATGGTGGGAGATGAGGCTGAGGAGGTAGGTGGGTGGTGGGAGAGATGGGGGGGACCAGATCATCGAGAACAGGGGCTCTGAACCTGGAGTGTACATGAGCATCACCCAGAATGTTTCAAACCACAGATTGCCGGGCCCCACCCCCACTTCCTGATCCAGCAGGTTTGGGGTGGGGCCCGAGAATTTGCATTTTTAACAAGTTCCCAGGTGATACCTCTGCTACTGGTCCTGGGACTAGGGTTAGAGCATCACTGTTCGGATTTTCACACCCAGCTGCACATGAGAATCACCGGGGAAACTCAGAACTCTTGCCGCCCAAGTCCCACCTGAGTCAGTTAAACTAGACCCCCTGGAAATGGGACCCAGGCGTGGCGTTTAAATGTATGTTCCCCGGGTGATTCTAACAGCCATCCAGGTTAAAGCACCACTGCTAGGCGGGTTCGTAGGCCAAGCCAAGCCACCTGGATGCTTCTTGAGAGCCCTCATGACTCTGGAGAACGCCTGGGAGGCCCCAGCGTGGGAGAGCTGAGCGGGGGCTTGTCCTCCCTCGGCCCCGCCCCCCGGAGCCAGAGCAAGCCACACCCCTTTCATCTGTTTACAGAAAGGCTGTCCACTATGAGGCCTTTTTAGGAAAAGATTCCATGGCTATGAAAAAAAGAAAAAAAGAAAACCTTGCGATGTCTGGATTTTTTTTTTTGTTTTAGGGAAAGGAATTTTTTACTTGGCTGGATAAGCGGCCTCGATTTTTGCCGTCGTCCATGGATACCAGAGCCCCTGCCTCCTTCTCTTGCTCCAGCTCCCCTCAGGGGACACTCAGTGTCATTCCTGAGGATGCTTCCTAGAATAAAGGGGCTGGATTCTGGGAATATGTTTGGCTCACGGCTCTAGACAGGGAGGAGCAAGACAGTGGGGTGGGGGGACCACAGGATGTGAGGGGTGTGTGTGTGTGTGTGTGTGTGTGTGTGTGTGTGTGTGTGTGTGTGTGTGAAGTGCGCCATGTGCTGAAGTTGTACACAGATGGGTGTCAATATGGACATGGTGTGTCTGTGGATAGGTGTATGAAGATATAAGACGTCAGGCGGGGATGAAGGCAGGTGGGTGGTGCCTGGGGGTCCTGGTCCCCAGACCCCTCCCGTCCTCCAGTCTCCACGCTGGGTGAGTCTTCCTGTTCCCGGGGTCTCTCCCCATGGTGGCAGCTGCCCTGGGCTGACAGCAGCCTCCCCCAGGGGTTACCTGTATGCCGGGCTGGAGTTCGGCGCTGAGTGCTACTGCGGCCACAAGATCCAGGCGACGAATGTGAGCGAAGCTGAGTGCGACATGGAGTGCAAGGGCGAGAGGGGCATCCTGTGCGGCGGTGCCAACCGCCTCTCCGTCTACCGGCTGCAGCTGGCACAGGAGTCGGCCCGCAGGTGTACGTGAGTTGGCCCCGGCCCCTCTCTGCAGCTCCTCCCTCGGCCAGCCGGTCAAGGCCCTCCCCTACCTGCACATCTGCCCTGCCCCTTCCGTGGTTCCCCATCACTCACTCCCATGCCCTTAGCTGCCCTCCACAATCCTGCCCCAGCCTCGCCCCCCACCCCACCCCGCCCCGCGCGGGGCCCTGGTTCTAGCTACTTGGACTGTTTCCACGTGCCCTCTCCTCTTCCTCCCCTGAGCTGCCTCCTGGACCACCTGCAACCTTCATTTGCACCCCATCTTCCTCCTTAACAAACCAAGCTAGAGCCTGAGCTCAGCCTGTCCTTCCTGGTTTTCTGAAAACAGACCATCTCTAACAAGGATGACAATGACAATAGCAAACAATGCGTCCTTTTCTAAGTACCTTGTATGGAATTTTCCACCTAATTCTCACACTGACCCTTGAAATAGGCACTGTTCTTCACCTACTCCCATTTTATAGTTGAGGAAGGGGGGTGAGTAGGAGAAGACAAGAGCTGGCTCTCTTCTGTGGACACTGTCCCCTTGTCCCCTCTCTGCATGTTTAATAGCAATTAATATCTGATTATGATGAATCTGCTGTGTGCTAAGCCCACTGCAGGGCCCATCCCATTTACTTTCCCTACAACTTTTTCAGGCAGGGATGTTACCATTGTGAATGATCCCCGTTTTACAGTGGGGAAACTGAGGCTGAACAAATTTAAGTAAGCCTGCCCAAGGCCACACAGTCTAATGAAAGAGGACCTTCTGACCTTCATAAAGAGCTAATGGTTTTGACCAAAGATGGAGGGCTGAGGTTTCTCCTGGGTACCCTTCCAATGCAATTTAGAGGCAGGGACAGGAATCGGACAACTGCGTCTCTAACCCTGGGGCCCGCGTTTCCCAAACTTGAAGGTGCCAATGAACCCTACAGGGATCTTGTTAAAATGAGGGTTCTGATTCAGCAGGTTGGGGTGGGATTCTGTGTTTCTGAGGAGCTCCCAGGCGATGCTAGGCTCCTGCTTCAGGGATCACACTTTGAATAATAAGCCCTTAGACCTCAGTGGAGCTGACAAGGTCCGCCTGGAAGGTAAACCTGTCACACAGGTGGATTTGGCAGAACTTAACACCTGTCTGCATGCAGAGAGAGGCGTCTTCCATGTGCATGTCACTGTTTATAAAAATGCATCATTGGCTTGCTTGCTAATGCGTTCTGTTTTTGTAATGCCATATTTTTGAAGCCCTGTTCAAGCTTTGCTCCGCAAATAGGGTTGAGAGTGCTGCCAATTTGCCAAGGGGCTGATTCCTGCAAATGGATGCCCCCTCCACCTCCCAGTGAATCTGAAGGCCCAGGCTGGCAGATCTGAAGGCCTCGCTGGCAGAGGACAGAGGTGGTGTGTGAAATCCAGGCTGGACAGTGTTCCCGCAGCGAGACCCTGGCTTGGCTGTTAGTGTAATGAGGTTTTAATTTGATGGCAGATTTATCATCCTCATCACTGATCCCTTCATGCCAATATTTATGTTATTTTGATGACGACATTTACCTTCTGAAGAGATGGCCTTAGAGTCCGGGTGTTTTGAGGGAAAGCAGCTGCCTGCTACAAAAACATTCCAGTGTTTGGATGAGGACGAGTGAGATAAGAACTGGGCCGTGTGTGTCATTAGCCAGATACTAGCCAGATGTCCTTTTGGTAAATGTTCAGATTGGCTAGATAACCTGGACT
>NW_017732535.1:397939-406011 GCF_001890085.2 Hipposideros armiger
CTGAAATATACTTCTCAACACACAAGACCACTAGGCCTGTTACAATAGGGTGTGTTTTGCCCTTGCAGCAGTGGGAGGGCTGGGTGGCTGCTGGTGAGCAGCCCCTGAAATGTCTAGTGGAGAGGCAGACCCAAGACCAGTGGGATCTATTCAAGCATGGGGAGTATGTACAGGGGGTTGTGTGGTTTCTGTCTATAGGAGCCAAGGGAGCAACGTTTGAGCTGAATCGTACTCTAAGGAGATTTCTAGGTGAAAGGGAGAGCCATGTAATCCAGCCATGAGAAAAAGTCCAGGATCAGCAAAGGTCATATGTTGAATGCCATGTTGGAAGCACCTTCCTTGCTGAAGTCCCATTTTAGAGCTTTAGAGACTGAGGCCCAGAGAGCAGAAGTAGCTAAACTGAGCCTCCTGGGGAAGGTGGTTGGATTGGGGTCTAGAAAGATGCATAGGATTTTGCCTGGTGTAGAAGAAGAGGATATCCAGACTCAAGACAAGTCATTAAGTGGTGGACAGAAATCTAGGCAAAGGAAATAGTGTGTGCAAAAACCTAGAGGTAATTCCAGGAAACGACGGGCAGGCATGGTTTTTCCAAGGCCACAGTGACTCTTAGGGACGGAGCATGGGCTGGAACCCAGGTCTCTGACTCCTGGTTTGGGTGCTCACTCACCACAGTGCTATAGACACCTTGACTTCTTGTACTGGATTCAGGACCCCATCCCCTCTCTCTTGGAGCAGCTCCTTGGCTCCAGCTTAAGTCCTTCCTTCCCTAACCCCAGGTCTCTCCTCTGCCTTGTTTTCTGACTAAACAACACGGAATCTCCAATGGTTTTGCTCTGACTCAGTGGCACCCCTGGCTTCCCATTCCTGGGATCTGATTTACACACAAATAAAATCGAAAAGGAGGCTTCCAAGTCATTGGCGTATGACACTCGCCTGTATTCTACCAGGCAGAGAAATGAGCAAGCCCTCCAGGAAGCAGGTAGGATGGAAACCAGATTCCATTTGTAGAGTCATCAGTTGGTATTAACACTGTACCTAATTGTGCTTTCCTGAGCAGTGGCACAGAACTCGTAAAGACGGAAGATTCAAAGGAGGTTTGTTATCTCCCAAGCATCACTCTCAGGCGGATGGAGTGGGGGTGGGAGGGCATCTACTTTATGTAGGGAGCCAGCCTCCGTGTTTCTGAGGTGCTGAAATGCTCCTATAGTAGCGAGAGCATTAAAAAGTTGGCAGAGCAAATGTCTGCAGGCACCCTGCTATTCTGCCTCAACACAGACTCTCAGGCACATGTACTCATTGCCCTTGTTACAAAAGAACCGAGAAATGGACTTCCTCCTTGGTTGGATTACATTTTTCACAGCAGTTTGCTAAATGTGTCGGCAAGTGTAGGTCTCCTCCCAGGGGCAGAGACCTGCTGGTGATTTGAGAGCATTATGGCTTTATAGGGTGTTGCCAGAAATTTCATTTGCCTGAAAGATTCTTACAAGAGTTGTGTTGCAACGTTTATTAACACTGCACAGAACGCATACGTGGCCAGCCCGTGGGTGGCTGTCCATGGTGCTGACCATCCTTTGGTGCCGCCTAAAGCCCCGTGACTGCAGACCCGCCTCTCCCAGGGCCCACACCTTTTCCTCTTGTTTCTTTTCTATCTTGGTGAAAGTATGAAGCTTACACCATCACTGAAAAAAAAAATAGGTCCTTTATTTATGGTTCACAATTCACGTAGTGTTTGTGTACCATTGTTAGTTCCGGCCATTTTTTTTTGTCTTCTAATGTTAGAAGGGGAATTGTGTTCGCTGCGTGTGCTTTATGCTCACTGATACTCCATTCTAACCACTTCTGCTGAGGGGAGCCTCAGATGATCATGGAAAGTCACATTTTGATGGATAGACCATTTCCAGCTCCTTCTTTTCCAGGCTTGGATGCTTCTCCTTGCCCTTGATATATGTCTGGGACTCCTGAATTTTATAATTCATACGGGCCGTCATGACTTATGCTGTGTAGAACCAAGAAGATGATAGCTAGAAGTTTTTTTTTTCTCCTCCATGATGATGGGGGAGAATTGGTGTGCTCTTCTCCCCTAAGAAAATCCGGGAAGGCTATGGGAGCAATGTGGGTTTTGAAATCAGGCAGACATTGTTTCTATGTCAGCTCTCTCGCTTACTTGCTGCGCTGCCGTTGGCCAAGCTACATATTCTCTCTGAGCCTCAAGTGCCTCATCTGTACAATGGGGACAATGCTAACCTTTAAACATGGCTATGACCACCCAGTGAGTTAAAATCGAGACAGCACCTGGCACAGTGCCTGTTCCAGAGTAGTTGTGATGCCCCCTTCTTCCTAAAATGAAAACTCCTCAGTTCACCCTGGGAAGCACCCAACTCAAGCTACTTGGATTTCCCACAGTCCTCAGGAGCCTTTGGTGATGCCTAAAAATGGCTGGTTTGAATTCTCCTCAGACAGTTAGGCCTTTGTGTAATTCAATCTCTCTGATTATAGGTAGCTGTTAGCAGCTCCCAGCTCACTGGCATCTTGAATGCTGTAGAGCTTGGCCTAATTACCGGGGCGGGGGGGGGGACTTTTTCAAACCAAGGAGAACTCTTCCACACCTGCCTTTAAGCTGAGGCCTGATGCCATTTACCTCATTTTTTTGTGTGTGTGAAGCCCCAGAATAAAGAGATGATAAGACTTCAGAGATACTTGTGGCTTATTCTGGGCTATTCTTCACCTGTCCCCAGCAAAGAGATTCAATGAACAGTTGCTCTGCTCGCCTCTTGCTAATAAAAACCCCAAGCTGCTGAGGTCATGTACCATCGCAGCTGGCCTGGCAATGAAGAGCTGACATTGTCAGAATGTGGGGCATGGGCTTTTGTGATCCTTGGACCCCTACTGCGGGGCCTGAGAAGGTTTCTGGGAAATTCAGGTGGCTGGTGTGGGGTCTCTGGAGCTCAGCCATATTAGCATTGGGCAGGCCTCCTGCAGAAGAACAGAGAGGTGGGAAACTAGGATGTGATGTCAGACAAGATGGGGGTCAAATCCCAACTCTGCTCTTCACTGTGTGACCTGGAAAAGTGATCAAATCTGTTCCATCTCAGGGTCTCTGTCTGCAGAACAGGGTAATAGTATCGTCTACCTCATAGGTTGTGGTGAGTATTAATTGAGATGCAATATGGGTAACATACTTAGTGCTAATGACATGCAATAGACAGTTGATGTTATGACCACTGCTGTTATTCTTTAGTAAGTGTTGGTCATTAGGAAGACACTACTCAGCATCACTGGTATTGTCCACGGGCTGTGTGCTGCTAAACCCCAGGGAGCACCATTCTCACAGACCATGTCTGTGAAGGACAGTGGCCCTGAATTCAGTGCAGGGTGTCCCTGTGTGTTAAAAACACTCAAATATCTAAGATATTGTAAGTTGGGTTCTCCTGAAGACAAGGACGAGAACCTTGATTTGCTTGGGAGGTGATCCCAGGATGCACCTGAAGGGGTGTGGGGAAGTGAGACAGGGAAGGGAAGGAACCAATCAATGCAAGGTCCTTTCAAAGCAGGTCACTACTGAGGACAACTGAAGCTTAGTCTCACTGGGAAACCCTAGGTGGAGACCATACTTCAGAGGTAGCCCCCAGAAGGGGCAGGAAGCTGTAGTATTTATCTTGCCACTTTTGACTAACATCATTGGCTAAAGGTGGTTCCCAGGGAGATTAGCTCCCTATAGGTCCATCCCATCTCTCACAGGCCCTGAGGCAGAGCACTGGGTGTTTATTATAGTTCGCTGTCAGCCTATAATGGGACGGTGAGTGCCAGGGGCATATTGATGAGGCACTGACAGTGTCCCCAGCATAGGATTTAGCAACCCTTCACATATCATGGACAGGTGATGGAGAAAGGAGCAGGAAGAGACATTGACTGAGTCCTGGTTAGATCTCGAGCACTGGCAATGTCCTTGCAAGGACTCCCGCCCCCAACTGTGCAGCGTAGATATGATGATCCCCATTTACAGATGAGGAAACCAAGGAAATGAAGACACCTGCCAGAGACATACAGCTAAGTAAGTGGCTGACTCAGGTCTGTCTGAATTTAAAACCAACTCCCTTTCCACTGGGCACCAGAGCTTTTTGCAAACAGAGAGGTGTCTACCCACTCTGCTTGAAAGTCCCAAATTCTTTATGTCACAGGGGAGTGTTAGGAAGGTTGAGGGCTCCAGGCTGGCCACTTCTCTTTCATTTGCAGACATAAGAGATGAGAGAGCCTCTAACCACTGATGGGGAGAACCAGGTGACCCATTTTACAGATGGAGAAAATGAGGGTAGGAGGATTAAGTATCTTGGCAACCATGAATATTCTCAGTGTCTTGATCACCATGCCACAATGGAGATCAACCTGCTGAGAGAAGTGGCCTTCAAAGTGCTCCCCACATCCCTGGGAGTCCTCGGTGACCTTGTGGTTTCCCTCAAAAGCAAAAAGGGCAGGACTGTAGGAAGACCCCATATCCAACAGATCAACTGCTCCTGGAACCAACTTCCCAAACTTGTCCCCTTCCCTACCCCCATCCCCAGCACACACCTTGGCCAAAGAGAGATTCACAGCAGTAGTTCCTGATTTCTCTCTGGCCCTTTAAGGCCTCTGAAAACCTCACCTTATTTGGTATTCAGGGCACTCAGCTCAGTCCTCCTCTCTAAACTGAGAGGGTTAGGGACTCATTAGCAGATGCTTAAATGTCAGAGGAAGACTCACCTCAGCAGAGCTGAGCTTACAGAGTCTAACTTCCTCTTCCCACCCTTGCAGTCTGGCCTCCTGACGTCCAGGAAAGCAAGAGAAAGATCCTGTGAGGAGATGCCAGGGTAGGGGCTCGACTTCCTCCTCTCCTTTTCCATTTAAGTCTGAGGGCAGCTGGCAAGCAGACAGACAGATCCACAGACCTTCGCCTGCCCTTTCTACTGTACTCACAGCTCACAAGGCTCATCCCTGTCCGTCTCTGAATGATCCACACAATAGTCATGCCCCCATTTTAAAGGTGAAAACACTGAGGCTCCAAAAGGACCGGAAACTTGCCCAAGTTCAAAGGGTGAGGAAGGGTGGAGCTGCCAATGGGCGCCCTGTGGAGGAGGGCTGCCTGTTTGACCCGTGTAGACACTGCATTCCAGGGAGCAGCGGCAAAGTCAGGACCAGAGCTCCTGGCTCCTGGCTCCTGGCTGCTGGGCTTCTGAGAGTAAGGCCAGCATCTCATCGCTCTGTGACCAGAGTTGGCATCTGGCTAACTGAGATTTCTGGTTAAGTGAAGGTTCACGCACACGGTTTCAGGTCTCCCATCTCATTGCTGAGAATCTTTAGCTCAAATGCATGATCTCCTCCCTGCCCTCACCTTGTATGACACCTTCTGTGGGCATCACTACATCTTCTTTGGGGTGGCTGATGAAATTACGGGGCTTCCCTCTCAGCACCCCAGGCCATGTTCCCCCACAGGGTGCTGGTGGCATTTGGAGTGTGACAATTCCTCATTTGGCGGGGGATGGGGGGAGGGGGAAGAAGGGCTGTCCTGTACAGAACAGAATCACCGCATAGTCTAACCCCCGCTCCCTGCCATGTATATGTGGGGAAACTGAGGCCTGGAGGGCCACACGGTGAGTCAGCAACCCCCTGACCACCCCCAACCACCACCAACGTTGGCACTGCCTCTCTCACCAGCCTGGAGCCAGAGATGGGGAAAGGTAGCAAGCCTGCTGCATGTTCTGGAAATTAGCCATTTACCCAAGTTCCAGATGTCTTCTTAGTTTGCAAGATTGGACTCTGCAGAATGAACAACTGCAGGCTACTGGGCACCAGGTGGTAGAAATAATCACTAGGGTGCCTGTGACAGCTGAAATGTAAAAATTGTCATTTTTAAACTCCCTCCGCTCTCCCCCCTCCTTTTTCCCAAAGGTTAACCTTTTTTTTTTTTTTTATCCCTGAGATAATCCTCAGTAAGTTTTTTGCTAAAAGTGAGCCCTCAGGTTTGTCACAGAGCCGCCCCTCTCTAAGCCCTGCATCTCTCATCTGTGAAATGAAAGCTGACTACAGACCTTGGGGAGTTTTCAAGGTCAATGAGACGATGTTTGGAGAGTTCTCGGCAGAGCTGATCACACGTAGCACTCGATAAATGTCCCTATTTAGTGCTCCTGGGTTTGATCCACGCTACACCAACAACATCCTTTGTTTTCTGTGAAAGGAATGCCTCTCTATCGGCATAGACAACTCACATTTGAGAGCAACTGAACCCAATTTTAAATGAGCCTTATGAGCCTTTCAATAGATTTGACAGGAGCCACTTTTTAAAAAAATGTGTCTTCATTACATTAAAAAAATACATAGTCACTGTAGGAAAAGCGAGAAAAGTTTTACAAAAAAGATGGAAATAAAAATTGCCTATAATCCTACTCTGTCAGTCGAGTGTTCTCCAGAGAAACAGAATCAGGAGACTAGATAGATTAGATAGATAGATAGATAGATAGATAGATAGATAGATATAGATAGATAGATAGATAGATGATAGATAGATAGAAGAGGTATGTTTAAGGAATTGGCTCTCAAAATTGTAGAAGCTGGTAAGTCTGTAGGGCAGACCAGCAGGCTGGATTGCAGGCAGGAGTTCATGCTGCAGTCTTGTGGTCAAATTCCTTCTTTCCCTGGGAAGCCTCGGTTTTGCCCTTGAGGCCTTCAACTGATTGGGTGAGGCCCACCCACTTGTTCAGAGGAAGTCTCCTTTATCTCCTTAACGCCAACAATTGGGATATTTCCAAACTAGGTTACCGTAAAAGGAGTCCCTTTGACGGATCAGTCCCTTGTAGCCTGAAGATGCTCAGCACGGGGTGGGCAGAGACCCCTGACGCCCAGGAGTTTCCCCTAAAGCCCAGGATGTTGGGAGAAGAGGGGCACCCCGGTGCTGTGAGGAGGGGCAGGTCAGCCCTGGGCCCTTCGCTTGCCTCCATCCTCAAAGTTCCCACATGCTTGGCCCTCCATGGCATCCCTCAGCTCCTTGCATGGGGAGCTGCCATCGTTGAGAACGAGGAAGCGAGACACAGGACTATGACACAGAAAAAGGGGATAATGGGGCCCAGCAGGCACATCTCCGTGACCTGGACTGCTGACAGAGATGCCGGGATTGAGGAGAACCTTGAATGACCTAGCTCGTTAGGCTCCGCTTTGGTTTCCTGTGTGACCTTAGGCAAGACTCTTGTCTTCTCTGGGCTTCGGGGTTAAAAGCGCTTCCTTCCATCAGAAGGCGGTTCTCCCAGCCTGGATCTGATGATTCCTTTTCCCTCTGGCTCTCCAGATGGAAGCGCGGTCTTCCGAGGCTGCTTCCGCAGGCCCGACAACCTCTCCCTGGCCTTGCCCATGACAGCCGCCATGCCGAACATGTCCGTGGACAAGTGTGTGGACCTCTGCACAGAGAAGGTGAGCCCGGGCTCCTGCTCACAGAACCCCGGGGATGGGGCGGTTTGGAACAGCGTGCTTGGCTGGAGAAGCAGCGGTCCCGACAGGATGAGGGAGGTCATTACTATCATCCATGACATGGGGGAGGGGTGTGCCTGTTTTCATGTGGCTCCAAGGAGTGGGAGTTACACAGGGTCAGTTTCTCTCCCTCTGAGGAAGTGTGTTTGTTCCAGTAGTGAGGAATGCTCAGGAATGGAGGTGACCTTTGAACTGGGCCTAAAAGCATGAGTAGAATATTGCCAGATAAAGGCAAGGACAATCCCACCTTGGAACAGAGTGAGTTCCCCGTCACTGGAGGTGTGCAAGCTGAGGCAGGGCAGGCGTGGTGTCCAGAACTTTGGGCATTGGATAGAAGTTGGACTAGATGATCTGTGGGTCCTTTCTCAGCCTGAGATCCTTGATGGCTGACTGTGTGTGTATCTTTCTTCCCTAGCCAGACAGTGAACTCCACAAGAGTAAGGGCTGTGCCTTAAACATTTTGTGCCACCGCCTAATTCTCAGCACAGAGCTAGTCTCGTCACTGGCACTCAGTGATGTCTGAGGAGCTCCATCCTGTGCTCAAGATGAGCTAATTACAGGAGGGTCCAAAGGAGAACCAC
>NW_017732535.1:409923-413050 GCF_001890085.2 Hipposideros armiger
TTCCATGGAAGCAGCAAGGATGGCGGAGAGGGTGGGACGCAGAGCAGTGTTGTGAGGTCAAAGGGCAGGAGAGGGAGGTTGGCTTGCGTCCCTTTCATGGTAAATAAGGGTTGCGGTCATTGATCCAGAATAAAGAAGCGGGCTGGGACCAAAAATCCAGGATTCTCTCGTCTTCCTTTTTCATTGCAAAGCCCCCTACATGGGGCCTTCCCTCAGTTGCCCTTACATCTGTAGGGACCAAAAGAAGTCACCACTGTGTTTTCACAGCTCCAAGGTGCGTTGCAGTGGCACATACTTTCCATGAATTCTAACAGCAGTGGCATCCTGAGATCTCTGTAAAGTCAGAGACTCAAGAGTATCAGGATGGTAGTCACCTATCCCCAACCCATTTTACAGATGTGGAAGTTGAGGACTAGCAAAAAGGAATAACTATACCTTTTGAGTACTTTAGTGTATTAATATATTACATGCATTATTTTATTTAATCCTTACAAGAACTCTGCAAAGTAGATATTATTGTTCCCCACCCATCCATCCAACCACCACTGCATCCATCTATCCACCCATCCACCCATCTGTCCCCCACCCATTTATCTACCCATCCATCCATTATCCATCATCCAAGAAACACTTATTATCTCTACTACATGCCAGATATTATGGAAAACCCTGGGGAACCATCAAAGAACAATAACAGGCAGGGTTTCTGACTAAACAAATAATCCTTTGAATTACAGTTGTGAGAAGCGACATGAAGGAGACGACATAGTACGCTAATGATAAGCCCAGGAAGTCAGGGAGGGAAGGAAGGAAGGGAGGAAGGGAGGGAGGAAGGAAGGAAGGAAGGAAGGAAGGAAGGAAGGAAGGAAGGAAGGAAGGAAGGAAGGACCGGTTCAGCCGAGAGTAGAAGGATAAGAAGCAGTCTACCTGGAAAGGCAGGCAGGAGGCAGTGAAGGCTGTGGAAACAGCAGGCCCGAAGGTGCCAAGTCAGGAAGGACCAGAGCAGGATGAGGAAGTAAAAGGACACCAGGTAGCGGGCAGGTGGAGGTGGGAGGGGGAGCAGGTAGGTGGCATGAGCCTGGGAGGGTGCAAAAGCTGGGCCACACAGGGCTTGGAGGCCAAGACAGGAACCTTGGACTAGACCTCATGTAGATGGACACCACTGGAGGGTTTCATCTGGAGGAAAGGGGCGGGGGTATGAGAAAGTGACTCATGGTGCCAGGGAGAAGATGGAGGCAGGAGACAAGACGCACCCTCCGAGCTGACATTTATTGAATCCCTATGCGCGCGTCCCTTTTCATACATTATCTCATTTAACCCTCACATCAGCCCTGTGAGGGAGGAACCGTTTCCCCTATTTTAGAGATGGGGAAACAGAGGCCCAGAAGAGGTGTCATCGTGTGCGCTGGGTCACACATCTGGGAAGTGGCAGGGGTGGACTCACACCCAGGCTCCATCTGCCCCTGCACCCTGTCCGTGTCCTGCCCTTTGCAGACAACCGCTGCATGGACAGAAGATTCCTCCCAGCCAAATCCAAGCAGCTCATTGCTCTGGCCAGCTTCCCGGGCGCCGGCAACACGTGGGCTCGTCACCTGATCGAACTGGCCACCGGCTTCTACACCGGCAGCTACTACTTCGACGGTTCTCTCTACAACAAAGGTAAGGAGGTAGAGGGCAGCAGGGAGGACCCACGAGGAGGGCATGGGGATACCCTTTTTGAGCATCTACTATGTGCTGGTTAGCTCACCTGGGTATGTTTAGTGAGACCTACTATGTGCTTGGTACCTTCCCTTTGCTTCTATCCACAAACATTTTCCTGAGCACCATGTCCTGGGTACTTCACCTGCATCTGTTCAGTAATGGACATTGATCAAGCACCTAATATGCACCTGGCACCTACCCTCCATTTACATCACTACAAATGTTCCTTGAGCACTTACTGTGTGCCAGGTGCTGTCTAAACTCTTGAGACTCAATTAATTCACCTAATCCTCACAACAGCCCAATGACAGAGGTGCTGTTTTTATTGCCATTTTACAAAGGAGGCAGCTTGGCATAGAGAGGTTGAGTAGCTCGGCCAGAATCACACAGCTGGGACAGGGCAGAGTTGGGATTCAAGTCCAGACAATCTGAGTCCTGAGACTGCACTCTTAACCACAGCTTCTCAACATATATTATGCCACAAATACCTCACACACACTATCCATTTAATCCTGTAAAGTTTTAGCTCCATTTTACAGGTGAGGAAACTGAGGCTCGGAGAGGTGAAGTGCTTTGTTCAACGTCACACATCTAGGCCATCGCTATCCTAGATTGAAACCCAGGTCAGCCTGATTCCAAAGCTACACACACCACCGCCTCCAGCATCTGCTTTGATTTGTGGAGCTTAAGAGCCAAATAAACTTTCTTTCTCATGCTGAGAACAACGGCCTTTACCTTGAAGTTGGTCTTGGCCTCCCAGGCAGTATTTGAATGAAGAATTCTGTTTTCCAGGGAAACTGAAGTGCTGGGTTCTTTCTCCCTCTCAAAATCGTATGATGAAAAAACGTGAAACCTCCAGAAAAACTTGAAAGAATTACACAGTGAACACCCATATACGATCCCATACATTTTACATTTGTCAACATTTTGTTCTAGTTACTTTTTCATACATCTCTCCATTTCCCCATCCTTATTTCTTTGATGCATTTTGAAGTCAGTTGCAAACATTGTTACGCTTCAGTGTGCACATCATTAATTACAACTCGATATTTGCTGATGATTGTTTGAAACAACATTTACAATAGAGTGAAATGCGCAAAATAAAAAACAACCACATTCCAGAAGGTTTTACATCTAGGCTCCTTTCTGCAGCGTGTTCCCATGAAAACCATCCCCAGACCCACTTGGTTCTAACAAAGACAAAGATTTGATTTATTTTTTCCAAAGTCTGCTCTCCTCTGAACAAACAGATCAAACATGGCAGGCGGGAGGGGAGCTGGGTCTCTGGCTGGTAGCCACAGTTGATCGTGAGCCCTGTGCTAACACTCAACACACATTCTCGCATGTAACCCTCCTAACAAACCCAGGATGTGATTGTTGTCAAAAGTCCCATTTTACAGGAAATTTCTCTGAGGAAACTAAGGCT
>NW_017732535.1:419304-424823 GCF_001890085.2 Hipposideros armiger
ACAACAAAGCTAGGGGTTGGGAATTTTCATCCCCATTTCACAGATGGCAACACCAAGGCTCAGACAGACGAAGTCACTTGCCCAAGCTCACAGCACAAGCAAATGGCAGAGCTGGGACTGACACTTAGGACTGACTCCAAATCTATGCTCTTCGTTTCTGAGCTGCCCCCAGACACCTCACAGAGAGGCTTCCAAGAGTCATTTAAGGGCAGCCAGGTGACATCAAGTCACCAAGCATTTCCTAATTGGCTCCTCAGAGGCACTCTGAGGAAGGTTGGGGTGAAGTTCATGAGATTAAAGGAGGCTTGAACATCATTTGGTCCAGCTTTCTCTCTTAGACAGGAATCCCCGTACCCCCATTGCATCCCATCCAGGTGGACATTCCTCAGTCTCTGAGGGCCCTGGAGGACCCTACAGATCAGCTGGAGGTAGGGGACAAAAACATGTGAGACAGTGAGGTCACACACACACCAGTGTAACAAAGGGTCAAAGGTCAAACTGTACAGGGGGAGGGGGGAAGGGCTGGAGCGAAGCGAAGGTGTGGGTGGATGGGAAGGGCCCTCTGCAAACCTCCCTCTTCCAGCTTTTTCTGATCTCCCTAGGGACCGAAGGAGCGAGATTGAGGGAATTAAGTGGGCAGGGGTGCAGAGCTGCTTGTGCCAAGTGGTAGAGGGTCTGAGATGTACAGTGTCATAGGGGTTTCCACTCTGTGTCACCAGTTAGAAAACATCCTCAGTCACAGCCCACGATAACCCACCTCGCTCTCACGCTCCCTCCTTTCCTCCAAGCTCGGAGCTACGGTTCATATTTAACACCTGTTAAGAAAGAAATCAAACCTACTCTGGCAAAAGTCGCTGGATCTAGGTGTGACACTGTTTGTTACCAGATTATTCCCAACCCAGCCACGGGGGAGAATTCAGGGCTGTGGGTCTGGACTAGAAGCAGATTGGACAGAGAACAGTCCACTGCTCTCCAAATCTCACGTTCATCCTGCCCTGACTTAGCTGTTCCATGGAAGAAATAAAGCAATTAGAAGCTGCTCTCCTAACAAAGACTGTGGAGGCACGTACGTCCCAATATCCTCCTTGGCTTAAAAAAACGGACTCAGACAGCTTTTCCTAAAGCGTGGGCTTTGTCTCAATGTCAGACCAGGGGCATGGACCGTGGTGGGCTACACACCGTGAGAAAGGCATTTCTTTTGCAGTTTTCTTTCAAGTCCTCTAGGGGAAAGCTTCATCTCAGCGCTAAATTGTCTTCAACACCTCTCTACCCTCAACTAATCTCCGTTTTGCAGAGAAAGTGGAGCCAACCACGGGGCTCAGAGTCTTGGCAGGCAGAGTGCCTTAGTTAGAATTTAATTACATTGTTTGGTTTCTATAGTTTTTGCTTGTACTGTATGGAAATGTATGGAAGTGCTACTTGTCCATGAATACTACTTGTGGGAGTGATATAAAGTTTCCTTTGAAAATTAAGTCTTAAAAGGTGAGTTAAGGGAAACAAGTCCATAAATAATAGTATAGAAAGACAAAAAAAAAAAGGTAACTATGTAAGGCAATGAATATGTTAATGAGCTTGATTGTGGTAATTAAGTCGCAGTATATACACACTTGTATAGCAAGACATCAAGTTGTCCACCTTAAATATATACAATTTTTATTTGTCAATTATACCTTAATAAAGCTGGAAAATATACCAGGGGTGCCAAAAAATGTATACAAGTGGACACTTTGGTCAGCGTTGCTCAAGCAGTAGTTCACCGTCATCAGAAGTGTCTGGACGCTGATGATAACCACTTTGTGCACCTCTTATGATTGCAGAAGTCAAACGTGACTTGAATTCATCTTTTGCTGTTGGTATATATTGAGTATTACAATTTTGATACAGTTTTCCTTTCTTAAAATGTGTATACATGTTTTTGGCACCCTCTAGCTAATAGTGCAGGAGGTCCACAGATGGGCAAAATCCTAACAGTAAGGTTCACTGTTTGGGGACCCTCAAGTTGGAGAGAGTGATGGAGAGGTTGGGCAGTCTGGGGATTTAGTGACTGTCTTCCTCTCCCACTCTGTCCCCAGGAGTACCCGCTGGCAGCCCTTGCAGGCACCGCCTGCCACTGTGGGTTCCCCACCACGCGATTTCCCCTCCACGAGAGAGAAGATGAACAGCTCTGTGCCCAGAAGTGCAGCGCGGAAGAGTTTGAGAGCTGCGGGACCCCCAGTTACTTCATCGTGTACCAGACGCAGGTCCAAGGTAAGCCAGGCCTCCCCCGGCAGATGCCCAGGTGACTCCCAACGGCCTCCCTCCCAGAGGTGCCCCGGTCAGTCCATTGCACACAGCCCATACTGTGCAGGGCAGAGGGCAGAGGGCAGGACTGGTGAGCTTGGCCAGGCTTAGAGATCCTGGATGGGCAACAGAGAGCGGGCCCCACAAAGTGGGGTTGGGTTCTAAAGACCCTCATCTCTCTCCCTCGGCTTTGTTTAGACTCCAGTGAGGAAGGATCAGCGTTTGTTAGTTTTCAGGGAGTGCTGGTTAGCCTGTGCAGAACTGTGTGGTCCCAACCTACAGCGTGGGTCATGCACAGGTTAATTATCCCCTGACCATGAATAGCTTTGAGGTAGGCAAAAAGGACACTGGAGCCTTTTCGATTGCCAATAAAGAGCGCCTAATCGATTGTTTGCTCATCCCCTGTGCCCTGCCCCCAGGCCATGACTGCTCTTCAATGTTTCCATGTCACGCTTACGGTCCTTACACACTGGGGAGGTTTGAGAGTCATGCTGCCAAAAGCCTGGTGCACCATGGATGGCTGCCATTTATTGAGCAACTACTATGTGCTAAGCCCTGATGTTCTTTCCAGGAACTTAATCATTATTGAGCACTTACTGTGTGCCAGGTGCTGTCTAAACTCTTGAGACTCAATTAATTCACCTAATCCTCACAACAGCCCAATGACAGAGGTGCTGTTTTTATTGCCATTTTACAAAGGAGGCAGCTTGGCATAGAGAGGTTGAGTAGCTCGGCCAGAATCACACAGCTGGGACAGGGCAGAGTTGGGATTCAAGTCCAGAAAATCTGAGTCCTGAGACTGCACTCTTAACCACAGCTTCTCAACATATATTATGCCACAAATACCTCACACACACTATCCATTTAATCCTGTAAAGTTTTAGCTCCATTTTACAGGTGAGGAAACTGAGGCTCGGAGAGGTGAAGTGCTTTGTTCAACGTCACACATCTAGGCCATCGCTATCCTAGATTGAAACCCAGGTCAGCCTGATTCCAAAGCTACACACACCACCGCCTCCAGCATCTGCTTTGATTTGTGGAGCTTAAGAGCCAAATAAACTTTCTTTCTCATGCTGAGAACAACGGCCTTTACCTTGAAGTTGGTCTTGGCCTCCCAGGCAGTATTTGAATGAAGAATTCTGTTTTCCAGGGAAACTGAAGTGCTGGGTTCTTTCTCCCTCTCAAAATCGTATGATGAAAAAACGTGAAACCTCCAGAAAAACTTGAAAGAATTACACAGTGAACACCCATATACGATCCCATACATTTTACATTTGTCAACATTTTGTTCTAGTTACTTTTTCATACATCTCTCCATTTCCCCATCCTTATTTCTTTGATGCATTTTGAAGTCAGTTGCAAACATTGTTACGCTTCAGTGTGCACATCATTAATTACAACTCGATATTTGCTGATGATTGTTTGAAACAACATTTACAATAGAGTGAAATGCGCAAAATAAAAAACAACCACATTCCAGAAGGTTTTACATCTAGGCTCCTTTCTGCAGCGTGTTCCCATGAAAACCATCCCCAGACCCACTTGGTTCTAACAAAGACAAAGATTTGATTTATTTTTTCCAAAGTCTGCTCTCCTCTGAACAAACAGATCAAACATGGCAGGCGGGAGGGGAGCTGGGTCTCTGGCTGGTAGCCACAGTTGATCGTGAGCCCTGTGCTAACACTCAACACACATTCTCGCATGTAACCCTCCTAACAAACCCAGGATGTGATTGTTGTCAAAAGTCCCATTTTACAGGAAATTTCTCTGAGGAAACTAAGGCTGAGGTTCATCATTTTCCCCGAGACCACCCAGCAACTGGGTGGCAGAACTGTCTTTAAATCTAGGAGTTCAAATTTCTCTCCTGAAGGACTGTCATAAGAAATCAATGTAATCAAAGGAAGATTTCAATAATGGCCAATAACACAGAACAGGAAATACTGGGGTGCAGTCATGGGAGGAATTGTAAGCAAGGCCGAGGGATGGCTGGTATCAGATGCGCTGAGTAGTCCAGCGAGGTGAGGCCGGATTGAACGCTGGTGACTTCGGCAGGAACTGGTTCTGTGCAGGGAGCAGGAGGAGCCCAGAGTGCAAGGGTTGGGGGCACGTGGGAGGACGTGGAATCGGGTGTGTGGACAGCTCTGCCGGAAGTGCGCCTGGGAGTGGGGTGAGGAGGGAAAGCGGTTGCCCGGGGGATGGTTAATAATGGAGCTCCAGTATCTGTTCATGTTTGAATGCTCATGTGATGAAGCCAGCTGAGAGAGAAGATGTAGAGAAATCGATGGAGCAAGGAGTCTGGGGAGGAGGGAGAAGGGGGGACAGAGACACTAGAGCAGGGGATCGCCCTTTCTTCCATGGAAGCAGCAAGGATGGCAGAGAGGGTGGGACGCAGAGCAGTGTTGTGAGGTCAAAGGGCAGGAGAGGGAGGTTGGCTTGCGTCCCTTTCATGGTAAATAAGGGTTGAGGTCATTGATCCAGAATAAAGAAGCGGGCTGGGACCAAAAATCCAGGATTCTCTCGTCTTCCTTTTTCATTGCAAAGCCCCCTACATGGGGCCTTCCCTCAGCTGCCCTTACATCTGTAGGGACCAAAAGAAGTCACCACTGTGTTTTCACAGCTCCAAGGTGCGTTGCAGTGGCACATACTTTCCATGAATTCTAACAGCAGTGGCATCCTGAGATCTCTGTAAAGTCAGAGACTCAAGAGTATCAGGATGGTAGTCACCTATCCCCAACCCATTTTACAGATGTGGAAGTTGAGGACTAGCAAAAAGGAATAACTATACCTTTTGAGTACTTTAGTGTATTAATATATTACATGCATTATTTTATTTAATCCTTACAAGAACTCTGCAAAGTAGATATTATTGTTCCCCACCCATCCATCCAACCACCAATGCATCCATCTATCCACCCATCCACCCATCTGTCCCCCACCCATTTATCTACCCATCCATCCATTATCCATCATCCAAGAAACACTTATTATCTCTACTACATGCCAGATATTATGGAAAACCCTGGGGAACCATCAAAGAACAATAACAGGCAGGGTTTCTGACTAAACAAATAATCCTTTGAATTACAGTTGTGAGAAGCGACATGAAGGAGACGACATAGTACGCTAATGATAAGCCCAGGAAGTCAGGGAGGGAAGGAAGGAAGGGAGGAAGGGAGGGAGGAAGGAAGGAAGGAAGGAAGGAAGGAAGGAAGGAAGGAAGGAAGGAAGGAAGGAAGGAC
>NW_017732535.1:425928-444642 GCF_001890085.2 Hipposideros armiger
TGCGGGGGCTTTATTTTCACTTCATTCACAGATGTTTACTGAGCACCGCTATGTTCTGATGCACTTCCTAAGCTTGGCTTCCCAACAGGCATTTATGGAGTGCCAACTGTGTGCCACATACTTCGTGTAGGTCAGATTGCCACAGGTGTTCTCTTGGCCATCTAGGTGCCAAGAGCTGTGCCAGGTGCTCCATTTTTATTTAACACTGCACAGTAAACCTGGGAGGTAGGGTGACGGTACCATTTCCCAGATATAAAAACTGAGGCCTGGAGAGGAGAAGTCACTTACCCAGAGTCACGCCGATCTTTTTCAGTGGGCTGATTGGCAGTTGCATCCTAGCGTTTCCTGGTTTCAAAGCCCACACTCTTATTACTTCACCACATAGGCAAGAAATCCCTGGCGTTTCTTACTGAGGAAGTGGAAATCTTGGATGAAATGCCCATGGAGTGTGAAGCCCTCTTCCAGACAAGGCGGAGGTGGGGGGCAGGTATCAGTGAAGCAGGGGCTCTGCATGGGAGGGATTTTCAGTCTCCATGTGGAGCGGCCCTAGGCCATGAGTCTTTGTGTCTGCAAACCAGATGATGACTGCTTCTCAGCTGTGTGACTTTGAGCAAGTTACTATACCTCTCTGATCCTGTGTCACCATGCACAAATTAGAGATAACAGTATGTACCTGGTGAGGTTGTTGTGAAGGTTAATGAGTTGGCATATGTAACATGCTTAACACACAGTAAGTGTTCAATAAATGTAGGCTGTGCATGCTATGGTCTGGGTGCCAGGCACTGGCCAGGAGCAGCTTGGTGGTGACAAGAAGCCATCCCTGAACCCCAGCTCAGGGAGAGCCAGGGCTTATGTCTGTCTGAGGGTAAAAAGGGACAGGTCAAAGGGTGGGGTCAAAGGGTGGCAAGGGGTAGGGGCAGGGGTCCGCCTTAGAGTCCTGACTTTCTGTATATGTATGAATTTTCAGTTTTGACTTAAGCAATCATTTGTTGAGCTTCTCTTATGGATGGGGCTCCAAGCTGTTGCATGTTTATACCAGGATTTGAACCCAGGCCTTGCTGTCAACAGTATCTCTGCTCTTAACCTAAGCTGTGCTGGCTTTATGGAAGTCACTGGGAGGATCCCAAGCACATTCCAGAATGTCTCTGGCATGTCCTGGGGCAGTGGCTGGAGAAAGCAGGCTCAGAAAGCATCCTGTGGCTGGTCCACATTCTAACCTTCCTGGCTGTGGCTGCAACCCTAGAATGTCACAAATAGAAGGGTCCTTGAGGACCATTTAGTTCAGGGATCCAAAGTAGTTTCATCTCATGTGTCAGTTCCAATGAATCCTTGCTTTAGGATAACAGGTGTTAAGAAGGATTCTGAGGTTCTGTTCCCCCTCAGAAACAACATGCCTTAATCTAGTGATGCCTGTTGAGGGGGAAGAGGGGAATGGTAGCCTACATGCATGCCAGGTCTTTACCATCTCTCATTTAATGCAACCTCCTAACTTCAGAAAAAGGGAAACTGAATCTAAGATGGAATCAGATCGAATTTTCAATCTGGACTCTGTTACGTATCAGCTGTGGAAACTTGGGCAAGATTCTTCACCTCTCTGAGCTTCCATTTCCTCATCTATAATATGGGGATGTCAATACTGAACTCACAGAGATTTCGAAAAAATATAGTAAGACAATGTGTGTGAGGTAATGTGTGATTCTGTGTTGTAAAACATACATTATTTTTCAAATGACATGTAACCAGGACAGTCAACTATTCTGTCCAAGTCAAAGCGTGTTGGTTTCCATGATGTGTCTCTACACATTAGAATCGCCCAGGGAGCTTTAAAGTCCTGATGCCCAAGCCGCCCTGAGACTGTTTCCATCAGGATCTTGGGAGTGGCCAGGGCACCAGTGTTTTTTCAAAGCTCCAGGTGACCACCGGAAGGTGATTGTGGTGCAAAGTCAGAGTGAGGCCCTTGGCCCTAAGCTAGGAACCCAGTATTCTCACTTCCAGACCCACAACATTCAAAAAACTGGTCTTTGTTCTATGTTTTCTATACTCAAGTCTTGGGGAATATCAAGAGTTGATAATTAATTGAGTGAGGTGTCTACTAAAATTTTAACAAGGAAGGAAGGGAAGAAAGAAGGGAAGGAGGGAGGGAGGGAGAGAGGGAAAAAGGGAGGGAGGGAAAAAGGGAGGGAGGGAAAAAGGGAGGGAGGGAGGGAGGGAGGGAGAAAGGGAGGAAGAAGGAAAGAAGAGAAAGAAAGAGAAAAAGCAAGCATCCACCCTCCCTGGCTCAGGCTGTGTCATGTTTCCTTAAGTCCCACAGAAAAGGCGGGGGTTTGGGGCCCATCACAGGCCCCCGAAGCTTTGAGTGCAGCTGCTTTTGACTTGGGCCTTAAAAATATTGGGTTGTTGGAAAAGTCATGAGGCATTTTTGCAACAAAAAACATAGAAAAAAGCATGTCTTGACTTTTCCGACAACCCAATACTTCCTGGCAGAAAACAATGAGCTCTCCCTCAGAGTTCAGGGCTGACAGTGGGGTGCAGGCAAAGAGGGAACTACCGCCCCCCCAGTAGCATCAGGCAATCTGGCCGACCCCCAGGTCGTCCTGCCATCACCTTTGCAGCTGAGAGATGCTTAACTTAATGAAATCCTCAAACCTGATGGGTCCTGGAGCATGGGGGGAGGGGGTGTGGTGCCCGAGGGAGGGGCAATTTGCCCCCATTGGGTGGCAGCCCCTTTCATGCATCAGACTCCAGGTATAATAAGCAATTTGTAGTTGAAAAACACACCAGACATTGGCACATGCTGTCTCCTCTCCTTGGGACATCAGTCCTGTTGTCCCACCCTGATTCTCACTCATCTGCCTGGAACCTGCCCCCGCCCTCACAGGTCACATCCCCTTTGCAATGTCTCTGGCAGACGTAGATGTCGTTCTCTTATCTTTCTCGTATCCAGGGCATTCCTGCGTCATGGCCATTGTTATTATTCATGTATTCATGTCGCCGTTAATAATACTAATAATCGCGGGCATTTATGGAATGTCTGTGATGGGCCCAGCGCCCATGACAGGTGATTTATATATTTTGTAACTCAGTCTTGGGGTGTGTGCACAGAAGGTGGGTAGGACTTCCCCAAAAGGACAGGAGGGAGCCCCAGGCAGAGGCCGTGGTATGGACAGAGACCAGATAAGGGGGAGAGGGAGTGACACAGCGTGATGGGTGAATGAAAAGAGTTCGATGGTGTTGGGTGGTGAAGAGAGTGGGGGCTGCGAGCATGAGGCAGGAGGGGCAGACAGGACTGGACCAGGCACAGCCCCTGGAATGCCCTTCTGAGAGCTGTGCACATTATCCTGAGGGCAATGGGCTGGTGGGGGGGAGAGGGGGGTATAGAGAATTTTAAGCAGAGAAGTGGTGTGAAATACCCCTCTGGCCACAGAGGTAGGACAGGGGACATTTAGCCTGCAGGACCATCCAAGGGAACAGCGGTGGTGGGGAGGAGGGGACAGTGGGAGGAACATTTAGGAGGTCATTGATTACAAGTGGGGGGGGGCCTCAGCGATGGGCCCGGAGGGGGGTGTTTTTGTGTGAGCTAATTGTCCAATGACTCTAGCTGATGTATATAAGCCCTTTAGAATGTCCTCCCTCATCCCTGCTACTAACTAGCTGGAGAACTGATGTCATGCCCCCCCCCACTTGAGACCTCCATTTCCTCCTCTGTAACAAGCACGTGTCATGTGGGTGATCCCCCAGGGCCCTCCTAGAACTGCAGGGCTGCCTGACATTCTCATCTTCCTCCACTTTCTCTGCAACCTTTTCTTACTTCATCCTGGCAAAAGACCCACCCCACCAAAGGGCTGTTGAGTAAAGGAGGGAGGGAATCGCATTAATGAATGAATGAATGAACAAACAAACGAATGAACCTTTTCCTCCCAGAATCCAGGTGTCTGTCCCACTTGAGTTTTGCCTTCTCTTCCCTGACCCGGGGAGTTTGGCCATGGCACATGGTTTTCTCTGTGACTGTCCATCTGCCCAGCTGTCTCTTTCTGACTCTCTTTCTCTCTCTCCCTCTCCCTCTCCCTCTCCCCCTCTTTCTCTGTGTCTCTGTCTTGTTGTGTCTCTGTCTCCCTCTATTTTCTATCTTTGTGTCTCTGTCTGTTCTGTCTCCTTATTTTGTTTCTATGTGTTTCTCTCTCCCTTTCTACTCCTTTTTGTCTTAACCATCCCTCTCTCCAGACATCTTCCTGTTTCTGTCCTTTGTATCCCTCTTCCCTTCTCCCTAGACTTATTGTCCATTCTCTGCCTCACTCCCCATCTTGGGGACCCCACAGCCCTGAGTCCAGGCTCAAGCTCTGTGGCCTGTCAGGTCCCAGAACCCGGATCTCTGAGTAGCGAGGGGCTGAGACGACAGCCCAAAGTCGGACAGGGCCCTTCTTAGCTGCCAGGTGCCCACAGATGGGGCAGGGGATTGATGAGGCAACCTCTCAGCCTGGCTGACACAAGACAGGAATTTCTGAGGACTGCCTCAAAACAAACCCCATTGTTCCTGGAGGACCACCAGTCTCCAGGGTGCCCATGTCCAGAGCCAGGAGTGGGCCTTTCCTGCCGTACGTAGTAAGCTCCAGGGCATGCAGAGATGTGGAGTCTCTGCCACTGCCTTCTCTGTGCCTCAGTTTCCCTTACTGCAAAATGCATAGGCAACTATAATATTGGGGAGTATGAGGAAGAGGAGAAAATCTGTCTTGTTCTTTCTGTGGCCTAAATCCACAAGGTCATTTCTACAAATTTTAGGACAATTGTCCAGCCCCTAGAGTTTGAGGGTCATGTGGGGACCCCAAATAAGCTGTATCTTTGTGACCCTTCAAAGTTAATGATTGAAGTGTTCCTTATTTACTATGTAAAGGAGGTGCTGGGTCCTGTGTCAGAGGACGGTGGAGATGGGCGCCCCCTGGTGGCGGAGCTCAGCAATTCCGCTCCGGCCCCAAGCTTGCATCTCTCATTCCTCTGCAGTTACCTAGAGTGGCCTCCTTAGGGGACAGTTGAACACCATCTGTTGTTTCTCAGGCAAGCTCGTTCTGTGTGGCTTCTCAAAGCCTGCTTTCCAGACATGGGACTCTTCTCTCCCTGGGAGACATTTCGCTAAATGCAATTTTCCTTACCTCCCTACATGTACAGGGCTCTCCACAGACTAACTCCCCAGGCAACCAAAATCTAGAATCCGGAGCAGATCTCTCCCAATGTTCAGAGTTTTTCTGTTTTGATCTTGATAAACACTGTGCTAAATTGACTCCATCGTGGAACAAAGAGAAGTGATTCTCACAACGCATGGAACCAATTTAAACTAGTTTGACTAATCTGTCATGTATCTATTTTTCTTCTCTGAGAATCTGCATGGGTGCTTGCATACCCCTTGCCTATGTTTTACCATTGCTGTGCTCATAGTGAAATGGATTTTGCTGAAGATAAAATGAAATCATAGATGAGAAGTCCTTTGTCCATGTCATGAAGAGCTCTACCAATGGAATGCATGACCACATGACATGAAATTGTTTCCAGTGCTGCCTTGTGGGTAAATGTTTGTGTCCCAAGCTCTCTCTCAAGTTCCCATACCCCATTCCTCATTGCCCTCAGGAAGCAATTTTTCCCAGGATACTGTGCTTCCTATGGGCCTCAAAGATTGTGAGTTAATGTTTTCTCATGGGTACCAGCCAGTGTTAATTTGCAAGGCTAGGCTAATCCTTTCAACTTAGCTTGGCAAGTCCCAGGATGGAATCTGACTGAGGAAATCACATTCCATTCCTGGCTCTTCTGCCTCATGGCCCTGCAAGGAGGGCTGCACCTCTCTGAACCCGGATGTTCGGGAACAGGAGGAGGTACCATGCTAGCCTCACCTTAATCCACATAAAAACCCAGAGCACAAAGCCTTTGAAACTCTTGTGAGTGGGCAGGGAGGGAAAAACTTACTCCAGGTTTGATGAGGCAGGATGAAGTCTCATCCCAGGATTTCACCTCAAGACTTGTTCTGCACTAGCTGCCATTTATTAAAATCTTACTGTGTGCCTCATTGATTTCTCATATCAGCCCTGTAAAGGAGAAGCTGCATGGTTCCATTTTACAGATGAGGAAACTGAGGTCCAAATTGATGACATGATGCCCAGGATCACTCATTGAGTTGAGAACAGAGTCAGTACCTTGAAAGACTAGTACAATAATATTTCGACTTGGCTTTCAAGATGCCATCCAAATGCCTTAGCTTTCGTGAGAATGGGAGGCTTAGATGGTGAAGAACACAGTCTTGGGTACCTGGATGGCTTGGGTTCGAATCTCAGCTCTGCCTCTCACTACTTCTGTAACTTGGGCAAGTTCGTTGATGTCTCTGTGCCTCAGTTTCCTTATCTTTAAAATCCCTCATAGGATTGTTGAGAGAATTGAGTTGCCTAATGTATGTAGAGGGCTCAGACCAGTGTCCAGCACAGAGTTGGTGCTATAGAAGCATTCCCCCATTCTCCAGCTACTCAGAACTTCTCTCAGTTACTCAGTTTTTGAAATGAAAACCTGATCAAGTCTCTCCTACCTCTTGCTTAAATCCTTTTTAGGGACTGCACATTCCTTCTGATCTAGGACTGAACTCTTCATCACATCACCCACAACCCTCTCCAGCCTCACACTGGAGGGTGTTTGCTCTCTGCTCTCACTTAGCAGTCACTCTGAGGTGGTACATCTCTTCCCACTGACCACAGGGCCTTTGTACTTGCTGTTCCAACCACCTAGCCCTTCTCTCTTGGGCTAGTAAATTCCTCCTCATCCTTCAGTTCTCAGTTTAAGCATTTCTTCCCCCAGAAAACCTTTCTGCGTGCCACCTGACCAGGTTAGTGATCTTGGCTAGGCTGGCTGGGCTGCTCAGCTCCAGACTCCAGGTTGAACCCACATCTATTTCATGTGTCTCATCTGAGACCAACAGCCCTCCATGGCATGTCCTCATAGTGATTGCAATAAGCACACAAGAGTGAACAGAAACATGTGGGGTACTTTGAGACTTTGGCAGAGACCCACCTCCACCCTTATTCCACTGGTCAAAGCAAGTCGGATGGCCGTGTTCAACATCAGTGGGGTGGAGATGTAGACTCCAACCAAAGAGGAATCAATTCTCCATCATCCAACACATCACTGTCAGGCCCCTCTCACGGCACCCAATCATGAATGCTTCTGTAGCACTAACCATGACAGTGACTTTACATTCATTTGCATCACTACTGGAATAATCTGACTCTCAGAAACGGTAAGACCCATGGAATTTTATGCAAATCACTTTACCCCCAGCTCCCAGCACAGTGCCTGGCACACAGTAGGTGCTCAATAAATATGCGAGTAAATGAAGTCGTTAATGAGTGAAGGCATGAGGACTCCTGAGGTGGCTCAGAAGGGGGTGCGGTGGACTTCTTGCCTCCCGCAATTTACCTGCCATGTTCCCCACCCCCTCGGTTGTGGGAAGGGTTTAAAGGTGAGAGGGACCACTGGCGCAGCGGGAGGACCATCTGCATCAAGACACACGAGAGCGGCCAGAAGGAGATCGAGGCCTTCGACGCTGCCATCCTGCTCATCCGTAACCCTTACAAGGCCCTCATGGCGGAGTTCAACCGCAAATACGGCGGCCACATCGGCTTCGCTGCGCATGCCCACTGGAAGGGCAAAGGTACTGTTTGGGAGAGGAGGGGCCGGGCCTTGGGTGGGGCCGGGGGCAGTGCTCTGGGCCAGCGCTGTTTTCGAGGAATTCAGGAACGCGTCCTTACAGGCATGTGTGTGAGGCTCCCGTTCCTCAGCTGATCGCCAGAGAGGTGCGCTTCCCACACCCCAGCATCAGCCTCTGGGAGCTGGGCTATTATGGTAGCACCAGTGGTAAAGAACAGAGGTTTTACAACAAGGCTGTGTGGGTTCAAACCCCAGCTCTGCCACTTCAGCTCCCTGAACTTAGATTGTGCTATCTATAAAGTAGGGGATAATGATTGTTGGGGTGGGGGGAGGGCTCTAAAAATTTAACCCTTTCAAGTCAGTAGATGTGATTCATTATGGAAATGGAGACCCTCCTATGGGATTGATTGAAGCAGGTTCAAAAGCCCTTTCCTGGAAGGGAGTCAGGAGACCTGAATCCAGCCCAACTCAAGGTCAGCAGCTGAGTGGCCCTGAGGTCACCTGTGAGGTCCCAAGAGATCACTTACAGAGCATCATTTTAATGAAAACCCTCAACAACTCTGGGTTGGGAGGCTCAGGGAGGTTAAGTGACTTGCCCCAGGTCACACAGCTGGGAAGTAACACTGATGGCCCCTGAGCACTGAACTTCATTAAGATGACCTGGGTTTGAGATTCAACTCTGACACTTATTAGTAGATAACTGCTGTGTGAATAAAAGTTTCAAGGAAGGGTGGCAGCCCAGGGCAGTGGTGAGAACTTTGGAGTCTGACCCAATTTCTGCCATTGGCCATCTTGGGTATGTTTAACCCCCCCCCCTGGGCCTCAAAAGCCCATGTCAATTATCACCATCACAAGAAACACCCATGAGTATCTTAAACACCCACAAATAACGCATTTTTTAAAAGATGGGACAAGCTAAGTTGAGGGGACAAGCTAAGTTCAGGAAGGTGAAGGAGTGTCTCCAGAAAGTGGTAGAGCTGGGGTTTGAACCCAGGGAGTCTTGCTCCAAAGCCCCTGCCCTTAACCACTGTGTTAACCCATGATAATGGAGTAGGTGAAACGTCAATGGATGTGAATCACCCAGCCCAGAGCCTCTGACACGCAGTAGGTGCTCTGTAACTGTGATCTCCTCCCAGCTCATCCAGCCTCAAGCCCAGCGGTCCCTCCTGCTCCTTTTAACCCTCCCCCTGGCTCCCAGCTACTCCAAAACCCCAGAGAGGACCTGAGCGTGGCAGGATGATGTTAATTCAGCGATCCACTAATCACACCCTCAACAGTGATGTCATTGATTAAAATTCTTGGCCTGCCTGACCAACTGGTCTCTGGTTTCCTTTCCCTCACGGAGGCCCATCTGTCCCTCCACTGCCTGGCTCTCCCTCTCTGAGGAGGTGGAAGTTGGACAGGTGGTGACATTTGCTCCCTGGTTCCCAGGAGTGAACAGGCCTCTGAATTATTTATTTGTAGAACAATCGACAGTGAACACGGGTCAGAGGCAGGCTGAGATGTCTGCAAATGCAAATGGCAGGAGCCAGTCCCGAGAGCAGAGACTATGCTTGTCGAGCTGGAAAGGACCTGGAAGATCCCTGAACCCAGTGGTCCTCAGCCCCGGCTGCACATCAGAATCCCCAGAGCAGTATGGGAAAATCCCAGGGCCCAGGCCATTTTCTGGACCATTACTGGAGTGGAGCCTGGGCATCAGTACTTTTTAAAGCTCCCAGCTGCTTCCACTGTACATGCAGGACTGAGAACCACTGATGAATCCCCTGTTTATTAATGGGGAAACGGGCCCATAAAGAGGCAGGAACCTGCCAAGGTCACTCGGGCACATAGTGGCAGGACTAGAACCCGGCCCTCCACTTCCCAGGCATCCTGCTGCCGCAAGTGAACAGGGAGGGTCTCTCTTGGGAAGTTCATGGGAGACCAGGCACTTAGCCTTTATTATTTCATTTAAACCTTCTAATTACCAAGCAGGTAAGGAAAGTATCCATCCATAATCATCCTAACATTCCATTTCACAGGTGAGAAAACCATCCCAGGAAGGGAGCAAGTCCCGTAGCTAAAGCCCCAGGTGGGATTCAAACCCAGGCATTAGCTACTCTCTCTTATCTGGGGGTGTCGCTGACCTCCTGATATATTCATTCAGTGGTTCTCCTCTCCTGGCATAGCCTCTTGTCTCATGTTCAGACAACTTTAATTCCCGGGAGCCGCCTTGCCTTTTTTTTTTCTTATTCAAGACAGCTGGGAGCTTTAAAACCCAAAGGTAAGGGAGGCGCCAAGACAGGCTGAGCCAAGAGGCTGCAGGGGATGGGAGCGAGGGGGCTCCAGCATAAGCATCTCATAGTGGGGGTCCCCACATGAGTCTGAGATGGGGGAGTGTGCTTCTCCCAGTGCCTCCTCCCAGACCTGACCCAGGTCTTCAAGCGCCCAGGCTGAGACAAGCCCCACCGTCTCCACCCGGCCCATTCCTCTCATTTTGTTAACATCTGGCCCCCCGTAGGCACTTCAGCTTGAGACCTTAGCTGTAGGGCCCCTGCACCAGCAATGTCAATATCCTTTGGGAACTGGTAGGAAATGCAAATTATCAGGCTCCACCCCAGACCTGATGACTCAGAAACTCTGGGGGGTGGGGGCGGGGAGGCAGGGCCCTGCCATCTGTGGTTGAGCAATCCCTCCGGTGTTTCTGCTGCACCCTTCATAGAACCACTCCTTTAAATCCTTGCAGTTCCAAGTGTGGCCTGTGGATCAGCAGCATTGGCTTCACCCGGGAGATTTTTAGAAAAGCAAATCTCAGCCCCCACCTCCCCATACCCCCAGGCTCTACTGGATAGTAATTAGCATTTTAACAAGATTCCCCCGGAAGCTTTGCGTGCGCTGGAAAGTTTGAGAACGGCTTTAGGAAGCCCTCAGCCTAGAATGTGAGGGTCGCCCCCCTCAGAGCAGAGGCCACCCAGCAGTTGAGCATGTCCACCCACCCTGCCCTGTCCTCTCCCAGTTATAGCGCCCCACCCGCGAGTTTTTGTTCCATCACGTTAATTTTACAATCTCCCTGGGGTGGGTCCAAAGCAAAGTTTTATGTGATATGATTACACAAGGTGAATTGTCCGGGATCTGTTTAATGAAACAAGAGACCGTGTTTAATGATTCCGTGGGGAATTAAGTTCAGTTAAGCTATTAATCAGACCCCAGTTCCTCCCAGGGGCAGGAAGATGGGAGCGAAGAGAGGCCAGCCCCATGCCCTGCCAGCCCCACGTGGGTGACAGTTCCGCTGGAACCAGCCCCCCCCCCTACTGGTGGTCCACAGCTCAGCTGCTTTTATTGCCCAATTTAAAGGCAGCAATCAATTACCGGAAATCCTGAGTTAACCGAGGGCTTTTGTTTTTCATTTTTATTCTTCTCCTTTCCAATGAAGTCATTGAAGAGCTTCAAGTGGGGAACCTGTGCTGCAGTGGGCAGGGGAGGAACATCAGCTGCTGAAACCCCCTGAGTATCAAATATGGTGTTGGAGGGAAGCTCTGATCAAAATGATGGGGCCTGCGGGGGGTCTTGGAGATGCTGGGGGTGGCCAGCATCAAGAATAATTGTAACGGGAGCTAACATGTATCAAGCACCTCCTGTATCCCAGGCCCTGTGCCAGGGTCTTTGCAAATCTGATTCCATTCCATCTGCACGGCCTCTGGAATGCAGGTCTTAGCACAGTCACCATTTTGCACATGGGCAACTGAGACTCAAGGAGATCGACTCATGTCCCCAAGGTCACACAGCAAATGGAGAGAGGGAGCTGGGTTTTGAACACTGGCAGTCTGACTCTAAAGCTATCTGGGAACAGACCCCAGGTCTTAGACAACACCCGGAGGTGACATGAGCCGTAATAGAGTAGGGTCTGGAGCGAGAAGAATGCCTGAGCTGATCGGCTCAGGAGCTCTCAAAGGGTTTGCTAGGAGGGCGGAAACCTGGCTCAGTCTGGGACAGACCGGGGTTCAAATGCTGCTTTGGATGCCCACTGTGTGACCGTCAGCAAGTGGCTTTATGCCTCTGAGCCCCCTTTCCCCTGTGTACAAAATGGGGCTAGTATAATAATTCCTCCTCTCCAGTCTTCTTGTGGGCACTGAATGAGATAATGCATGCCAAGTGCCCAATACAGCCCTGCTCAGGCAACAGATGTTCCCATCCCAGGGAGGTTTGCAGTCAGTCAACAGGATGCCGTGTCATCTCCATCCCCCCTGCATCTAAAGCTAGGGGGGACCCGGACCGCCATGTAGAAGGGTCCTTCCTTTTCTTTGAGGACCACCCAGCTACCACTTGAGATGGTCACTGAGTGTCTGAGTGCCATCTGCATGCACCTGGGCGTCTGCCTTGGGAAGAGCAATTGTCCTGAATCACCAGGGGTGCTGTGAGGTGACTCAGGAGTCGGGAAATTCTGAACAAGAAAAAAAATTTAAAAAGTAAAATAGACTATATGTATACACATGCTAAGTTTTTTCTAATCACCCAGATACATCTGGTCTTAAGCCATTATAACAGTATGGGCCCAATTAACCAGATAACATTGTAAATAATATATTTTAAGGATAAAAAATACCCTTGTCACCAGCATAAATATTTCCCAAGTAGCCATGGTGTTCCAGGGGGCCACTGGGAGAGCAGGAGCCCCACCGCAGATTCTGATGTGTTCTGCAAAGAAAGAGGAGTCCTTTATCACGTTGCAACGTGGCAGTTGGGAATTTCAATTTAGTTCAACAACCATTTATTGAGCCCCTGCTGGTGTAAGGCAGTGGGAAGAAGTGGTGGGGGAGGCTGCTGGTGCCTGGGGAAGATCAGGACCTGGAACCAGGCAGGCCTGGTCTGGATGGTGAGTCCTGGCTGTGTGGCCTTGGGCAAGTCACTTCACCTCTCTGAGCATCAGTTTCCTCACTGGTGATAAGTGAACCATAGTCCTTTCCCTTCAGGGTAGTCGTTAGGATTAAATGACATCATGGGTCCCCATTACCCAGCAAGGCATGAGGATTTAGTTATTAAGAACCAGCTGGGCTCCCCAGCCTAGCTTGGGGTGACTTACAGCCCCTCATTCAATAAACAAAGCCTGGAGGGTGTGAGAGGTGTTGTCCCCCTGTGAAAAGCAGAGGGTCTGGCTTCAGGGTTTCGGTGTGCCTGCCCTGTGATTTTCCAGCTGGGGCTCAGAATTAAGGCTGGAATCCCTTTCTCTGTCCCCACCATCCTCCCTGACACCCCCGTCTTCTCCCCCAGTAACCCTGCCTTTTAGGCTTCTTCTATCCAGTTTCAGCAGCCCCAGGGAGCCGGCTGGCTGTCTCATTGAGTTCCTCTCCAGGGCTCCCCGAGAAATTCTATTGTAGCCTGTCTTTCAAGTCAGAGGATCCCAAACACAACCCTCCCAATTTTGGTGACAATTCATCCTGTCATTTTACCATAGCAAGGTAACAAACAGCAGAAAGCAACAGTACGCGATTCTCCAATTCAAAGCAAAGAAAGAAAGGTAGAACACAAAGGTGGAAAGATGACAATAGAAATAATCTGACTTTACTATGCCCAGCCCACAGTATGTTGGGCAGTCAGATAACATACGTGGAGGGTACAGCGGAGGCTGTGAAGTCCAGAGGGGGGACCTGCCTGAGGCTGGGGAGTCAGGAAAGATAGCATCTTACCTGAGACCAGGGTACTAATGGTAATAATAGCCAGTGTATACAGAGCACCTACTGGGTACAGGGCACCATGGTAAAAACTTTATATGTTTTACCCACTTACTCTGTACAGTGGCCCTGTTATTATCCTATAAGCAGATACTATTACTACGACACAGGACAACTATTACTACACAGGATAATGTGGTAGTGAAAGCCCAGACTTTGAAGCCAGACTGTGCGGGTTCAAATCCTGGCTCTGCCAGTTATTAGCTGTGTGACCTTAAGCAAGTTACTTAACCTCTTAAGCCTCAATCTCCTCTTCTAGTAAATGAAAAAAATGGTGATACCTGCCTCATAGAGTTGTTGTGAGGCATAAGTGAATTAATAGCTATATTAATGTATTTCCTATAGTCTATATTAATACCGGGGGTGCCAAAAAATGTATACACATGACTTGTATTCATCTTTGATTATTGGTATATATTGAGTATTACAATTTTAATACCGTTTTTTCCTTTCTCAAAACGTGTATACATTTTTTGGGCACCCTGTATAAGTATACATTAAAATACAAAACGTTACTCTGAGCAACAGTGGTTCGAGTCCAGCCTGAGCTGAGCAGCCGCTGAGCTGCCAACAGGTAGCAGGATGGCTCAGCTAAAAAAAAACAAAAAAAAACACAAAACGTTAGTAACAAACATTTCTATATAAGGCTCTCTTTGGTGTAGTAAAGCGCCAAACAAATGCCATTGTTATCTTCAAAGAGAAGGAAAGGCTAAGGATATTCCAGGCAGAAGACGCAGCCCTGAGGCGGGAGGAATCAGGGGATCTGCAGATCTAAAAAGGACTTAATGGCGTCAAGGGATGCTGTGAAGGACCTGCAGCCACCACCAGCGCCGTCAGACCCGCGTCCCTCGAGCCCTCCGCCTCTGACTCTGCCGTCTCTCCTCTCTCCACAGAGTGGCCCGAGTTCGTGAGGAACTACGCCCCGTGGTGGGCCACGCACACGCTGGACTGGCTCAAGTTTGGCAAGAAAGTGCTCGTGGTCCATTTTGAGGACCTCAAGCAGGACCTGTTCGTCCAGCTGGGCCGGATGGTCAGCCTGCTGGGGGTGGCCGTCCGGGAGGACCGGCTGCTCTGCGTGGAGAGCCAGAAGGACGGTAATTTCAAGCGCTCGGGGCTCCGGAAGCTGGAGTACGACCCCTACACGGCAGACATGCAGAAAACCATCTCGGCCTACATCAAGATGGTGGACGCGGCCCTCAAAGGGAGGAACCTCACCGGCGTTCCTGACGACTACTACCCCAGATGATGTGTTGGGGTGCGGGGCTGGGAGTCCTGACCAAGCAGGAGACTCGAGACCCTGGGGACCCCTGCCGTCCGTCCGTCCTCTCTCTGGGAGGGGACAATCCCCTTGGCTGCTCTTGGCCTTCAATGAGTTTCCTGCATGACAAAGGAGGCTCGAGGGGAGAGATTGTCCAGGCACTCCCCACCTGCTCACTGCCCCCCCCCCGGTTGGAGATGGAAGAGGCTACTGATTTGGGGAGTCCCAGCCACATGGACCCTCTTCTGTCTCCCATGTCCCTGCCCCCACCACTCTGGGTTCCCCCTTGTGGGAGGGAGGGCTCATGGGTGTCTTGGAGACATGGGTGCCTCGCCGCAGGTGTTGAGAACCTTGACACGAGAGCTGAAGGGACTGTTGTAAAAAAGTAGCCCCAGACGCTCTACCCTCCTGGGCTGAGCTTTCATAGCCTCCCCTCCCCTTCTCCACCCAGGAAGCACTGGCACCAAGGTTCATCCAGGCCACTTGTTTGAAGATTGCTGGGAAGTTTCTCTGTAGCCTTAGGTTTCGGGCGTTCTGGGTGGGGTGGGGAAGCATTGGTGCTCGCAGTAGGTTCGTTGTCACCGCCTCACGGGGTCCCTGGCATCATGAGCCCACCCCCAGGTCACATTGCTCCTGAGAATCAATCCGGTTGCCCGTCCACTTCTAGGGCTGGAATTCTGCCCTTTTCTTCCCCTGCTGTATCCAGGAGGTAACCGTGGGATCACTTCCAGGGTTCCTCAGACACCAACAGTTACGCCATGTGCAGAATCTGAGTAAGAAGGAGCGCCCCAATAACACATCTCTCCATTGTGGGGTCCGACATGGGTCTTACACTGCCCTCTGACCCCTACCTGTCCAGGTGAGAGAGCAAGGGTGCCCCAAATCAGGTGGAACCAAACCCAAAAGAGACCCCCGACACACACACACCCCTTTCCTTGATCATAGCCCAACGGAGCCAGCTTCCCTTGGGGGCCCTTTAAGGAGTGAAATGAATGGGATGGCCTTTCATTTCCATGCAAATGCTGCTCCCTTGATGCTGAGACATCAAACCAAAGGATTCCTGAGGACCTGAATCTCTGATGATGGATCTTAGAAAGCATTGATCCAGGATCCCATGGCTTCCCCCACCTGGGAGACCAGTGGCCTCACCCCCAGCCCTCACCTGTGCTCCCGTACCAATCTCCACCATGTAGATGCAAAAGCCATAGGTCACAGCTCTTTACTATTCTGTCAGGAGCAGCCCCCACCCCAAGCAGCCCCTCTGAAGCCTTGGGGTGCAGGTACATGCTGGTTCCCAAATAGCCAAGAGACTATGGAGAAGGCGAGTGTAAAGAGATATATTTTTTTAAGAGGAATATGACTAATACATTCCGCCCCTTGGGACCTGGCCATGCAGGGAAGAGCCTCTGTGGTTCTCTCCCTGATCTCCTCATGTGTAGGATCTGGGCCACCCCAGGGCCCAGCCAGGGGGCTCTGAATGTATTTTGTACCATGTTTCTTTCCCCCAGGCTGATTTCTAGTCTTCTTTCTCAAAGCAGTAGAGGGCTTGGCCTCCCCTCCCACTCAGAGGTCGGCTCTCTCCGGGAGCCTCTTGGTCCAAGGCCTGGGCCAGTTCTTTGCTGGTGGGCCCCTTGGGCCACAAGCCTCTGTCTGATGATTCCTCAGGTCAACACCATCATTAAAAGTGAGTTTTGTTGATAATTCTACCACGTGGTTGAGTGTTTTATCAGGCGAATTCACAAATGGGATGTTTTTCTGGGGTGTGTGTATGTGTGTGTGTGTAGAAGACAGAGAATTTCTGGGGTGCTTAATTGCTTTTGTGTTTGTAACTGCCTGTGAAGCATTGTGTACCTCTGTGTGTAAAATCTTCTCTGTCTTCAACTGCCCTTCTGTGTCTTGAGACTGTACCCGCTCCCCCACCCCCCTACTGGCATGGGGGGTACATTTCTAATGTGTCGGTGTGTGTTCCTGTGTGTGGAATTGTGCACATGTGGAGGAGGAGATGGCCGGTGGCTGGTGTGTATAAACCCCACGCATGAGAAGGCGCCTGTCTGTTGTGGAGGGATGTCTTGTATGCCTTTGTCCTTGGCAATTTGTGTGTGTGTGTGTGTGTGTGTGTGTGTGTGTGTGTGTGTGTGTGGCACAGAGTCCCTGAGTGTGGTGCTGTGCACACACATATGCAGAATGACAGCCGGTGAGAGGTCAAGGGGACAGAGAAGGCCCCTCTGTTCCCTGGTGGGTGGAGTGAGTCTTAGTTTCCAAACCTCCAAATCCCCCTGCAGGAAGGCCCTGTGTCCTCTCTGCTCACACGACAGTGGGGCTTCTGTGGTGCCTCAGGGACTGTTCTTGGCCTAAGGGAGGGGCAAGGGTTTACATGCTGCCCTGTAGACAGTAAGGGGAGGAAGGGTGGTAAACAGCTGGTACCGGCAGAGGAAGGGAAGGGAGGGGCTTCTCCCCACCCAAGGACAGAGCTCAGGAGGACCAGGAGGCCGGGAGGTCTTTTCCTCCAGTTGAGGGTCTACTAAAGTAGGGAAGGGAAAGGAAGAGCTGAGAAAGGGGAGAGTGTGAGGTTGCTCCAGGCTGAACTCCGACCCCCAGCCTCAAGCCAAGTCTGACCCTGTCACAGACCGAGCCCCAATCCTAGAGCCTTGAGCCTGTGTCACAGCTGAGCCCTAACCCTCACCTCAGACTGAACCTTGATCCTGGACATATACTTATCCATAATCCTGGCCTCACACTGATTCCTGATCTCAACCCCATATTGAACCTGGACCCCGGCCAGAGTCCCAAATCTGACCCTCTCTATACTGAGTCTGGACCTACCTGGTCATTGACTATATTCCAACCTGGGTCACAGGCTGAGCCCTGACCTGCCCAGAACAAATGCTGATAGCGTCTCCCGCCTGAGCCCAAATCTCTGCCACAGACTGAGCTCTGATTCTGGCCACAGACTAAGTCCAAGTCCTGACCCTGGAAGAGTCCTGACCTTGGCCTCAGCCTGAACCCTTGCCGGACCTCAGGTCAAGTCTTGACTCTGATCTCAAGCTGAGCCGTGAACCAATGTGCCAATTTCCGTTCACTTCTCCAAATATTGGGCTGTTGAAAAAGAATTGACACATTTTTGCGATGAAAAGCATAGAAAAAATACGTCATGACTTTTCCGACAACCCAATATCTTTCTAACCAAACCCTCCCTGACCGGAAGTGAGGAGAGCCATGGAGCCAAACTCCCCTGGACCCTCCTCCTTGGCTCTCACAGCCTCTGCCATAGCCTCCTTCTCACCACCCATCTGACATCCCTTTAGACCAGAGGTTGGACTTAGATGGACGGACAGTTCAGCAGCCTCTTCTTTGGCCTATCTCGGCCTTTTGTAATCACACTTCAGCCAACCTCCTGAATCAAATCTTTAGATTTCAGACCCAGGAGAAACCAAGGTAGCATTTATTCATTCATTCAAAGTAGCATTCATGCATTTGCTCTTTCATTTCCTCAACAATTTTTATTGAGCATCTACTGTGTGCCAGGCACTGCTCCAAGTCCTAAAGACTGAAAAAGGAACAAAGCAGACGAAACTCCCCATCCCTGCAGAGTTTGCATTTTACCAAGCACTGAGCAGATACCTGTAAGTGATCAGAAAGCTTCTGGGGAGATGATGGTGGGGCAAAGAAAGAAAGGGACTTGGGTGGCCCCTGACCAATCCCAGGAGGTTAGTAACTCCTTTCAGCAGGGACACTGATTCCCAGAGACTCGTGCTGACTGGTCTGAGTCACACAGAGGTTAATAGCAGACTGGGGCTGGCTGGTACCCTCCAAAAAGTCCCGTCCACACACATAGAGGGACAGCGCCCTTGCATTTGAGGAGGAAGGAAAGCTTTGGGTCCCAGTGCTGGGGACATGCCCGGCTGGCGTGGAAGCCGGGACCCCTGGGCTCTCATCTGCTGTTGCCCACAGAGCGCTGTGGCTCCAGGACGCGAAGAGAAGAGGCAGGGCCTAGGTTTTCCTCCCGATTTCCCCAGTGACCCAGCAGGCTGCTGCCAACGCATTCCCAGTTGGCAATGTGGGAGGGGGAGAAGAAGC
>NW_017732535.1:444896-450396 GCF_001890085.2 Hipposideros armiger
CATTATCTCTTTCTTGATTTCTGCTTCTTTTGTGCCAGCATCTCTGTCTAGCTCTTGATCTCTGAGCTCTCCGTCTCTGCCTGTCTCTCGCTCCCTCCCTTCCTCCCCTCTTCCCCACCCCTATTGTCTTCTCCCAATCCTCCTCCTCATCTTCCTGGAGAGTGGGAGCGACTCAGCAGGATCCACACACAGTGAGACAAATGCTACCCAGGCTGGTAACCAAGGAAGTGGTTTCCTTAGCAACAGAATCTGCAGGCACGCGCTCCACTGCCCCATCCTTAGCTATTACAGTAAGTTCTGAGCGGGGGCAGGGGGCAGTGGCAAGACTGGCGACTAGGAAATCAATAAAGACACTGCCACAGTGATCCTTTTGAGAGGGGACAGTGGTCAGAGACCAGCTCAGTACCTGGCACTTTGAAGACACTCAAAAATCCGAGAAGTGGTGGGCTATGGGGTCAGAGAGAGGCAGGTAGCGTGGAGAGAGCTGAGGGAGGAATCCACAGGACTTGGTGACAGGTTGGATGTGGGGAGGAGGAGGTGACAGACAAGGCAAAGGGACCACCAAGATTCTGCCTGTGCAGTTCCTGGGAGGAGGTCCTTTGACATATGGAGAACCTGGATAGAGGAACAGGGGAGGGAGAGAGACATAGGTCCCTGTCCCCAAGCGTTCACCGTTTAGTTGCAGAGACATTGGGGGAAGGAAGGTGGAGACAGACACAGAAATATCTCATTCAATTCTCCCTATCAATTGGTGACAAGGGACATGGGAGATCAAGCACAGCCCTGAGGGTGGTGAGAGGCTCAGAGAAGACAAGTGCTTGGCTTGGGTGACACAAGAGTCAGTGGCAACACTTGCATTTGAACCCGGGAAAATTCCAGTGCCCGTCCCAAAGATGGAAGACAGAAAAGGGTAGAAAATATGGAGAGAGACAGAGAGAGAGGGACAGAGGGAGGGTGGGAGGGAGAGAAAGAGAGAGAGAGAGAGAGAGAGAGAGAGAGAGAGAGAGAGAGAGATTTAAATCATTGATTTGGTACTTTTTCCCACTGGGAAAACAAAAATATGTTCAATTATAGAGAAATGAGAAAGGGGGAGAAAGGAGACAAAAGCGCCCTATGGTATGATAGCTTTTGCAGCTATAAATAACTGTCCCCAAGGAAAACACCTGTCAAGATGAATTCACTTCCAGGGAGACGAATTGTGTCCGGATTCCAGGTTGATATTTAAACGACTCAGAGGGGGTGATGAGTGAAGGGCAGAAAGTTGATCAATGTTAACACAAGAAAACCTCGCTCAGCTTTTCCCAAAATGCAATAAAACGTGCAGGCGAGGAGGGCTGTAAATCTGGGGGATAATATCCACCCTCGCAAAAGCAACATGTTTATTTATCATGTGTGCACGTTTATAATTTCCCCTCAAATTTACTGCCTGCAATCTGCCAGCATGCAGCGGGGAGAAACATGGAAATGAGAACAAACCGGCAGAACAGCGAGGAGGAAGAAATGATAAAATATTTATCCCCTCAGTCTACCCCCAATACGCAGGCTGCCTTAAATCCAATTTCGAACCAAGGCGGTGAGTTATCCGTGCGGGGCCCTGCGCCTCTATTTCAGGACTCCGAGAGCTAATTGAAATGAACAGTCATTATGAAATGGAATATGTTACAACAAAATGATTTTTGTGTATTCTGAGTCATTTATGAAACAATTATGGGGAAGGAAGAGTCAGCCAGAAGTGAGAGAGATGGCCAGTTGATATTTTGGGGACAGGACTTCTGTGTGTCCTAAAGTGGGGGGCAAAGAGGGAGGGGGAAGAAATTCAGGGGCCAAATTCTCTCCCGAGACCTGAGTTAGGCACCTAACCCTTTATCGTAGTTACCTGAACTTCCAAAACCAGGAATGCCCAGGTCTTATCCTTGACCTTCTGAACCAGGTTTTCCAAACCATGGAGCCCAGAGTTTGGTGGGAGGGTTCCTGTGGGCCTGCGGTGAGGCAAAAGTGTGTTTGCAATTGCCTTGTTGATAGTTTCTGGCCCCCGTCTAGGCACCAGAAGAAGCCTACAAACAAACACTTGTCAATATCCTTCCTGCATCCATGGCTTGTCATGAATTATGAGTTCTGCATCCCTAGCTCTAGCACAAGACCTGGCACACACATAGTAGGTGCTAAGGAAACGCTTGTCGATTTTCTGAATAAGTGAATCGGGAACATTAAAGGATGTTCAGAGAAAAGCCACAAGCCATCTGCGGAAGCCCTGAATTTTCTCTCCAGTAATACTGAACTGTTTTTTGTTTGTTTGTTTGTTTGTTTGTTTTTATCCTTCACCCCCTTCTTAAACCCCCAAAGCCAACGTTGTGGTGCAGTCCCCTCATACTGGGTCTCAAGAGCCAATCTCGTCTCCACTTCACATTCAGTGACATCACCCTGGTAGCTTGAAATTGGTCATGGTGAGAAAATTTACACCATGGAAAATGACAAATGCTACAAATGAGGCGGGGTTATTTTGTTGTTGTTGGTTTTTTTGGGGAGAGCCGGTTGTTACGTGTTTACCAGCACACCACTACCCACAGCACATAGGCACCCACTGTGCTATTTCTTGTCGTTTCTGTCTTTATTCACAGTGTCCCCTCTACCTGGAAAGCCTTCATCTGACTAATGTCTTCGCCTTCTTAAGACTCCAGCTCTTCTTCTTTTAGACAGTCCGCCTGCCCCCATCACAAAGACCAAATTCAGTGACTTCTCTTATCTCCTCAACCCCAGCTCTGGACAAGGCCATTGCTGTGGTCACTTCGGTAATCTGGCGTGTGTCTCTGTCACCAGGGCAGGAGCCTTGTTGGAGCAGAAACCATGTCTTCACCTGTAGATTTCCAGGTTCCCCCGGCACAGACTAGGTGATGAGCAAATATGTCGCCCATGAAAGAATGAATGAATCAATTACATTTAACACCATTCACCAATTTCTTAGCTCTCACAAACTTTGGGGTGAATGGACAGGAGGGTCTCCCTGCCCAGACAATGGCCAGGAAGGTAGGGAAATAAAAAACTACTCACAGCGATGATAGCAGCTAATATTTACTGGTTACTAATTCTGTGCTGGGCACTGTGCTAGGAGCTTCCTATATATCGCGTCACTAAATCATCACCAGAGTTGATGAGAGACAGGGACACTTAGTGTCCCCATTTTACAGTCATGGAAACCATGGCTCAGAGAGGTTAAGTAACTCACCAAATGTCACACACCTGGGAAATGATGAAACTGAGCTTTGAACTCAGGCAGTCTAGCTTCAGAGTCCATCTGTTTAATCACTATACTGCATCCCAGGGGGAGAAATGAGCCCAGAGACAAAACGGAAAGGGTGGGTCTGGCAAAGCGACATGGAGAAGACAGCTGTCACATGAGATGAGGGAAGAACATAATCATGCAAACAGTGGGTCTCTCTGGAGCTGAGGACCCACGGGGTGAGGTGAAAGTGGCGGCAATGCCATCACTCGCGAAGCAGGCTGGGAGCTGATGTGACAGCGACTTTGGGTTCTGAGCAGCAAGGTTGGTTTATAGGTTCCCATGGCAACTGCCAAGCAATGATCTCTTACTCCACAGCTCAGTGATTCTCTAGAAATTCTTTCCTTTTGCTTCTACTGCCACTATTCCCAGCCGATGGCGGCAAGGTGACAGTTGCTTCCCCAGGAGAGACTTCGCTGGAGGAGAAAAAAACGATCCGAGACCCTTTCATGATGACAATGGAAAAGGGAAATTCTAGTGTGGGGGAGAGGCAGGAAAAAAAAAGAGAAAAGGGGACTTAAAACCTCAAAGTTCCCATCGTCAGACTGGGAAGGGGCTGCACAAGAGGGTTCTCAGATCAGCCTAAAAATCTCATGAAAACCATGACTTGTCTCTACAGAAAATGTGAGCTTGCACATATATCCATGCACACAGAGCTTTGCATATAGTTACGAGGAACATTTAGATCCCTTGGGACCAAAAGTAGGAAATAAAAAACCCTCCGATCCAATGGTTTCCAAACTAGGGCAGTGGAACCCTATGTTCAATCAAAACCGAATGCAAAACTCTCACCTCTAATACAGTGGTTCTCAGTCCCGGGATTTTGCCCCTGGGATACTTACCAATGTCTGGAGGTGGTTTTGGTTTTCCCAACTTGGGGATGGGGAGGTGCTGCTATATCTAGTGGGTGGCGTCCAATGATGCTGCTTAACATCCTACAAAGCACAGACCAGCCCCCACAAAGAACAATCTGACCCAAAATATCTGTAGTGCCAATGCTGACAAACCATGATGTGATATAATAAAAGGGAAGCTGCTCATTCATTCATTCATTCATTCATCCAATGAAATGGGCAAGGAGTGGAGTAAGGAGCTCCTCCAGCCTCAGGCTAACCTGACTTGCATGTGGGCTCGGCTGTGTGACCTAGGATCAGCTGCCAGACATCTCTGAGCATTAGTTTCCTCATCTCTAAAGTGAAGATTATCATGGAATATAAGTACTGGAGTTGTTGTACTGAGCACAGTCACTACACACACGGGGGGTGGGTGGGGAGGACAAAACTATTGTCTTTATTATCATTACTCTCCTTATTAATGGTGTTTTGGAAGATTTCACAAATGAGGAATTAGGTTTGTAATAACTCAGAAAAGTGTCTGCCATTGGCTAACTTGAGGGATCAAGCACTGCTATGCATTATGTGAGGTCTGACAGTTAAGTTCGTGAACTCATCCTAGAAAAACTGCTACATACCTCCTTGCTGAATATCACTATGGTCACCTTCGAAGTACTCCCCTTGGGAAGCTATGCACTGATGCCAGTGCCTAGTCAACCCTTCAAATCAATTTTGGAACTCTTTTTCTGGAATGGCCATTAGAGCTGTCATCCTATTACCCTTGATGTCCTGAATATCATCAAAATGTCTTCCTTTCAATATTTCCTTTATCTTCAGGTAAAGAAAAAAGTCACTGGGGGCCAGATCAGCTGAGTAGGGAGGTTTTCCAATACAGTTATTTGTTTACTGGCTAAAAACCCCCTCACAGACAGTGCCATGTGAGCTGGTGCATTGTCGTGATGCAAGAGCCATGAATTGTTGGCGAAAAGTTCAGGTCATCTACCTTTTTCACGCAGCCTTTTCTGCACTTCCAAACAGTCAACTTGGTGAACTGATTGTCCAGTTGGTACAAATTCATAATGAATAATCCCTCTGATATCAAAAAAGGTTAGCACCAGCGCGGCAACAAGTTTGAGAACTTAATTGTCATACCTTGTATGCTTGTGTCCTCCCCAAATTCATATGTTGAAGCCCTAACCCCATTGTGATGGTGTTAGAAGTTGGGGTCTTTGGGAGGTGCTTAGGGTTACATTAGGTCATGAGGGTGGGGCCCTTAGGATGAGATTCATGCCCTTATAAAAAGAGGAAGAGAAACTAGATCTCTCTCTCTCTCTCTCTCTCTCTCTCTCTCTCTCTCTCTCTCTCTCTCTCTCTCTCTCTCTCTCTCTCT
>NW_017732535.1:450425-472261 GCF_001890085.2 Hipposideros armiger
TCTCTCTCTCTCTCTCTGCACCATGTGAGGACACAGCAAGAAGACGGCCATCGGCAAGCCAAGAAGAGAGTCCTGAAAAGACACCTAGTCTACCTGCACCTTGACATTTTTCTAGAAAATGGCACTGAGGTGTCTCAAAGAAGGGGTGCCTTTTCTATTTTGCAAAAACATGTCATGTGGACTGGGAACGTGGCTGCTGGGAGAGACTTGTGTGGTCTGGCAGGTGAGCATAGAGAATGTCCCCAGAGCCAGAAAATCAGAGCCAGAGGGAACCTGGGACACAACCACCGGTTTCAAACCCTTTATTTTATGGGGAGAGACTGGCGTCCTGAAAATGAGAAGAATTTGCTCAGAGGAAAATCAGTGACTGTGATGAACAAAGAATAGCTGACATTAACCAAGAACTGAACCAGTACAGGCATTTTGCTAATCACTTTATGTAGATGAATCACCTAAAGACTCACAACAACCCTATGGCATTTTACAGGTGGGGACACTGAGGCTCAGGGAATCAAGTCACTTAACAAAAGGGAATAAACAGCCCAAATAGGATTCAAAGCTAGACAGTCTGGCTCTAGGACCTATGCCCTTATCGGCTTATGCATTTTTAGCCTGAGCAGGGACAGCTCACCTCTGTTCGTTCCACTGTGCCACTGGGCATTAGGAGGTAGAATCTTCAGAAAGCTCACTCCCTCACATGTCAAAGGGCTGAAACATCTGAAGCATCTCTCTGTCACCGTGTGGTCTCCACGTGGTCTCTCCATCGTGGCAGCTTCAAGGCAGGACTTCTTCTATGGCTGCCAGGGCTCCCAAGGCTGTGTCCCAAGAGAGGGCACCAGACAGAAACTAACTGCCTCCACTTTTATGACTTAGCCTCTGAAGCCACAGACTGTCACTTCTTCTGCGGTCACAGGTCCACCCAGGTTCAAGGGGAAGGGACATAGACGCTACCGCTCAATAGCACGTCAACATCACATGGTTAGAATAGCACATGGGATGAGAGTTAATGGTGTATGTACCACCTTTGACTACCAGAATCTGTAATGTTGAGTGAGGGAGAGAACTGGCCTATTCCAGCCGGAGCAAGTCTCCCGGCTTCACTCTTGGCTTGGCTTATGATTTGCTTTAAGATGCCTCAAAGGAATAGGAGTGAAAATCAGCGGTGGCCAGTTTCCAGGAGGTGTTGGGTGATGCTCGTGTGGCCCTACGGAACCATTCCCCTGCGTGTCTTTCCTGCAGTCAGTTCTGGAGGTTGACCTGTGCGGGCTGCACCAGAGGCTCCCCTATTTGGGTTAACCAAAGCAGGAAGCTGGCAGGAGATGGGTGCGGGAGGAGATGGAGGAAGAAATTACTTTTCCTGGCCCCGTCCTCTGGCGTGGCTGTAGGCTGGCTAATCTCTGGGTCACAGCACTGCTTCTACTCCTTCAAATGACTCCCCTGCCAGGTTCCAAGAGCTCCCCTCTTCCTTCCTCATTGGGGGCCTGATGATGGTCACAGCTTCTTAGGTACCAGCCCCACTATCCTGTGGGTCCCCACATCCCAGCAACGCCTGTGTCAATATCCCTTTGTAATGAAACCTTCCTCCACATATCCTTATCTCTTACTGAGATACTGACGAATACACCACAGCCTAAGGCTGCTAGCTGCCTCTCCAACATGACTCAGCCATTAATTCACTCCTCTGTCATCCATCATTCATTCATTCGCTTGTTCACCCACCCCTTGGCAATTCACGGGCTTACCCATTTGCTCATCACCACACCCTCACTCACTCACTGTTTATCTAACATCCTCCCCAAACGAGTCCACATCCCTGCCTCAGACCCCGCTGTCCCATGAAGGCTGAACCAGAGTGGCTTTCTCAGCAGCAACTCTTTCATCCCAAATCCATTCATTCTCCCTTCCTCATCACAGAACTGAACTTTGCTTCAGCAAGTAAACAAGGCCCCACTCTCTCCAGGCCTCTGTCTCCCCCTCTATAAAATCAGGGCTCTGTACCCCTAAGGATTCGATCATCCCCAGAGTGGGAAGACTGGGGGCATAGGCAGGACTCAGGGTAACACAAACCACCCCCCTGGGGAACAGGCCGAGACAGGGGAAAGGCCCTGCGGTCAAAATTCCCTGTGGTCAAAATGGTGGTTCAGAGAACAGTCACTCACCATGGGCCCTTTCTCTGTCTGTGGACTCGATGGAACGGGGCCACTGGGCCCTGACGGGAGGCTGGCAGGAACCTGACCTTGGGAACACCCGCACCTACTTTCTCCCTGGAAAGCCAGCCATTCCACCCTTCTCTTGCCCCCCAAGGCTGTGAAAAATGTCTGATTCATAAATATACCTTTAAAAGCCAACTAATGTTTTAAGTGCTAATTATTGTTATCATAGGCTACTTTCCACCTCATTAAATGAATGGATTTAGTCATTGTTACCTAATTCCCAAGGAGAAACCAGGGATTCCCAGGTGTTAGGGCTGCATCTTTCTCCAGCAATTAACCCAGCTCCCCAAGCCACAGTCTGGCAGGCTGGCTGGCCTCGGAGCCTGGACCAGGGCTCCCGCGGAAAGTACAATAGAAAGTCTGTGCCTTCACCTTCCCGGTTCATGCCTTTAAGCATCCGTCCCCAAGTCTAGAAAAGGAGACAAACACGTGTGGAGTGCCGGACCCATTGAAGGGATTTAATTATAATTATTATTGTCAATATTAGTATTTTCCACACCATGAGCGTAGTGGGGTTTTCTTGTTTGTTTTTTGACCGTCTTTATTAAAATTTAGTTTACATACAACAACATTTGCCAACTTCAGGTATACGATTTGATGAATTGTAACAGCCATGATATAATCATGTGACCACCATTACTATCATGCTAGAGGGTATTACCGCGTCCCCAACAAGTTCTTTCATGCCCCTTGCAGTCAATTTCCTCTCTCCACCCCCCATGGCCCCTGGGGGGTTAGAAACGCACAATCTCAGGCTCCCCCTCACACCCAGGGAATCAGAAGCTGCATTCTAAGATGCTCTGAGATTTGCACACGCAGTACGTACACTTTGAGAAGCTCGGCTCTACGACCCCCATTCATTCCTCCAGCCACTCCTCCCCTGGAAAGAGGTCTCTGGACCTGGCTACTTAGCAAGTACCACACCTGCTAGCAGCTGCCTCTCTACTTGAATGGGACCCCAACGGATGGCAGCCCCCATGGGAGCAGGCACTGTCATCCGTCTTCCTGACTCATGTTATTAGCGGCTACCATTTTGGCGACTCGAGTAAGCAGCAGGCAACTTACCAGCATGGAATCCTCACGCTAACACTACTGGATAGAGACCACTTGATCCCCCTTCACTGCCGAGGAAACTGAGGCTTAGAGGATTAAACGCATTGCCTCCTCCAATTGCGTGGAAGGGGCAGGGCCAGACAATGAAACCACTTTTCACATGGCACCTGCTGGTGGGGGAGGAAGGTGGAGAGGAACGATGCTGCTATCTCATGTATGAAAAAAGACGTGGACGCGAAGACACCGGCGCACAGTGTATTAGAAGAAAGCCTCGTGCCGAGTGCTCTGGGGGGTCCAAGGAAGCAGAAAATCTGAAATCTCTAAGAGTCCTTTTTTTCTCCAGCTCCTCTGCGGTTTGCAGTCCCCAAGCCAAGCCTCCCCTTAATCCAATTAAAACGGACTTGTTTATGCTTATCAGCTCTTTATTTGGTTTGTTAAAAACGTGCAAATTACCCAGAGGCCTCTTTGTCCCCTGAACCAAAGGCATCCATAAAACTATTACGTTAAATCAAATTAAATGCAGCTGCTGGAACTTGAGTGTGTGGTGGAGTGGAACAAAAGCCAGACAGGGAAGGGCAAGGTTTTGCTGGGGAGAGAAGAGATCTAATCTCCTCACTTAGCGGGCTCCCCTAAAAGCGTTCTGAGTGTGGGTAGGAAAAGAGACACCATTTACCATGTGCCAGGCCTATGGTGTATCATTAAATGATCTCAGTAAGTGTGCAGGATGGGCACGATTGGACCCATTTTGCAGATGAAGGAACTGAGGCTCAGAGAGGTGAAACCACTTGTCCAGAAGGTCACGCGACTGGGAAGTGACAGAGACAGGATTTGAACCTTGGTCTGTCTCAACCCTCTGCCTGGAGTTTTGCACTCTCAGAGCTTAACGGGTCCTTAGAGTCCATCTGGTCAAGAGGAAGGCTCTGGAAACACACAAACCTGAGTCTTCATGTCCTTAAAACCTAACCATGCCAGCCTCCCAGGGTTTGGGAGGGAGTCAGCAAAATGAGGTGCATCTTAAGTACCTGGCACATAGAAGGTACTTGTTATATGCTAACTTCTGATAACTATACTTTTGTCAAAACCCATCTCCTGGGAGGGCGGCTGGGTGGCTCAGTTGGTTAGAGCGCATGCTCTTCACAAAAAGGTTGCCGGTTCAATTCCCTTATGGGATGGTGGGCTGCATCCCCCGCAACTAGATTGACAATGGCAACTGGACTTGGAGCTGAGCTGCACCCTCCACAACTAAGATTGAAGGACAACAACTTGACTTGGAGCTGATGGGTCCTGGGAAAAAACACTGTTTCCCAATAAAGTTAAAAAAAAAAAAATCTCCTTCCCCTTCCTATTTTTCAGACGGGGAGGCTGAGACCTAGAAAGGGAACACGGCCTCTTCAAGGTTACAGAGACACTGTGACAGAGCTAGGACTCAAAACAAGTCCCCTGCCTCTGGTCTAGCATCCATGTCAGACCCTGCACTGCCTCTCCATTTTGCAGATGAAAGAAACCTGAGGCACAACGTGTAAGAGAAACCTGGTGGCCAGGGTCCTCCTGCTCAGCACCTACCACATCCTGGACTCAGATCTCAGCACCGCTGTTCTTTAGTTGCTTAACTTGAGCACGTGTCTTGAACTGAACACCTGGTTCCTCCTCTATAAAAATGGGGCTTATCACCCCTGTCCAAGTGAACATTTGGGGTGGAGTGAGATCAAGCAGGTGAAAGTCTCCGATAAGCCAGGAGGATTACCTGTAAACCACAAGGCTCAAGGAACATTTGAGGAACAACGCGAGCATCTGTTCTCGTCATCTCTAAAGACCTAGGATGGGTTTCTCATTCCTGGCAACCCTCAGACTCTGGGGAGAGCAGACGCCCAGGATTCCGGGCAATGCTAATCCTGTTACAGATGCATTAGCAACCTTAGGGGATCACACGAAGCACCACCCACACCATGGAACTTTCCCACCCCCCCTAGCTAGCTAATCCCCAGGTTCTCAGAAATCTGAGAAGCAACTCCACATTAAGTGAGCAGAAAAATCACGTGCGACGGGTGCCCAGGAGCCTGATTCCAGCAACGCCAAGCCCTCCTGGGCTGCAGTGACGCAATGTTCTTCGAGGTTCAATGACAGTCAGCTTGAAGTCAGACAAAGGTGGGTTCAGCTCCCATGGCAGTATTGTCTCCTCAGCCCGGACCCCTCGGGCAAACGACTTCACCTCTCTGAGCCTGCACTGCTCCTCTGTGAGATGTAGCATTATTGTCAATAATTATGGAAGAGTTGTTAATATTGATATTAAGAGTGAGCATGATGCCTTTGTCATTCCGATTTTTAAGACCCAAAGCTTGTTGGGAGCAGCATGAAAAGTCAAGAATCGGGGGTGGCTCCTCTGGAAATTACGAGGGAGCTGTTGGTGCTCTGAATACAAGATCTTTGTCCAATTGGCCCCCTGAGCCCGTGTGCACGAGAAGAGAGCAGGAGCTGTTATATAAGGGAAGAATGATACGATATTCTGCTCTGACAGGAGAAATGGGATTGGGCAGCAAGGCTATGGACGGGAGCCAGGCGACTGACTTAAGGGAGAAATTTTCAATTTCTTTAACACACACACACACACACACACACACACACACACACACACACACAACACCGTGCCCAGAAGCCCAGCTCCTGGACTCTGCCAGGGAGAGGTGCAGACCCCCTTCCCTCTACCGCCCTGAGGCTGACCACCACGTGCTAGGAGGACATAACATGGAACGAGGACAAGAAGAACTGCTTCTTTCTCAGAACCAGGACTGACAGCAGGAGAAGAGAGGGGTTCTGGAAAGTGGGTTGGGCAGGTGTTCACGTGGTCTTCCCTCTCACCGCTTAGCTCCGGGTACACTGAGAATGGGGGTGGGGTGGGGTTCTCTAGATCACGGCCCCATCTCACTGGCTTTCTCCGGCACCCTCACGTGGTGCGGAGGTGTGGTGAAAGCCAGCAGGGCAGCCACGAGAGAGGAACAGGCAACCTTAGGACAAGCTGGGCTGCCTCATCCCAGTTATAGCTGGGAAGAGGGCAGGGCAGGGGTGCAGGGCGGGGAGGCAGGTTACGTTTAGGGGAGCCAAGGGAAAGCAAGTCAGCCAAGCCCAGAGCGAGACCCTTGCCACGGTTTCCCACCCATTCACACAAGAGCGAGCAGGGTCCCCGGGAGCTCCAGACCCCTGCACATTCCCCTGAGGCCACCAGACCAATCCCCCTCTCCACATGCTCAGAGCCACCCCTGTAGAAAAGCAGGGGAGGAGGGCAGCACCTCGGAGAGGATGAGTATGTTTACCCAGGGGAGACTTAGCTCAGGAACCCATAAAACTGACATTTGGACTCAAATGGTAAAACTGGTTAGATTAATTTGCTAGGGCTTCTGTAACCACAGACTGGGTGGCTTAAACAACAGACATGTATTGTCTCAGGTCTGGAGGCTACAAGTCCAAGATCAAGGTGTCGGCGAGGTCTGTTCCTTCTGAGAGAAGGATCTGCTCCGAGCCTCCCTTGGCTTGTAGATGGCCGCCTTCTCCCTATGTCTCTTCATGTCATCTTTCGTCTGTACTTGTCTGTATTAAAACATCCCCTTTTTATGAGGACACCAGTCGTATTGGATTAGGACCCACCCTAATGACTTGATTTTAACTTGATGACCTCTGTAAAGCAAGTTATAGTCTGAAGTACTTGGGGTTAGGACGTCAAAATGTGAATTTTAGGGGGACACGATTCAACCCATAACATGGATAAAGCTCAGTTTTTTTGTTTTTTGTTTTGCTTTGCTTTCTGCTGGTGCAGTGGGGTGGGGGGTGGAGGGTGGGAGGGTTGGAGAAGGATCTTATAAGGAAGACCAGATCAGCTACAGACAAAGAAATTACATTTTCTTCACACACCTAAATTGTAGCAAGCATTCAATGTGCCACCCCAATACATAATTTAGGCAGATTTGTGCAGCCTCCTGAATCAATGGCCTGGATTAGGCACAGCCTCCAGAGATAATAAAGCAAATAAAGCAGGCTTGTTGCGCCAGTAAAAGGAAAACAAAATGGAATCAAGCATCACAATAGTGAGAGCTAGCAACTATTAAGCACACGACATTTTCCAGGTGCTGTGATACTTTACATGTATTATTATATTGAATCCTCATGCAACCCTAGGAGGCATTTCTGTTATATTCCCAATCTTACAGATGGGGAAACTGAGGCACAGAGAGGAAAAGTTATGTGCCCAAACTGGCCTGATTCCAGAGCCTGTCCGTTTCCTGAGCTGGCTGACTTCTTCTAAAAAAAAAAAAAACTCCAAAGAATGCTTCCCTCTGCTCCAAGGGGAGAGAGGGTTGGCGGGCAGGGACCCAGAGGCTGGGCTGGTGGGCAGAAAGTTCAGGTTAATCAGATCTACCAGCACCCCAGAGCTGGAGGGTCAGGCTTTGGAAGCTCAGCTCTACTGTAGTTTCTCCAGGGAGAACCCATCAGGGGATTACAACAACAATAAAAATATTTCTAAAAAGAAAAACAACCTAAACATCCATCAACAGGGGTTGGCTAAAGAAACAGTGATATTTCTACCAGGGCTTGTAGGCAATCACTTGAATAATTAATGCTATATAGCAGAACACTTGGTGACCTGATTAAACAGTAGATAAAAAGGTTATAGAACAGAATTGCCTACATATCCTTTTTCTAGATAGATATGGAAAGATATACAGACTAGACTACAGATCATAAACTTAAATATTACTAGTACTGATCCCCACATTTCCTGAGGTTTTAGGTGATTCCCCTTTTCTATTTGCTTGTCCATATATTTTAAATTTTTTTTGCCAAAGATCTCACATTACTTAATATAAAGAAAAGGAGAAAATCATTACTCTCGGCAGGGGGTGGTGTTGAAAGCATTTTGATTTTCTAAGAACTAAGTTCTTTTCAATTTCTAAAAGCTGTCCCCTCTCAGGCCCACACTGTATTTTTGCTAAGATCTGAGAGTCTGTGTTTCCTCAAAACAACAAGGTGAATCGGCGGCCTGGCCAGCTGTCTTGTTATTTTTTTGGAGCGTCTCCTGTCTTCTTTAGGAGACACCAGAGGATAGTCCCTTTCTTCCTGACATAGAACCCTAATTGTGTTTGAATATTCACTCCTCTCCCATGTGTCTCCTGGGTAGATCCTGATTGGTCGAAGCCATCTCCTTTCCCTGTCACTGATTGGTTTAGCAGTACCCATGTGACCCAGTTCCAGCCAAAGAAATGTGAGGGGAGCTCTGCTGGGGGCTCTGGGAGAGGCTCCCTTGCAACATGCTGAAACGTTCTCTCCGCCTCTGCTAGATGCTACATAAGATGGAAACTATCTTATGACCAGGAGAGATGCCATCTGGAGGACAAAGCCTAACCTCTGAAGATGACAGAGCAGGGCGAAGGAAACACTCTGGGTCCTTGATGTTATCCTTCAGCTACTGAATTCCCAACCTACAGCTGTCCTTATTACGTGAAGGAATGCGCTTTCTTCATTGCTTCAGCCATTTTGAGTTGAGGTGTCTGTTACTTGCAGCCAAACGCATCCTATTTGATATAATCTTATTTCTTTCGACTTGTGCTTGGTTTATTTCATACTGTGAGTCCAAAGAGAAATGCCAACTAGAGTAGATAATAAGACTTTTATTTGTGTCGCTTTGAAAACACACCAATTTTCTGTATCTCTGCTTCTCAAATTTACATGGATTGATGTGTCTGAACCAAAATGTGAGAAAAAGACTGAGCTGTTCATGTGAATGGGGAACAAGGAACTGGCCATGGGGACATTTGGGTTCTTGCCCTCACCCACCTCTGATGGACCGTGGGACTAGTTTCCCATCAGAGATCCTCAACTCAACTGACCATAAGGACCTTGTCATCTGACGCGTTAAGATTGAACAAGCTGTTTCCATGGATCCGCTTGCATCCTTGAAGATGCTCTGGTCAGGGGACCAGGACAAAGTTGACAATCAGGAACCAGAAAGGGGTGACATTGCACATTCCAACAAGATTGATGATTCCATCAATCCCTGTGGTGAACCTGGATGGGAACCAGGGAACCCTCACTCCATTCCCAATTTCTTGCTCCTTCAACCTGCCTCAGTTTCTGCCGTTCCACCTTTGGCGTGCCATTCTTTTGGGTAAAGCACTGCCGTCTCCCTGCTGCTCTTTCAGAGGAGGGAAAGAGCTGTTTGGACCAGATCACGCTCCTATTTTGAGGAATCAGGGATGGGGGAGCAGTTGCTGATAGCTGCACCCTGGCTCCCAGAATCAATCTCAGTTCAGCAATTCCAGCCAACATGCGAGTCTTTTCTCTCCAACTCCTGAGAGATTCAAGGTTTTATAACAGAAAGTCTTTCTCTGTTCTGTACTGATTTCTCTGTACCTAATGTATTTCACTCAGGAAGCAGCATAACTAGTGAAAGAGTGTAAGCCACAAAGCGATGCCGATGTGGGTTCAAATCCCAGCTCTTCTGTGTACTGATACATTGTAAGATTCGTGTAAGTAAGGATGGTGACAGCTGCCATATCCTCTAGCACAGTGACTGGTATGCAGTAGGTGCTCAATAAAAACCCGTGGATGGATATCTGAGTCGTTCTGGAAAACTTACTCAACCCCTTTGAGTTTCAGCTTCTTCATCTCTAAAGTTAAGGTGGGTTTACCCTTCAGGCTCCTAATGAGGATGAAATGGGATGATGGATGTGGAATTGCCCCTGGCTGCTTGTCACCATGCCTGAAATCCCGTCACAGTTCACTCCTTCCCAGCAAAGCACTGGGGCCTGGGCAATGGCCTGAGCATCGTAAACCACCTGCCATCAACCAGAGGCTCACAGGCTATTACCAGCCACCAGCCAAGGCCGAGAGCCCCCTTGCTCACCTTCCTGTACATATCTCCGCTCCACAGCACCAGCAGCTGGGAGACATCACTGGATGCCAGGAACTCATTCATTCATGCAGATGTTTGCTCTCTGGGCACCAAACATCTGCACGATGGAAACCAGGGGAAAGATAATGCTGGGTTCCGCCTCTCTCAGAGGTAGGCACTTGGGCTCCTGGGACACTCGGGCGTCAGGCATCTGGCTGTGCTTTTTGCCATAGCATCACCTGGTGCTCAGCACAGACCTGGTGTCCAGCTAACTGCTCCGTCCATGATTTCGAAGTGGAAGGATAAACACAGGAAGTTTGTGGTCACGGTTGTACCAGCCAAATCCTTAACAGAGTCCTGGGCCGGAAAAGAAATACAAAACAATAAAAGAAGGGGGAGGAGAGGGAGGGGGGCATCTGGTTCCTTTATTTTCAGGCTGCAATTAATCAGACAAAGGGGAAAGGAAAAGGCTGAGGAGAAGCACTTAATGGAAACTTCCACTGTGTGTGACTTTCTAACAGTACAGGGGAAAGAACTGTGGCTTCGCCACTTCCGACTAGGTGGCCTGGGGCCTCAGTTCCGATGTCTGTGAAGTGGGGGTACTGGTACCACTCCCAAGTGTCATCAATATGGAAAAAATGTGGAAATGCTTTACAAAGGGTGTATTATAATAGTGATTATCATGAAACTCGATGATGGTGATAAAAATAATGTCAGCGTATAGTTATTTCTTCACTCATTCAACAAAAATAATATGAGCACTTTCTCTGCGCTAAGCACTGCTCTGGGTGCTGGGGATACAGAGGTGACCAGACAGACACGGTCGCCATCTTGATGGAGCTCACCACTGCCCAGTAGGGCGACAGACGTAAGGCAGCTAAACACATAAACAACATTATTCCAGAGGCTGGAAGTACTATAATGAAAATAAAACAAGGTATCAGATAGACAATGAGCAGGGATGGGGGGCTACTTGGAGTGGGCGGATGGATCAGGAAGGACCTCTCTGAGGAGGTGACATTTGAGCTGAGACCTGGGAGAGAAGGAAGAACCAGTCATGCAAACAGTGGCCCAGGAACAGAAGGAACAGCAGATGCAAAGCCCTGAGATGGGAACGGTCTTGGATGTATTAGTGTTGTTGGTTGTCTGCTTGTTTTTGAGAGGCAGCAGGCTCGTCTTGCTGGAGAGCAGCGTGAGATGATGGTGGCCGAAGTCGTGCCAATCCTCTAGGCCTTTGTCAGCTATAGTGAGGGGTTTGGACGATTGTACTCAGTGATGGAAGTTTGCTCAGGCAGCCTTGTGGAGAGTGGGTTGTGGGGGTCAAGCCTGGAAGTGGGGAGACCAGTGAGGAGACTGATGACCCCAGTCCAGATGAAGAGAGGGTGGGGCATGTGAGCCTGGCACCTGCTAAATGCTTACATGTGGCATCTCATTTAATCCTCACAGCAGCCCTGTGTGCAGCAAATCCTTGTACCCATTTTACAGATGTTAAAACTGAGGCTTTGGAAATATTGAGTAGCTCACCCAAGATCATAGTGCTTAGTCTTAGCCCTAACCCTAGCTGGTGAAAATGGTGGAGCTGAGATTCGGGCCCAGGCAGTCTGACTCCTGAGCCCATGTGATCCTGTGTCGTAGTCATCCAAGGCCCTTTGAGTCAGGGAACAGGCCTGGGGTGGCCCCTGGGAGGGCTCAGTCCTTCCTGAGGCCCTGCCTCTTTTGATGGACCCTGCAGGGACCCCCTCCCTCTGAGATACCCTTTTGTATCAGACAGAAGTCCCCAGACCTGGTTTTGTCCAGAGCACCAATGGAAGTGGGAAGTCATTCCTGCAAACACCATGAATTATTCTCCTCTTAAAAATACTTTCACTGAGGCATAGCTTGCTCTAGTAAGTGCAGTCATCTTATATGTACAGACAAATGGGTTTCTACATATAAAGGCAGCCGCAGAACCAGCCTCTAGATAACATACAGAGCAACCCTCACCTGTATCCAGGACAATTTCGAAGGGTAAAGTGTGTGACCCAGACACAGCAGTCCTCCCCTTCAACCAGCATTCTGCTAGAAACTCCCAGATCGTGGTAGGTGCAGATCTGCACCAAAGCCTTTGTCAACCCACTAAGAAGTGAGGAGGTAGCTTAGTGAATGGCCAGGTCTCTAGAATGATGGTGCTTTCAAAGCCACTCCCATGAGCATTTTCACACATATCTTATCTTACAGCAGTCAGTGAGGTAGGAGGTCCCAAACTTATTTGCTAAGAAGCCTTAGTTTCACCATCTGTAAAATGGGGCGATGGGAAGGGATGAATTTGGTTGAAGTTGAGCCTCTTCTAAATTCAAAAATCCTAAGATTCCCGAGGAAGTGACTAGCCCATCCAGACACCATTTCCTCGCTTCAAAGGAAAAAGCATCCCCCACCTCCTGCCTCCTCAAATGCTGACCCTTGAACGCGAGTACATGACATGCTTGCCTCCTCTTTCCAGGGAGGAGGCTCTTCAGAGGACACTTTATGTTTGCAAATAACTTTAGAGCCAAACAGACCAAGGTTTGAATCCCAGCTCTGTCACTTACTAGCTGTGTGACACTGGGTGAGTCACTTCACCACTCTGAGCCCCCATTTCCTCATCTGTACATGGGGATAGTGATGGCCCCTTACACAAAGGTTGCTGTAAGCATTCAATGAGATCGTGAAAATAAAGTGCTTGGAGGGCTCCCAAGCCTTGGACGAGCTCAATTAAGATGACCCACGATTATTGTTGTTGCTGCTGTTGTTGGAGTTTTGAGCACAAGGTAAGTGATCTATAGACCTGTGTTTCCTTCTTCCTTCATCAACACTCTCCCCCCCGCTTTGACCAGGTCTCTAGAGCAGTAGCTGGCTGACACACCTGGGGGATATCCCACCTCTCAGGAGGAGAGACTTCTAGAAGATCCCCCAGGACAGAATTCAGTGACCTCCAAAGTTATACCCCAAGTCCAAGCACTTGGAGCCCTGTCTGCATAAATCCCCCGCCGCCACCACCAGCAACTGCTGCATTAATATGCCTCCGCTCCTCGTAGGTTAATATATGTATTATTTATAGGGCTTTATTATGTGCTCAGAGGGCTCCCCTGAGCAATATAATTGTGCATTGGGAGGTAAATTTGAATAATATTTACAATTAATTTCCGTCAATAAAGTAATGCACCAAGCCCTCTGTACAGCTGAAATGGCCCCTGGGTTGGTTTCCCACTAACCACTCCCCTGAGAAAGCTTGGGGAGCTTTTAAATCTCTCTCCAATAGTCCACTTCTCTCAGGTTCTACCTTTGCTCCCACAGTCCAGGCACCATAGCACTCTTTTGGAGGCTGCAGCAGCCCCTACCCCGAGCTGCCCCTTCTGCCCCTTTCCAAATTGTCATCCCCAGAATGGCCCAGGCATCGGGCATCATTTCAATAGGCAGGTCTGAGCCAGACACTAACCTGCACAGGGCTTCCCCTTCCTCTCAGGGTCCCGTGGTCTGGCCCTGCCCCCTCTCCGTCCTACGTGGTCCATGCTCAGCCTACCTGCTCTGCTGTAGCCCCCGTCCCCTTCCAGCCCCGCAGGTTCACTCTGCTCCCTCCCACATCAACACCGCTGCTGCCCGTGCAGTTTCCTCCACCTGGAAACTGCATCTCCCACCAAATCAGTGCCTACCTGTCATTCACATCTCAAGTGTTTCTTCCCTGAGCAAGTGTCCTTGGCCTTTGGACAGGGTCAGGGCCCTCTACAATATGTTCATTGAACTTACTGAGGTTGTTTTCCATTCAGAGGGTGTTTTTTCGTTTGTTTGTTTGTTAATTATTGGCTATCTCTCCCATTAGCCAATAAATGGTCTGAGGACAGAGATTGTATATGGCCGGATCATCCCTGTATTCCCGGTGCCTACCACACGGCCTGGCAAAGCATAGGTATTTAATAGGTTTTTATGGAATGGATGAATGGGCGGATATGTATATAGAGAGGTAGTAATGTTAATGGATAGATAGGTGGATGGATGGATGTGTGAATGTGTAGATAGGAGCATCTGTCCTTGGATGGCCTGAAGTGGCACCAAAGGGCATGGACTTAGCGGTAAGGCATCCTGGAGTTCAGTCTCCTATCTGCCATGGCTTGCTACGTTACCTTGCGTAAGTCACTACCTGTCACATATCCTTGGTTGCTAGGAAAACTAAATGAGTGGAAAGAATTTTTTTTCAAGATGCATGCTTCTTAAAGTCCAGAATTTGGGGAATGGTAAGTTGGGAATTTCAGGGTTTCTCCTACTGGCTCACAATATAGCTGTGTGACTTTGGACAGGTCACTTGGCCTCTCTGAGCCTCAGCTGCTATTCTGTGAGGTGGACAGGGAAGGCAAGGGTGTGTTTGTGGCAGGAATCTGCAGCACTGAGCTCCACTCTTGCTTCTGTCTCTTCCTTCCAGAGAAACTTCGTCCTCAAAGGGAGGAAGAAAGCAAGCCCTCTGTTGAATTAGTTCATGGCTTCCTGGTTCCTCGTGGTCCTGAATACCACGCCCAGCAGCAATTTTCCAAATTTGGGGTTTGGCAACCACAGGCCCAGGGTGCCCCAAGCTCCGGCCAGAGCATAGCATGTTAGGGAGGAACAGGAGAGGGAGGCCAGTGGTAGGAGTTGGAGAATGAATCACAGATGACTTCCATCCAAGCCAAGTACCACTTCCTTTAGCAGATTTCTCAAAGGGCAGCTCTCAAAACCTCAGCTCCTTTATCTATAAAATGGGAAAGGCCTGGGTGAGATGGGTTTAAAGGGCCCTCATGGCTCTCACTATTGGAGTCTATCTTCTCCCACCCATCCTGGCCCCTAAGCTCCCCTCCCCCTTATCCCCCTCTGCCTCCCCCGCTTCCCTTCTGTCCCCCCTCAATCCTCCTCTCTCTCTCCTTCCTCTTAAGGGCTGAGACGCTGGGAGCTCAGGCAGGAGACCTGGTTCAAAGGCCAGCTCCATCATTTACTAGCCGTGTGACCTTGAATAAGTGAGGTTTGCCATCCAAACCTCCCTTTCTGCATCCCCCACACAAGTCTGCTGGTCCTCTTCTCAGAACCGTCATGAGAGTTTGTTGATGTTTTGTGCCTGCACATGGTAGAGATTTAATAAATGCCAGATTCCTTTCCTTCATTGTCACTCTCCATTTCCTTTGTGCTCCCCTCTCCCTTCGCTCCCCCATCCTCAAACATCACCCTCTCTTCGAGTCCCTCTGCCTGCTTCCCAGCACCCCCTGGGTCCGCCCACCCCACGCAGAAGGCGGCACTGAGGCCCTATCGGCTGAGTCCCAGCCACCAAGGGCGGGTTCTCAGGCACAAAGTGAGCTTGCCTGCAGAGTAACGCAGGTGAACACATGTGTGAACCGCAGGGATGTTGTGTGTGTGGCGGGTGGAGATGCTCAAAAGAAGCGGTAGGGACAAGATGGAAGGGGGTGTCATGTTTGCCTTTAAACATTTGATGGGAAACTACAGTTAGAACAGGAAGACTGGCGAGGCGGCCCGAAAAAGGAGGCCTGACCCGAAGGAGGAAAACAGCTGGTTTGAATATTGCTCCTGTTCATCAGCTTTTCCAACGACAAAATGATTTCCTGGCTCCCCCAGCCTGGCCGGCATGCAGCCCAGGAGGCGTGAGGCGCGGAGTCCAGGAAGCACCACCATCCTGAGGGTCCGAGGCCCGAGTGGCTGATGGCTGCCTCTGGGACCTAGAACACGTCCCATGCTGTCTTGTGCCTCAGTTGCTTCACCTGTGAGGTTGGAGAGGGGGTGATGGGGGTGGGGCATTGGCAATATTTAAAGCCCCCTTTTTGCTTTCAAACTGTCCTGGTGCAGATGGCTTAACGCAATCGGAAACCCCAGCTTGGGATCAATTCAGAACTGGCTCATCATAAACACAACGACCCAACCACGAAGGAACAGTTTGTCTCTTAACGAGGTGTGATTCCAAACAGCCCGTGGCCTCGGGAGCTCGCCCAGCGCTGTGGAGACATTACATCTGTTCACTGCATCATGTTGGAGAATTGGCTTCACAACGAAGGGACTGGGAAGAGAACAGAATGCAGCCCATCGCAGGCCAAAGGGCCTCTGGCCCACGAGGGCTGCTTCCTGCCAGGCCTCGCTCCCCATTGTCTTCCCTGAGATTTCAGGGGTGCAGGAGCTGGCGTGTTTGGATGCGTGTCAAGGGAGCTAGAGGCCAACTGCATTTTCTTTGCCATGTTGGGTCATTTTTGAAAACTATTTGCAAAGCTGGCTTAAAGGCCACTAAGATGTTTACATTAATCTGCTGAGGGATGTATATTTATGGTAAAAAAAAAAAACCCAAGACCTTCTCAAAACCTTAAGACTCCGCAGCCTTATCTGAGCCAGACAGGCTCTGGCAGAGACCAGCTGGGCGCCCTCTGGCAAGTATCTTAACCTCTCTGAGCCTCTGTTACCTTATATGTAAAAGGGAAGTAATATATAATTATACCTAACTCGGGGCAGCTGTGATGAATAAATGAGATACATGTAAAGTGCTGATCGTAGGAAGTGCTAAATAAATGTAGGCTATCATTATCGTCTAGAGCAGCGGTTCTCAACCTGCCTAATGCCGTGACCCCTTAGTACAGTTCCTCATGTTGTGGTGACCCCCAACCATAAAATTATTTTCGTTGCTACTCTATAACTGTAATTTTGCACTGTTATGAATCGTAATATAAATATATTTTTGTTTTCCGATGGTCTTAGGCGACCCCTGTGAAAGGGTCGTTCGACCCCCAAAGGGGTCGCGACCCACAGGTTGAGAACCACTGCTTTAGAGTGTTTGTGGCATTCCTGGGAGCGTAATCTCGCTGTCTTACGTTGATCCCAGTTCATGGCAATTTTTTTTAAATTCTCCTTTTTTGGCTTTGTGTCGGTCAAGGATGGTCTCCCCAAAAGCATGGGATGCTGGTCCAAGGCTGAACCACATGACACACCCTGTCCACCATGCCCCTGAAAGAAAGGGGTCCTGAGCCCTGGATGCCCAGCTCAAAACATTGTTCAGTCCTGTGCAAAACACAGTGGGCATTGGTGGGTACCAAAGAGGTTCCTGCCATAGTCTTGAGAAAGCAGAGCTTTGGGCTCCGAGGTTGGGACTGTCCACTGGGGTCTCCCAGGTGAGGCTCAGAGCATGCTGGTTTCCCTCCCATTCATCGAGGACCTCTCATTTATTGACGACATCTTGGTAAAGCTCCTGTGGCTGGGGTAGGAGGAGTGGCCCGTGTCTTCACTCAGAGCATTGACCAGGCGGGAGAAGAAGGCCACCTTGAACTTCTTGAAGTCCTGCCCCATGAAGACATACAGAATGGGGTTCATGCAGCTGTTGGCAGTAGCGATGGCAGTGGCCAGGGGCAAACCCATGCTGAAGACGGACCCAGGTATGGCGGCGTGGTGGAGCTCCAGGAGATAGAGCGTGTGGTAGGGGCACCAGCAGCAGAAGAAGGTGATGATGATGGTCATGATGATCTTGAAGGGCTTCTTGGTTTTGGCCAAGCGGTTGCGTTGCAGCTTGCAGACGATGGTGAAATAACAGGCTGTGATGATGAGGACCGGGATCAGGAAGCCGCAGAGGAAGCGGGTGATGGTCACTCCCATGTGCCGGCCAAACGCCACCGAGTCCAGTCCAGGGTTAGCGGACCCCGGGGAAGAGTTGGCCATGGACAGGCTGAAATTGTTGAAGCAGGATATCTTCCCGTTCAGATGGGCTGTGTCCCGGAACAGGAGAGATGGGGAGCTCAGGAAGAAAGCCAGGACCCAGATAACCACGCAGGCCACGTAGGACAGCCGCACGCTGCGGTGGTTCTGGGACCAGACAGGGAGGAGCACAGAGATGCAGCGGTCGAAGCTGATGACGGTCAACAGGAAGACGCTGGTGTACATGTTGTGGACGAGCAGGAAGCTGCTCATCTTGCACATGGCCGTCCCAAAAACCCAGTGGTAGTCCATGGCGGTATAGGCAATATGGGTCGGGAGGAAGATGTTGAACAGGAAATCTGCCACGGCAAGGTTGAGGAACCAGACGGTGTTCACCGTCTTCTTCATCTTGAAGGTGGCCATGAAGATCACTAAGCCATTGCCCACGATCCCGAGGAAACAGACGATGCTGTAGACCGCCACCAGGAAGATCCTGACCGCCCTGCTTTCAGGGTGGGACAGATCCTCCAGAACCATGATGGTGCTGACCTCATCAGGGTAGTCATCGTAGGAGTCGTTGTAATCCACGTCCCCCATTCTCTGCAAGGGGGAGACAGGGGTCATTAGGGGTCGTTGAATGGAACGGGCGTTAAGAGGTTGACCAATACCAGGACGATCAACATTGTTCTCCCCGGTTCTGAGCAAGGCCGGTTTGGTGGTTTAACTGAACACCTCTCTGGCACCTCCTACGTACCAGGTACTAGTCTAAAGAGTTGACATACGTATATAAACTCTCTTCATCCTCCCAACAACTCAGTGAGGTAGGGAGGTCACGAACCCATTTTACAGATGAGGAAACTGAGGCACAGAGAGCTAGCTTAAGTTACTTGCCCAAGGTCATACCCCGGGAGTCAAACCCCAGGTTCAGAGTCTACACTTTGGACAACCATGTTCTGCTGCTTCCCTGGGACCCTCCCCTTCCCCTTACAGTCTAGTGGGGGGAGACAAACATTCATTAAAAAGTTCCTTAATCATGGGAAAATTTCAATGATGCTAAGTACAATGAAAAAGAGGAGCATAGCACCATGAACTTCATTCCAACCATGTTTCCCAAACCCAGGGGACAGCCATATGCTGGCATTCTCCGGAGCTCCCACCTTGTCAGCGGTCCCCCGCTGGTGCCTTTTGGAAACAGGAGTTCAGACCACAAGAGTCCCTCACCAGTCACTGTTACGGTGTCTGAAGCTCTCCCGCGTGGGCTCTCAGCCAATCAGTCCCTGTGCACAGCTGGAAACACCTGCAGGGAAGAACAAGGAGGCAGCAGTTGGATACTGGTCTAAGGGCCAGAGCACTAGGTGGACTCAGAGCCACAGAGAGGATCTATTGTCATTACTTCCAATTTACAGAAGCAGCAGAGGGCTGGAGAGGCTCAGTGACACGCCCAAGGCTACTCAGTTCAGAAGTGGTGGAGCCCCTTGAGCCCAAATCAGCTGCTGCTGGGCCCTTTATCCCAAGTCCCATTTCTCCACCATAGCACATCCATAAATGAGAGCCTGAGACGGGGGTGGGTTCAGGGGAGAGTATGGATGGATCGATGCAAACACTGCTACCGCAGGACCCAGAAAACACCATTCCAGGCAATGTTGGGCACCCAGAAGACAGAAGAGAAAGTACCCAGAGCACCCACTGTGTGCCGGAACTGTAGGAACTGTAATGCCCTCATCTCATTTCGTCTTCCCAGGGGCAGTTCCAGGCCTTGTTATTATTCTTTTTTTAGACACTGTGGAAACTGAGCGAGAAGTGTCATTCTCACTGGGGCATTCTCTGGGCCCTGCGGGTACCGGGAATTAGACACAGACCCTGCTGTCACAGCAGACTGCTCAGGAGACAGACACAAATACGTTCACTGAGCACCTCCATCATACGGTTGGGTATTTTCCCAATTGATGGGAGAACAAACTGAGACGCTGGGGAGTTTGCAAGCTTGGGAGGCCTCGGACGCGGTGGTCACATGCATGGCTCACACCCAACCTCGGCCACTTACCAGCCGTGTGGCTTTGAACATGTGATTTCTCCCCCTCTGAACCTCAGTTTTCTCATGGGTAAAATGGGAATAGTCACTTCACGGAGTGGATGTAAGAACTACAGGCATCAGGAACGTGGAGCATTTGGCTTGGTGCTGGCACATAGTAAACCTTCAGTAAATGTTAGTGATTACATTACGGCCCAGGGGTAACAGCTGATGAGCAGCCCAGCCGGAATTTGAACGCAGGGCTCTGACACCCCGGAGTCCATGCACATGCCACCACCCAAGCTATCCCCATCTTGACAAATGGGCTCCAAACCAGACGTCTCAGCCTGGCGAGACTGCCAATCAATGCTTCATTATCAGTACCTCCAACCTTCCTCCAGCTAAATTCATTGCTGGTCCTTAATGGGTTTGCGATTGATATTTTATTGCATAAAAGTCATGTTTTGCTTTTATTAAGTAAGAGCCTCTTGGGAAATTCCTTTGAGAACTCTGGGCTCCAGGGACTCAGAATTTGAGCTCGGGTGTCATTCCACTCTGCTGGGAGGCAGAGGTGAACAATGAGGGGTCCCCAGGGCTTCCAGGGCACTGGAATTTGGAGAGAAGACGGGGACACTGCAGCTGGCCTCTCTTAATTGGGGAAATGTGACTGGTGTTCATAATAATAATAAATGCCAGGGACTACTATGCTGAGCTTGTAATACAGGTGGCCCCACTTTAACCCATGAGGGGCGCCCACAAGGCCAAAGACCCTTGCCCCAGGCATCCAGGCAGGAGGTGGCAGAGCTGGGATTCGAACCAGGTCTGCAGAGCCTGGACTCTTACCATCACTTCCCGCTGCCCTAAAATCATGATCTGACGACAGTCACTGAGTATATCCTTAAGGAAGCAATGACAGTGTCCACATTCCCTGTGCTGGACCGTGCACGCCCCAGGGACAAGGAAATGGCTTTCCTGGCAGAAACGGTCCAGAGCTGTAGCCATCACATCCAAGTTCCAGACAGGAAAAAGGGAAAAGATGAAGGAAGGATACACCACAGGAGCTCACAGTTAGGAACAAGGCACAAGGCAGAGGAAGTGCAGTGGTGGGGTCAAGGCCAGGGCGCCTGAGGCTTCCTGGGGCAGGTGGGTTCTCAGTGGAGCCCATGACGCTGAAGTTTTAACTTTCTAGCTACGTTTTCAAGGACACCTATGAGTGAAGAAGACGGAACGCAGGAGAAGGGAGGGCATTCCGCGCCATCTCCCTACACCCCCGGAACTCCCCCTTTATGGCAGTGAGGGGGTGTCTGAGCCGCAGGAGGAGTGTGGAAAGGAGTAGGGACTCAGGCCCCGCATTTTGTACTGCAGCGTCTGCAGATACGTGCCAGGGACACAACAGATAACGTCATGTCTGGCTCTCCTGCTGCACAGGAAGCAGCTTGGGGTCAGAGGCCACATCTTTTCGTCTTTGAATGGGGGCCAGACTGGGATGTCACGGGGTGGTGCTGACATCCTCTGGGCATTTCTACCCGTTCACCCCTCACCCCTCATCCTGAGAACTGAGTGAGTCAGTGTCGCCAGTTAGTATGTGTGTTCACCCTGCCAAGCCCCTCAGCTCTCCCTGGAGGGGGGGGCCTCGGTCACAGGTTTGCATTCAGCCTCCATCTGTCCCCACACACATGCCTCTTGTCCTGAGCCTGTTTCTGCCCCCAGACCAAGAAGTACTGGACTGAGTGGTCAAGGACACAGATGCTGTGGCCCAGCTAGGCTGCCAGCATCCAAATCCTTGGTCTGCATGAACTTCCTGTGACCTTGAGCAAGCTAGCTACCTTCGCTGCACCTCTGTAGGGCAAGGAACAGCACTGCTTCCCTGAGGACCTGGGCTGCTTCCTCCTTCTTGATAATCCAAGTTCTCCAACTGATCACATTTTCCTTTTTTGATGTGGCCACAAGGGAGCTCAGGGTCACATTTGCAGGTCAAAGGCAACATCCCCATTAGCCCTGCTGGTCTGCAGGTTTCTGCGTT
>NW_017732535.1:474816-478326 GCF_001890085.2 Hipposideros armiger
AGGCCTACCAGATAACGGACACTCCTTCTTCACCAGCCCCCAGCTCAGGGTCTGACACACAGTAAGTGCTTCATAAATACATGTATTACTATTACTGGCATCGTAAGTTACTGAGCACTTCCTATTGGGTTGTCAGAATAGTCATGACGCATTTTTGCAATGAAAAACACAGAAAAATATGTCATGACTTTTCCGACAACCCAATATGTGGCAGGTGCCGAGTTCCATTAGAAATGTGGTCACAGACTGTCCCCAAACAGCCCTGCAAGGGGGGTGGTTTCCTTCTCTCCAAGGTTTTGGGAACCCAGAGCTTGCTGCCTGCTGTATCGGTCAGCGCGGGCTGCTCTACCCCCAGTACCACAGACTGGGCAGCTTAAACAACAGACTTTTTTTTCCTCACAGTTCTAGAGACTGGAAGCCTGAGATCAAGGAGCCGTCAGGGTGGGTTTCTCAGAAGGCCTCTCCCCTTAGCTTATATAATAGATGGCCACATTCTCCCTGTCTCCTCACATGGTCCTCCCTCTGTGTGTGTCTGTGTCCTAATCTCTTCTTATAAGGACACCAGTCAGGTTGGATTAGGGCCCACCCTTAGTGACATCATTTTACCCTAATCACCTCTTTATTGGCCGTATCTCCAAATACAGCCGCATTCTGAAATACTGGAGGTTAGGATGTCAACATATGAATTCGCCGGCGGGAGGGACACAGTTCAACGCATAACACTTATGTCATTGTCATTATTGTTATAAGTTAACATTCTTCCTATCTGGGGCTCCTCTACATCATAGACTCTGTGCTTGGGGGTCTTAACCCCCAGCTGTCTGCCCCAAGGCCTCACCCATGCTGCGGACCAGGCCCTGTCCTTACACACACACACACACACACACACACACACACACACACACAGCTGTGCCTCCAGCAGAAAAAGCTTACAAGCTCTAAGCCCAACAAGGAATTGCTATCTAGAATGTACAAGTAACTATTTCCTGCAAATCCAAAATAAGAGCAACCACAACAACAACAAAATGAGCAAATGCTACGAACAGGTAATGTACAGGAGGGAAACCCCCCAATCCAGGCATGTGACAGATTGATACTCAAAGGCATGCAAATGAGAACCACAACCCGATGATACGTTGTGCCTATCAGACTGTGGCAAGGACTAGAGAGCTGGCATGGATGACCCTCAGGTTGGCGAGGAGAGGCACGGGCTTTCATGTCAGGCTGCAGGGACCAGGGAACCCCTCCCGGTCCCCCAAGGACCCATGCAGCAGGATGCTCACGAGCTGTGTTTGCAGGGGCACGCCTTAGCGTCAGGCCCCCAGAAGCAAGCCTCAAATGACGATTCCTGCAAAAGTGATTGATGAAGGAAGTGTTCCAGGAAAAATCAGGGGAGGAGGCTGGGCAAGGGTACGGAAGGTGACCGTGGCCGAGGGTAGGGACTCAAGAAACAATGGAGGTCACACTCCAGGAGGCTGAGTGTTTATATCGCACCCCCCCTGTCCCCGGGGGTGTGTTCTCCTCCCACAAGGAAGCTGTCAGGAGTGAGAGCCCTCAGGGCACCTGCGTACATGAAATGGTCGAGGATCCAGGGGACCTGGGCAGCTTGTCTGCTGATGGTTGGAAGAGAGGGGATGGGTGAATACTGGGCAGCTGTTAGAAACAACAGATTATCTAGTGCTCACCCAGCGACGGAACACAAAACACCTTGACGCCTCCTCCCCTCACAGCACTTCAGTACACTGCAAACATGCATGCAAAGGCAGCAGCAAGCATAAAACACTATTTGCAAGAACACGGCCAAATCACAAGACACACATTGAGTAAATGAGAATGGTTCTCTGGCAGCGGAAATGGGAGGGCGAGGGCGTAGAAAATGGGGCTAAAAGGAAATGAATGTCGCAAAGTAAGAAAATAGGACAAGTGTGAGGGCTTCCAGAGGCCAGTGATGATGCAGACGAAGACGGACGGAGGGGTGTCATTATGTCAGCCCTCCCTCCTCTCCCGAGGTCCAGAAAAATCCAAAGCAAACAAACAGACACCCCAAACCCCTGCCTGGGGTTTATGCTTGGGCAGTGCCTGGCTCACTGAATCCCTGATAAAGCCACACTGGGCAGGCCAAGGGCCCAACAAATAGCCTTGGCCTTGCTCCATGAGTCTTCAGAGGGCCACCCCGCTAGCCTCTTCTGTCAGGTAGGGAATGAACAATGAAAGTCACAGTGTCAGCCCAGTTGGAGGGTGGCTATGCAGTAGTCAAGGCCCTGGTACCTCCTTGGCAAGCCCAGTCCCTGCCAGGAGCCAGATGGTCACCAGGTAGAAGACTGTGCTGCAGATGGCCCTGCCCTGCCCTGCCCACACCACAACCACAGACCCTTGCTGGGACTCAAGGTCACACCTGGTTCCTCCTGCCGCAGAGGGCAAAAACCTCAAACCAACGTTCTTTGCTTAATTTTTGTTAAACAATTATGTATGTAGATAGCCCTGACTGCATTCCAGGCACAGTTCTAAACACTACTACAGAGGAGGAAACCGAGGACCAGAGAGGGTCAGTAAGGTGCCCAAGGTCACACAGGTAGCTCAGGTAAGCAAGGTAGATCAAATTAGTCAATCTGGACAGAGGAGGAAGCTCAGAGCCTGCTGAACTGCCAAACCCAGTCTGTTTCCTTGTCCACTGCCTCACCTTCTCAGAACGTTCCAGCATCCTCTGGTCTTGGCCCCAGTGGAGCCTCCCAGGAGCCCCCATGACAGAGTTCTGAGTGTGCATTGTACAAATAGGACCAGACAAGGCTCCAAGTTCCCTGGGATTTCTCCCTAAAGCCTCTCTGCCTCTAGTGAGGGGCCCAAGCGGGGGTGCGCATTGATGCCAGGTGCTGCCAGAAATGCCCTTTGGAGGCAGGGTTTATTCTTTCATCCATCCTTCAAGCGTGTGTGGAGCCTGCTGCCCCTGGGCCCTGCAGAGGAGGCCGGGGTGCAGTGGACACGTCTCTTCTCACCTGGACCTCCCCCTAACCCTGCAAGGTCGCTGTCATCAGTCCAGATTTACCAAGGGGACACCTGAGGCCTGGGTGCGGGTGGAGGAGGGTCATTTGCCTGAGGTCATATGCCTGGTTAGTGGCAGTGTGCAGATTTGAACCTGGGTCCTTATGAATCCAGGGCCCCGCCTTCCCCAGCTGCCAGCTGCCAGCCTGTGTCCCCACTGGCTCAGGAGACAGCAGGGCTGAGAGGTATCTGGGCAGCGGAGGTGTGCCTTCTGCTTCCTCTCCATGTCACTGCCCAGGCCAGTTGGCCAAATGGGTGCCCTGAATCTGCAAAGGACTCTATCCTCTTCTGTCCATGTCTGTCTGTCTGTCCACATCTGCCTGTCCTTGTCTCTTCCTCTGGCTCTTATTTCATGCTCTCTGCCTCTCTATCTCTCCCTCTCTGTGTGCCGCTCTGCATGTCTGACTATCTCTGCCTCTCTCTTCTCCATGGAGTCTCCCTGTCTGTCTCCTCTCTGTGTCACCCTGTCTC
>NW_017732535.1:478342-480454 GCF_001890085.2 Hipposideros armiger
GCAGTGTCACTGGCCCTCATATGTGGGATCCGAACCGGGGCCCTCTGGCATCCCAAGCCAGTTCTTAACCATCACGCCACTCAGCCGGCCCTACACTAAACATTTTAATTGCATTAGCTCGCACATCCCCCAAAAACGCCCAGGAGTGAAAGTGGTACTGCTGTTAGTCCCAATGTAAAGGTGAAAAAGTGAGGCTGATGTCACACAGTCAGCTAGTGGCCAACGTAGACCCAGGTTGCTCGGACTGCACGCCCTGCTCTTCACCACCTTGCTTTCCATGTCTATTCACGCCCTTCCTGACACCCCAAGGACCCCAGCTCCACCCTCTAGGGACACCTCCTTTGATTTCCTTTTCCTAGTTCCCTCAAGGAATCTATTTTCTGTGGTTTTCAGGACAATCTGGCTGAGGTCTGAGGCACACGTGAAGATCATTTGCCAAAGATGACATTGTCCATCACAGCCCAGGCAGGCATGCAAGCCTGTGGCCAGCCTGTCCCCTTCCTGCCCTCAATTCCCCAGAGAGCCCAGGGGGCAGATGAGCTGTGCTGGATCGGCTCCCAGATTCTTCCTGTGACCCTGAAGTCACACCCCATTTGGAACCAGGGTCTACAGCTGGTCTGCTCTGAGGCTCCTGGGACAGACTCCCAAGGTCAGTCGCGGTTGCCCTTTCCTTGGGACAGTCCCCAAAGGTCTCCAGGAGAAAATGCCAGGAGGGAGGTGGGACAGGAGGCAGGAGATCTGCTGTGACACCTGGGCAAGTCGCTTCTACTCTCGGAACCTTTGTGCAATCTGCAAAATGGGTATAATAGTACATGCCCTGCCTACTTCTCAGAGCTGCTGGGAAGACGAGCTATGGTGATAAACATGAGTTTCTGGAGTTGGGACTGGGAGGCAAATGGTTTCTAGATCCCTCTTTTTCTATAATTCTTTTTCTATAACTTTATTTTGAAATAATTACAGACAAACAAGAAGTTGCAAAAATAGTACAGAGAAGTCCCATGTACCTATCACCTGATTGTCCACCATAGTGGCTGGCGTCTTACCTAACTCTGGCATATTACCAGATATTGCTTGACAAGTGAACGAATGAACAAATGGTTGAAAGAACAAATGGATAAGTGAATTCATGCTTTTTTTAGTTCACTGGGTTGATCTGGAAATTAGGAATAATATATAATAATGACAATGAAGGTGTCATGGACCAAACAAAGCACAATAGAACAAAGGGACTTTAAGGGCCCAGAATATGGCCTCACACCCACCAGGGCTGGACTCTTGGCTCCACAACTTACAAGCTGTGTGACCTTGGGCATCTTTGTGTCCCCCTCAAAATTCAGATGTTGAAGCCGAACCTCCAATGGGACGGTATTAGGAGGGGGGGCCTTTGAGAGGTGATTGGGTTGTAAGGGTGGAGCCTCCTCATGAACGAGATTAGCGCCCTTATAAAAGGGACCCCCGAGAGCTGTCTTACCTCTTCCACCATGTGAGAACACACTCTCTGAACCAGGGCCAGACACCAAATCTCACCAAGCCTGTGAGTTCACTGGGTTGATCTGGAAAATAGAAATAATTTCTTGGACGTCTCAGCCTCCAGAACTCTGAGAAGTAAATGTTTGCTGTTTAAGCCACCCAGTCTATGGGACTGTGACAGCAGCCAGAACAGACTAAGGCCTTAGTCTGTTGGTTAGCCCTCTCGAAGCTCAGTTTCAACACAAGGGGCTAAGGCACTGGGGCTAATCTGAGGACCAAGCTCCCGGGTCTCCTATGGGGCTTGAGTAAAGGATGTTGGTTAAGTGCCTGGGCACCGACTGCCTGGCACGTGGATACCTCACCGTTGTTAATTAAGCACTTCCCTTGTGCTGGACAACAGGCCACACACTTCACATGTCTCACCCAGTCCTCACGACAGCCCTCCGGGGTTAGGAAATGATTATACCCATTTTCAAATGGGGACACCAAGGCACAGGGAGGTAAAGTAAGCTCTGTGAAGCATTTTGCAACACTGTGGAGCTTAAGGCCACTATTATTTTTGTTTTTGTTGTCGTTGGTAGCGGTGGCTCCGTCTATAATGAGTGTCCACCAGAGTTTTCTGTTTGTACCCGGCTCTGACCC
>NW_017732535.1:486145-491579 GCF_001890085.2 Hipposideros armiger
TAGCTGGGAAAAGTGAGGTCCAGAGAGAGCAAGTGAACCTGCAAAGCCACAGCAAGGAAGGCCCTGGGCTGTCTTGTGTGTGGTGTGTCCCCAGAGCCTCCAACTCTACCTGGCGCTTCGCACACCTTACGCCTCACCACTCTGTATCTTTACTGCATAAGCTTGCAAATGAAGACTCACGCAGAGAGGTGAAGCGACTAACCCTGGCTCACACAGCCCTTAAGCAGGGGCCTAGGATTTGAACCAAGGACTCTGACCCTAAAACCTTTGCTATTTTCTACTCACCCAAGATTGCAGCCTCAGTCAGCAGCTGAAACGTAATGGAGCCTTCCAGACACCCCTCTCCCTCTCAAATATCCCTCCCCAGAAACCCCCCGTGCCCCCAGGCCCAGCTGATGTCTTTGGCTGCTGCCGGAGTTCCCTGGCTGGTCCCGTCCACCAGTTCCTCAGAGAGTCCCTCCTCAGAGAGAAGGGGCCTCCCAGTCCCCACATATGGCTCTAGGAGACACCTCAGGGGTTTACAGTCTTTGGATTCTCAGCTCTAAGAGACTCTGAAACCTCGAAACCACAGCACCAGCAGATGTTCCAGCGGCAGGCCTGGCTGCCAGCCCAGGATAGAATTAGCGCTGCGTCGGGAGAGAATTTCCTCCCTGGTCCCACGCCCACACTCAGGAGTTCACACCGAGCCACTGCAATGGGGCTAGAAGGTGCTGGCTGCCTAACAGGCTGTCCCATTTCCTTTGGGTTGGGGTGGGGCTGTGGGTGAGCTTAGGGCTCGACAGGGGTGGGCAAAGCCAGGCGCTTATGCCCCTGGATCTGGACAGCCACGCTGCTCGTAGGCAGAGGCCCCAGAAACCTCCAGCAGCTGATGTGAACATAAAAGCCGGAGACCCCAAATATCTCCTCCGCTGCCTGGCTTCCCCCTATTAGATCGCCACTCCTTTCTCTCCAGTGTGCTCTGTGCCCAAATCCACTGCCTGCTACTCTGTGTTCTGCAGGCTGACCTGTAGGAGTGACGTCAGTAGGCTCTTTGCCATCTGACTTCTAGCTGGGTTTGATCAATGAAGGGCCCAGTACTGGGGGTTACAGGGCAGCAGGAGAAAAAGGTCAGGTGTTTATTCTCCCAGCTCCCTCTCTGCAGGGTCTTGATGCGTTGGCTACAGCAATCTCGTGGCAGTGACCACTCCCTTCTCTGGCCCTCAGCCTAGGGCAGGAAGTTCTCTTTGCATCCTAGACGTTGCATCAACGCACCATCCCTGATACCGTCCACCCCTTTCTAGGTTCCCCCTCTAAGCTCCCATCAATCACCCCCACTTGAGCAGGGAGTTCATTTCCGGCTGAGACTCTGACGGACTACCCAGACTCTCCCTGCTTCCCCTGCCTTCACCTCCATGTCTATCAAATCTTGCCTATTTTGTCTCCTGAAGAACTCACACATCTGTCCATCATTTTTGCTCTCCTGGATGACTGTGAGAGGTCCCTAACCATTCTGTCACTTTAACTATGATTTCATTTTCCACCGAGTAGCTGGAGAAATTGCTTTAAAATTCAAACCACATCGCATTGCTTCCTGTTTAAAGGTTCTCAGCTGCTCCTCTTGTCCTTAGAATCACACCAACTCCTTACCAAAGTCTCTGAGGCCCAAGCGACCTGGTCTCTGCCTACCCTAGGACTGAGGCAAGTCTTGTCACAGGCTCCAGCTCTGACCCAGGACCCAGGTAGCTTGCGAGCGCCTCCTTGCAAACCCAACCCCTCTATTCTATTACAGACCCAGCAGCCATTTCCAGCCACAAAAGGCCCCCAGCAAGAGTGTTTGGATGGACATCTCTCCTTCCAGGCCAGAAAGCCACTCGGGCTCCCAAAATGGGTCCGACGCACAAACACTACGTGTCCTCCTGGCCACTCAGCTTGCATCCAAAGCCATCGGGCAGATAGCCTGTGCCCCTCCCCATAAACACTGCCCCAGCCCCTGGAGGTGGCCTATAAACAAATGTTCTCCCCTGCTTATGTATCCCACTGGACTGGAAGGCCCAGCACCCCATTTGCTTAATCCCCTGAAGTAAGCCTCGGGTCCACTCATGCAAATAATCCCAAGCTGTGTACACAGCGTGTCTGGAAGGCAGAAGGCACTGTTCATGTGAGCCACTCAGGATGTGGTCTGAGATGGCTGCCAGTGGTGGTCACCATCTCCCTAAACCAGGAGCTAGCCCATGGCATGCGCTGGGTGTCCTACTGTCAGCGTGGGCTTGGAGCCTGGACTCAGGGGCTGCTGGGTGCTCCCTGAGAAGTCACTGTCCCAGCTCCTGCCCCCTAAATCCAGGCCAGCAAAGCCCACCATTAGCCCTGAGGGCCAGGATGCATCTAATACTGTCCCAAAGCATGGCTTCTCTTCCTGGTACCTTAAGACACCTGGGAGGTGGCAGCCAAAGCAGGGCCCTGACCTGCTGTAGGAGAGGAGAGCAGGGAAGCTGAGTACCAGGCTCGTCTGCCTCAGTAGCCCCTGTTTTCAACCCCAAGGTTTTGCTCCCTCCCTCCTTCCCTTCCTCTCTGCTGCTCTGTCAGATAAATGACAGCTTCGCCAGGCCCCTGAAACTCACACCAGAGCCCCAAGCCGATATGTGAGACCGAGCTGGCCATGCTGGTAAGGAGCTTTGAATTCTAGAGTGTCAGGGTTAATTAATATTAATAATAACCACCAAAAAAGCAATATTTTATTGAGCACCTACTATGTGTGCCAGGAAGCTGAGAAGCACTTTGTGTACATCACTCACACAAACCCTAAGGGATGGTGGCCATTATTACACCCATTTTAGAGCTGAAGCAGCTGAGGCCCACTGAGGTTAAACGTCTTAGCCAAGCTTGCCTGGTGACTGAGAGGCAGAGGTGGAATTTGAATCCAGATTATGAATCTAGTGCTCTTTCTTTTATACCTTGCAGGCTCTACTTGGCAAATAATCTTGGATAAATCCCTGACCCTTTGGGGGCCTTGGTTTTCCAATCTGTAGAACAAGGAGGTTGGAGTTGATGGTTTCAAAGGCCCCCTTCCTGCTTTAAAAAGTACCAGAGTTAAATGGTCCAAGTGACTGTCTATTTCCAGGCTTGTGCCAATAAAAGGACAACATGATTCAGTGCCATACTGTGTGTCTCTGGGAAAGTTGCTTCACCTCTCTGAGCTCTAGTTGAGTTACCTATGAAATGGCAATAATAAAACCTTCCTTTCAGAAAATCAAAAGGTCTTGATGAAGTGACCCCGTGGGATCCCTTACAGGCCTAACATCTCTGGGCCAGAAGTTCAAGGTTAATTTACAAGCCTCCTTACCACAATCCCATGAGCAAGTCTGGGATCCTTGCTGTGACAAGGTTGTCTCAGGCTTGTCCTCTACCCCAAGGTACCCAGTGGCTAAAGGAGCCCACACTTAGGAGTTAAAAGGCCCTTCCTAGTTCAGTGACTGTGTGTAAATTATTTCTCTCCTCCAAGCCTCAGTGTGCTCATCTGTAAAATGGGACTGATATTATTACCCTCCTCCTAGAATTAGTGTGAGCTTGTCATGAAACAACAATGTGGACACAGTGCCCAGTACACAGTAGGTGCCTGAAAAATGTTTGTGTAGAAAAATCAGATAATGACGGATTTGCAAGAACCAGCAGCATTTTTGTCCCATGCTGGGAAGAAAGCCAGGTTGAATTCAGTTTGCAGATTATGAACCAAAGCAAAGGGCTGTGTTTCCAGAAACCAGCGGAGCTCAAAGATGAGCTTGGATGGTACCTGGAAGCAGAGGGGGGATGAGAACCAGGCTGCAACCAGCAGTTCCTCTCAGCCTCCTCCTCCCAGACCAGATGCTGCCTTGGCTGGATGAGGAAGTCATGGTACTGGTCCTCCACCCTCAGCTTGGCCCCATCTACCTTCCTGGCATCCCCACATCCTCTGTGAGAGCCTCTGCAAGCCGCTTTTCAACTTGATTAAAGTCTCTCAGTTGAAACCAAGCTACTGTCCCATCTGTGTGTCCTACCTCTGTCAACCCTGGGCATTAAAGCTTAACAAGGAGACAGAGTTGACCCAACAAACATTGAAGATGAAGGAAAGTGACTGATGGGACACACTTAGCAAAACAGCCAGCGCTTTATAGGGTATCAGACGATGCGACTTTCCCCTTAGTCCCATTTCACAGCTGTGTGACCTTGTACAGGCTACCTCACCTCTCTGAGTCTCAGACCACCTCTCTCCAGGAGTTGTGAGTGTCACGGTGCAAAATCTCCACTACTTTAAAAAGACTTGTTCTCTTTCCTTTCTCCTTGATTCACACCGGCCTTGTCCAGTCTGATAAGGACCCACTTGCTTCTTCTCTTTCCTTGTCCTCCCACCTGTGCACATACTGTACCACCACTCCCTTAGTCAGAAGCTCTTAGGACATCAGATTCTGGTCAGCATCAAATAGTCTTGGGAGCAAAGCCTCAGGTCTGTTGACCACAGAAGTAGAGATTCGATCAAAGATAACATCTTGACCTCAGCCGTGTTGCAGCTCCAGACCCATAAAGGTGGCAAGTGATGCCATGACTGATACAAGGACCTGATGCAATGATCAACTGCCTCCCACCCTAGCCCCGACCAACCAGTGGGGTCCACAACCCCAACTCCCTTAGCTTCCATAACGAATGCCTTTCCCCCTCTAACCCAGCCCCCAGAGGCCAGCGGGGAGCCAGCTCTTTGAGCGCTAGCTCACCTGTGTCTCCAGGTTTGGTGCCATTTGCTTAAATAATACACCTTGATTTTCTTTGCTGCAAACCCCTGTTTGCGCCTCGTTTGGCTTTGATGCACACAGGCAAACGAACCCCCTTTAGTTCGGTAATGTGAGGATTCAGTGAAACAAGGCTGGCAAAGTGCTTGGCAGAGCGCCTGTCACAATCGTGATGCCTTATTAATCTTATAGGAAAGGAGACTGGGAAATGCGCTCCCACCGGCTAACTCAGCGGGGCCACTATTTTACGGTCCAAGGAGGGCTTGGCAGGGCACCAGCCTTCCCCGGAACAGCTCAAAACAGAGTCTGATGTCAGGGAGTGCTGGATAACTTGAGAAACCAGGAGTCTTCAGCATCCGGTCCCCTTCCCAGCCTTCCTCTCCTATTCCATCTGCGTGTCCCCTGAGCAGCACCGAGGCCCTGAGCACATCTGGCCAAGGAGAGTCCCACCCAGGCCACTTGCTGGCTACCCAACAGCCCCGTTCACTCCAGGCCATCTTATTCTGGAGACTTGTTGCCTCTGGCCTGGAACATTCTCCTCCATGGTCATGGGAGGAAGTGTGCTCAGCATGGGCCCAGGGTTCCAGGAGTGCAGTGTGGTACCTTCACCTGGGAGAGGTCAGAAAACAGAGGCCCTATTGGAGGGCAAGCAAGAGTGAAAGAGGGTGGGGGCCGGCCGAGTGGCGCGATGGTTAAGA
>NW_017732535.1:493299-494417 GCF_001890085.2 Hipposideros armiger
TTTGCTTAAAAAAATGGAGCTGAGCACCCAGCTCAGGAGCCAGGCTGCCTGGATTTAATCCCAGCTAGCTCTAGAATCTGGGGAGAATCATTTATTGGTTGTATGCCTCAGCTTCCCCATCTGTAAAGTGGGGGAAATAGTAGTACCTATTACGCAGAACTGTTCTGGGATTAAATAACTTGATATACATAAAACGCTTAGACTAGACCCTGGCTCTTGTTATCTCATCGTTAGTGGGGAAAAAAAAAAAGGCTAAAAGCGTGTGTGTGTGTGTGTGTGTGTGTGTGTGTGTGTGTGTGTGTGTGTGTGAAAGAGAGAGAGAGAGAGAGAGAGAGAGAGAGAGAGAGACTGACGCTACCCAGCTCTGGACCAGAGACCAAGTGCAGATAAGCTGCAAAGAGAGGAAGGGAGGCTCCCTGGGTGTGAACACTTGTCTCTAATCCCCTTGGCTAGCTGAGTGAGGTCAGCAACCTGGGGTCACTGACCCAGGACAGGACCTCAGGCCTCATAGGAAACACCCCGCTGGGGTCAGGGAGGGGCCACTGAGGGGTAGACCTCAGAGCCCAAGTCCTTCCAAACCAACCCCCTCCCTCCATGTACCCCCGGAGCCCAGTGCTCCTGCAGGTCCCTCTGTTGGGTGTCCTTTTCTTGTCCCCTCTGCTCCCCCAGCCTCACCATGCACTCAACACAAATCCAGGTAGAGCTGGCAGCAAAGGGCTATTGACAAGAAAGAGAATAATCATGCTGACACGTGCCAGGTGTCTGGCTGGGCTCTTGGCCTTCCTTATCTCCCCATATCTTGACAAGCTCCCCGCCACCCCCACCCTCCCCAACACTCACCCCCCACTTAATAAGTGTTGAAACTGAGGCTCTGAAATAAATCTAATCAAGATCGCCAGCCAGCATCAGGTGAAGCAGGACTCTCACGCTCAGACCTGCCGGAACCCAGAGCTCAATTCTAACAGGCCTCAGCTGCCATCCTCACAGCTGTTAAAACCCACCTCTGTTTGTTGCCAGACAGGAGAGGGCTTGGGGGGCAGGGTAAAGAAGGTGAAGGAATTAAGAAGTACAAATTGTCAGTTATTAAAAACAGAGGATGTAAAGTAAAACATAGGGAA
>NW_017732535.1:495832-496642 GCF_001890085.2 Hipposideros armiger
TGCTGAAAAATATAATGAATATAACGGCAAGTGGTGGTATGTGCTTCAAATAAAAAAAGAATGAGGCATAGAGATTGGGGCTGCTGTTTTAGGTAGAGTGCTCAGAGAAGGCCTCTCTGGGAAGGTAACCTTTGAGCAATTACCTGAATAAAGGGAGAGGGAGGCATGCCTATCTGATGGAAGAGAACTCCAGGCAGTGGGGACTGCACATGCAAAGGCCCTGCTGCAGGAACAGGTTTAGCAGGTTCAGAAAACAGCATGAATTCCTACATTCAAACGTCACTTGCAAAAGCAGCTAGTGGGTACCTTCTAAGTGCCACACTCCTTGCTAGATGCTATGGGAGTAAGATGGCCACGTCTCTTTCCCCAAATAGTGGAGGTGGGTGCAGGAACAAATCATGGGATAGTCCGTGCTCTGAGTGCTCACCTGAACCTGAAGGCCAAGCTTCCAGAAAACTGGCTATGCTGGGCTTGCATAACAGACTGCTTGGGGTTCTCCACAGTTGCTACCCCTCCCTATCATCACCTTGACCCTAGGGCAATGAGTCAGCTGCAATCCACCATAGAACTTGCCCAAGGTCTTTTCCTGTTGTGGAAATAAGAGCATTCTGGTAACAGAAAGATGAACCAAGTCATTCTCATTTTCAGCTTTCATGGGAGAGCATGTGTTTCTTTGTGGAAGTGAATAGTGCCTCTCCATTAGTAATTCATGTCTCCTGCCCAGCCCTATAAGTTGCTGAATTTGTGGCCCTGGCTCTGTACAAAGCAGAGATGGTGGCTGGGGAAATCAGGAGAGCTTCTTGGAGGAGG
>NW_017732535.1:497862-498881 GCF_001890085.2 Hipposideros armiger
GTCTCCTGAGGTCCGTATAGAGAGGACACAGTGTGATGTGGTCATCAGCATCCTCAGTGATGTCCTGACCGTGGACAGAACCTTGAGTCTCCAGATGTTTCAAGAGACATCCAAACGCTATGTGACTGAACACAACACACCTCCCCATAGGCTGGTGGCACTGCCTCAAACGGCAGTTCTTCAGAGCCACTTTCCCTAGATGTGCCAGGGAAGCAGAGACTACGTGTTTCAGTCTAGACATCCAAGTTTATGCATTGCTGGCTTAATGTGAAGTTATTTCTAGAACATTTGGCAGAGGGTCTGAACTGGGTGGCCTTCAAGGCACTCTCCCTGGCTTCATTTCTCTGAACTGACGTCTTCGTGCTGTTAGCTTTGGGGTGGAAAGATAGAGCCACGTGGCAATCGGTGACCACATGCTGACCAGAAGATGTGATGGGAGCTTGTCAGTGTCTTTGGTTAATTTTAACAGGAAACAGAAGTGGGTTTTTTGGGGTTTGTTTTTAGTTTTTAGTCTTTTAACATACAGTCTGGTGGTGGGGTGGAAGGCGGTGTTTGAGGAAGTCCTAGTAGAGAAAAGAGTAGCTAAAAGCCCTATCGGTTTTCAGTCATTATTTTCCCTAGAGGTTCTCTCTGTCCTTTGGATATTAGCCTCCAGGAGAGCCCCCAAGAACACACTGTTTTCCTACAAAAACTTTACCAAGTGGGTGTCCAGTCTTAGAGGCTGGAGCCCAAGCCCACAAGAAGCCATGTCCTGGAGGTAGTGTGCCAGCAGTGAGCAGCCCCCAAGCAGCCACCAACCCAAAGCTCTTTCCTGCTTTTATTCTGTTTTAGAACACAGCAGTGACCCCACTCACAGCGTGTGGAGATACCTCTCCTTTCTACAAACTGGTCCTAGCCTTCCGGGACCTTCAGGAAAGGATCCAAAGTAATTTTCCACCCATTGCTCATGAGGAACAAATCCTGGCTGGTGACAGACAGGGTGTCCACCCCACTGCCCGGCATGAGTCCTCCGCTCCCTT
>NW_017732535.1:501481-502727 GCF_001890085.2 Hipposideros armiger
CCACCTTCTTATACCACTTATAAGAATAAATTCAAAATGGATTAAAGATTTAAATGTAAGATCTGAAACCATAAAACTCCTAAAAGAAACACAGGTGGTACACTCTCTAACATCGTCCTTAGTGCTATTTTTTCTGATATATCTCCTTGAGCAAGGGAAACAAAAGTAAAAATAAACAAATGGGACTACATCAAACTAAAAAGTTTTTGCACAGCAAAGGAAACCTTTAATGAAATGAAAAGGCAACCTACTGAATAGGAGAAGGTATTCTCTAATGATACATCTGATAAGGGGTTAATATCCAAAATTTATAAATAACTCATGCAACTCAACACCAAAAAAACCCCAAAGAATCCAATTAAAAAAATGGGCAGAGGACCTGAATAGACATTTCTCCAAAGAGGACATACAGATGGCCAAGAGACATATGAAAAGACGCTCAACGTCACTAATCATCAGAGAAATGCAAATTAAAACCACAATGAGGTATCGTCTCACACCAATCAGAATGGCTACATCAATAAACCAACAGGGCCAGCAGGGTGGCTTAGTTGGTTAGAATGCGAGCTCTGAACAACAGGGTTGCTGGTTTGATTCCGACATGGTCCAGTGAGTTGTGCCCGAGCTGAGCTGCCTCCGAGCTGCCTCTAAACTGCCTCTGAGAGGCTGGATGGCTCAGCTGGTGAGAGCACGTGCTCTTAACAACAGGGTTGCCAGTTCGACTCCCGCATGGGATGGTGGGCTGCACACCCCCCTACCAACCCCCACTCGCAACTGAGATTGAACATGGCACCTTGAGCTGAGCAACTATGAGCTGCCAAAGGACGGCGGATGGCTCAGTTGGTTAGGGCGTGTGCTCTTAACAACAGGGTTGCCGGTTTGACTCCTGCATGGGATGGTGGGCTATGCCCTCCTCGCAACTAGATTGAAAGTGGCGGATGGACTTGGAGCTGAGCTTGCACCCTCCACAACTAAGATTGAAGGACAACAGCTTGACTTCAAGCTGACATGTCCTGGAAAAACACAATGTTCCCCTTCTCCAATTCCCCAACAATGTTCCCTTCCCCAATTTCCCAATAAAATCTTAAAAAAAAAACCCACACACACAAAACTAAAATAAAATAAAAAATAAACCAACAAACAAGTGTTGGCAAGGATGTGGAGAAAAGGGAACCCACGTGCACTGTTGGTGGGCTTGTAAGTTGGTGCAGCAACTACGAAAAACAGTTTGGAGGTTCCTCAAAAA
>NW_017732535.1:502794-503731 GCF_001890085.2 Hipposideros armiger
TGTTGCCAGACAGGAGAGGGCTTGGGGGGCAGGGTAAAGAAGGTGAAGGAATTAAGAAGTACAAATTGTCAGTTATTAAAAACAGAGGATGTAAAGTAAAACATAGGGAATATAGTCAATAATATTGTAATAAGTCTATAGAGTGTCAAGGAAGTACTAGACTTATCCGGGGGGGGGACCACTTTGTAAATTATATAAATGTCTAACCACTAACCTGTACATCTGAAATTAATACAGTGTTGAATGTCAACTGTACTTGAAAAAACATTTTAAATAAATAAATAAATAATTAAAACGTTCCCTCATCCTTATCACAGCACTTGCAAGCATCCTGATGGGGTGATGACCCCTTTCACTATAAGGGTGTGACAAGCGTTCAAGTAACGTCCCTTCCCCTCCCTCTGACCTCCCTTATGTCTCACCAGCAAGTGGTGACTCAAAGCCCTCAGCTGTCATAGGGTCCCGGGGTGCAGCTCTGGGGTGAGAGGAACAGAAACCGAGAGGCTGGGGGTGATGACATTGACCCCCATTTACCAGGCGCCAACAGCGTACCCAGTCCCTCTACTCAAAACAAACCTTTGAGGTGGGTGTTTTCATTCCCATTTTGTAGATGAAGAAACTGAGGCACAAACAAGCAAAGCCATGAACCCAAGATCCCACAGTGAGGAAGGGGCAGAGGTGGCATTTGAACCTGGGCCCACGTCTTCAATCACTGTGATTACCCTTGACATTCTGTGACTTGCCCACGAAGGCCCTCACGAGGGGCATAGCCCAGTGCTCTTGCACCCACTGACCCCCATCTGTGCACAGGGCTGGCAGGGTTGCAGGGTCCCACACATCCATCATCCCACCTCCAAGAGCCCTCAGTGACCCGACTCACCCACCTCTGAAAGGCAGTTGCCACACGCCGGGCCCCAGGGCAGGGAGGGGGCTGCAG
>NW_017732535.1:508366-510950 GCF_001890085.2 Hipposideros armiger
CCCCACCCCCAAAACCCAGTGTTGTTCTCACCTCCATTTCACAGATGAGAACACCAAGGCCACCAAGCTAGGAAATCAAGGAATTTGAAACTAAGCAGCTGGATTCTAAAAGTTCTGAGTGCCCCCACCAGCCTGCCTCCACAAACACACCTCAATGAGATGTCCTTGTCCCCACACCAACCCAGCTGGCACTGCCCAATCCTCTCCCAGCACCCCTTCTAGTCCCTGCACAAGGAAGGAAGGGGTGCCCACAAGTGAGAAGAGAGTGTTACCAGTTCAGCAGATGGAGACAGGGATCCCAGGCTTCTTAACCAGACACAGCCAGGGTGACCACTATGTCCCCAAGCTATATGACAAAGCAGCAGGAAGGTGGGTGGGCAATGTAGACATGGGTTGTGCCAAGATTGCAATACTTGCCTCCACAGCCTGACTGGTTTCTCTGAGCTCTGCTGATGTATAAATTTGTCACATTAAAAAAAAAAAGTCAACCAAATTCCACCACTCCATCTACAAGAAAAGAGAGGACCAGAGAGGCCCCAGTAAAGGTGGGAGGAAGTCAGCACTACAAACTGCACTAATACATAGAAATGAACAAGAGAGACAGCCAAAATGAGGAAACAAAGAAACATGTCCCAAATGAAAGAACGGGAGAAGACTCCAGAAAGAAGGAACTAAACAAAATGGAAGCAAGCAATCTACCAGATACAGAGTTCAAAACGCTGGTTATAAAGATGCTGAAGCAGCTTAGTGAGAACTTAAAAAAAGAGAAAGTAAGCATAAAAAAGGACACAGAAACCATAAAAAAGAACCAGGCAGAAATGAAGAATATAATAACTGAAATAAAGAATACATTAGAAGTAATCAACAGCAGATTAGATAAGGCAGAGGATCAAATCAGCAATTTGGAAGATAAGGTATTAGAAAACAGCCAATCAGAACAGCGAAAGAGTTGGAAGTATCACACTACCTGATAACAAACTGTACTACAAGTCTATAGTAATCCAAAGAGCATGGTACTGACATAAAAACGGACAAACAGATCAATGGAACCGAATAGAGAGCCCGGAAATAAACCTACACCTATACGGTCAATTAATCTATGACAAAGGAGGCAACAAATACAATGGGGTAAAGACAGTCTACTCAATAAATGGTGTTGGGAGGGGCCGGCTGAGTGGCTCAGTTGGTTAAGAGCTCGCTCAAGAGTGTGAGCTCTGAGCAACAGCGGTTTGAGTCCCAGCCCGAGATGAGCAGCAGCTGAGCTGCCAACAGGTGGCAGGATGGCTCAGCTAAAAAAACAAAAACAAAAACAAAAAATAAACGGTGTTGGGAAAACTGGACAGATACATGCAAAAAAATGAAACTAGACCACCTTCTTATACCACTTATAAGAATAAATTCAAAATGGATTAAAGATTTAAATGTAAGATCTGAAACCATAAAACTCCTAAAAGAAACACAGGTGGTACACTCTCTAACATTGTCCTTAGTGCTATTTTTTCTGATATATCTCCTTGAGCAAGGGAAACAAAAGTAAAAATAAACAAATGGGACTACATCAAACTAAAAAGTTTTTGCACAGCAAAGGAAACCTTTAATGNGTTTTTATTTTCTGTTTTTTGTTTTCACTTAATTAATTCAACAAATCTCTGCGGTGCTCGGGAATCACCGTGCTAGGCTCGGGAATGCCATAGAGAGAAAAACAGGCAAAACCCCATGCTTGGCAGGGCTTACTTCGCAGTGGGAAGAGACAGGCCTAAAACGTCATCACTCCTGAAAAGCTGCCCTGTGGCAAAGTCGCTTTGCCTCTCTGAGTCCTAGTTTCCCCTTGAAATGGGGGAGCCTCTACCTGCGACCTCCCCTCAGGCATCCCCTGAGCCCTCGAGTCATCGTTCAGAAATAAAATCATCAGGAATAACCTCTCTCTGGGTTCCACTATTTTCCACAGCAGGTCTCCCTTTCCCCTTCCCCACCCTCACCAGCAGAACTTCTAGAAAAATTCATAGAGTCATTAGAAAGCTCTTTATTTTTTTGCTAAACTGAACCTGAGCAACCTGCAGCGTGCTCACCTCAAGCCTGGTTCAGCTGCCTGGAGTCACACAGAATAAGCAGCCACTTCCTCCCCTTGGCCGCTGCTGGCCACTTCCTCAATTTAACCTTGGCCAGCATTTCCTCTGCATCATTCTTAACCTCTTCCCTGCTGGCCCCTAGCAGGTGGGACCGCTCTCCCTGGGCAGGCAGATGGGTGCTACAGTATGTTTTTGCTTGCAGGTTTGTCTAATCTATTAGCTTGGTTCAGAAGGGAGAAGGGGGGGGGGAATCTCAAAAGAGGCTCACGTATCCAGGGGAACATAAATTAAGAGGGAGAGTGAAAGGAGGAAGGGAAACGTGGGTGGGGACAGAAAACGGAGCCAAGGCTGAGGGAAAAAAATACAGACGATAAGTAATGCCCTAAATACTTAGCATGGGTGGGCCACAGAGTGGACTCCCAGACTCCTGGTCTGGAAAGGGGAAGCCATTTACCCTAACTGAAAACAAACCCGGTAGGGAATAACAAGCTTCCATGGGCCAGGAACAGAAGGAC
>NW_017732535.1:517988-519705 GCF_001890085.2 Hipposideros armiger
AAAGCTATGACTCTGGCACCATTCACAACTGGCATTTCTTAGGCTCTCCTGACTCAGGACTCCTGGTCTCCACCGTTCCCCTACCACAAGAGCCAGCCCTCTCACATTTTGGTTTTCAGAACCAGTTCTGTGTCACGTATGACATTATGGAAACCAGATAACGCTACTCCTATGAGGAAAGCTCTTTTATGATTGCAATTTACAGTGGAGGAAACTGAGGCTCAGAGAGGTTCAGTGACCTTTCTGAGGCCACACAGCCAGCAAGCCACAGAAATGGGTTTCAAAACAGGTCTGAGAGCCAACAGTTTCTGTTTCTACCCACCGGGTGGCCGTTCCATTCTCACTCAAGGGACACCCTTTTTCTTTGTGACCCAAATCCCTGACAGTGGAAGAGGGCCCTGTGAGTTTAGTCTGTCATGAAAGAGACTGAAAATTGCCTGCATTTCTTGGACACCTGCGCTTGATGTCAGTTACCCCACCTCCCCCACGGCTGGGAGGCCAGTGGACCCTTTAATGCACAGCCTGGCTCAGCGGGTGGTGGTGAAGTTTCTCTTCCCCCTGTAAATACATCACCGGCCAACCACAGGTGCCACACTAAATCAGCTCTCTTTAACCCTGAAGGAAACACTTTGTTTTCTCCCAACCTCTGTGCCTACCTCTGTCAGCACGTCCTGGGCGTGGTAGGAGAGACGACCCATCCTGCAGTCAAACAAGCCACTAGTGCAAAGAAATAGCCTCTTCTCTGAGTTGGTTTATGGATTAGACAACCCAGGAAGCCACAAACCAACGTGCCAAGTTAGAATTTCCAATTCAATTAGCTTTGAGATTGTCTGAAGTCTTCCATTGTCTTAATGTTCAAGTTTAAGCACTGAGTTTGGAAAGGACGTGGCCTGGGGACAACGAGATGCTGTTTCGGCGAAACGGGATGTATTGGACCACCCAGAAAATTGGATGGGACATTCAAGACCCTGCACAGTGCCTGGACTCCCTCTGACCGCTCCCTCCTTCCGCCCACCGCACAAGACATCCTTTACTCGTCCAGCCTCCAAATCTCTGCTCATGTTGCGCTTCCTGCCTGAAATATCTTTTATTTCTCGCCAACTTCTCCTCCAACCACTCAAGGCCAACTCATCTTTGGAACCAGCTCAAATACATGCTTCCTCCTCAAGGTTATTTCCTGACTTCCCTGATCAAAGCTACCCCCTCTTTGCTCCTGTAGTAGCTGGCACACTGAACACACCAGTCAGGCACTGACTCAAGTGTATTTAATAATCTATTTGCAGTCAACATGGCCCAGTTTTCACCTACTGAACTGAATGGATGATGGATCGAATTGTCATGGGCGATTTGAGCCAGGAGCAATTGACCCTTGTGCACCCTGCCATCAAAGCCAGCCTGCTGGCTAGGCAAACCCCACTCTGTTTACACACCTGTCTTTGAGCTCAACTGGGAGCAGCCTAAGAGTGGGGCTTGTCTTTCCCTGTATTCCATGCTCCTGGCACTCAGTAAGTGCTCAGTAAATGGTGGTGAGTACACGGAGGATTTACCCCGGCTCTCTCGTTACCTTCCCATGCCCCTTAAACAAGCCCCTCTCACCTTCTGAGTTTCAGTTTTCCCATCTGAAAAGTGAAAGTGTGGACTAGCTATGGTCGGAATGCTTATGCACTGCCCTCAAATTCATACGTTGAAGCCCTAACCCCAGTGTGATGGTGTTAGG
>NW_017732535.1:521947-526540 GCF_001890085.2 Hipposideros armiger
GGGGGAAGGAATGGAGTCTCCCCTAGGGCCTCCAGAAATAATACAGTCTTATCAACACCTTGATTGTATCCCAGTGAAACTCATTTGGATTTCTGACCTCCAGACCTACAAGATATATCTGTGTTGTTTTAGGCCATGAAATGTGTGGTCATTTTTAGAGCAGTAACAGGACACTCATACACTGGCTACCTTCCTCTCACACCCAGAAACTCACAGATGCTGATAACTGTTCAAACAAATTCAGATGACAAGAGATAGGCCTATTTTTAATGTCTCCTGTCCTCAATCACCACCCCAGACCGTTTGCTGAGCATTGCAGACATTCTCTCAAACACTATAAGAGGAAACTAAGGCTTAAAGAGGTTATGTGACTTACCTGAGTTCACCCAGGTGGTTGGTGCCAAAGCTGGGACTAGAACCTAGGTCTGCTGGCTGTACCACACTCTCTCCCACCAGCTCTCCTGTCTCTCTGACTTCTGATTCCCAAAAAGAAAAACTGAGTATTCTAGCTGTTGATTCTTGCACCATTGGTGCAAGAATCAACTCACCCACCTTCTTGCACAACAGCTGCCCTCAGCATGAGCCCAGGGCTGGGATCAGAGGACCCAAGACATGTACCTCAAGAAAGCAGAACTGATTCTGACAGGGTAGCAGCTGACCACCCTGCTGAGTCAGCTACTGGCACTTCCAAGGTTGCTAGAGCATGCCTCTGGTGGGCGGAGAAACCACTCACCCCCACCACCGGAGCCCAGGACTTCTCCATAGGGTGAGACATGAAGCCAGGAGCTGATAAGACCTTTTCTAGCCTAGGAACCCATGGCCACAAGCACCAGATGCATGCATCAACTTAGAAATGCAAAGGCAAATTTCAATACTCACTTTCCTGAGAATAAAAATAGAAATGCCTTCGTTGAGCTGACCACTGGCTCTACTCAGTGCTTTATGTATAATAACTCAGTTAATCCCACAACAACCATATGAAGTAGGCACTGATAGTGTCCTCACCTTACAGATAAGGACACTGAGGTGGCAAGAGGTCAAGGGGCAGAGCTGAAACCTGAACTGTAGAGCAGCACGGTGTAGAATTACTGCCACTTGGTTCCACCCAGTAGATCAAGACATTCTACTCTTTGTCTACCATGCTTATGCCCACCACTTCAAAAATATATAGGTTCCAAAAGAAAAGCAAATTAACTAAGTTTCCTAATTTTGCTGGAAACCAGCATGTCCTGGAGACCAGAAGCAGCACAAAGTGGCTGCCAACCCACAGGGTCCCTCCCCAACTCCAGGTCTCCCCTTCAGTCTGGGGTCAGAGAAAAAATCCTGCAAGTTCCAGTCAAGATGGCAGAGTAGGTAAATGCTGTGCATGTCACCTCCCGTGACCACATTGAAATTACAACTAAATTATAGAAAAATCAACAATTATAGAACCACCTGAAGACTAGCTGAACAGAACTCATAACTAAAAACATAAAGAAGAAGCCATGTTGAAACAGGTGTGTGTGTGGATGTAAAATGGGCTGATCCCAAACCCATATGTGGTGGTTGAGCATTGGGAGGGCTAGCTCAGTGGTGGGGGTGCCCCCTGAAGATCGAGGGCTCCCCAGCCCAGGGTTCCAGTGCCAGGAAGAGGAGTCCCCACAACATCTGGCTGTGAAAATCAGCTAAGGATTCCATCCATCCCAGTGAGATGAAAGGCTGCTAGAAATCCAGACATCCTCTTTAAGGGCTTGAGCACAGACTCACTCACTCGCAGGCACTCACCCTGGGCTCCAGTGGAGGGACAGTGACTTGGAAGACGCCAGAGATATACAGGGAAAAACTTAGTGGTGTCATTTCAGGAATAGCCACCATTATTCCTGTGTTGTGCCCTCCTCCTGTGTAGCCTATAGGTGGGCACCATCTTTCCTGTGTTGGGCTCTCCCCACACAGCCAAATCTGAAACTTGCCTGATGAACTCTGCTCACTCCATCTGCGTGACTTCCTGGAACCCTGGCCTGTCCAACTCGTGCACAGCCTGAAACACATTCCAGCCCAGGAACTAGCCCCACCACATACACCACAGAGGCTCTTTCAGCAGCAAACAGCGTGCCTCTGCTCGCACACTGCTAGACGCACTACCAGTGGTTGGCAACAAGCCCCAACCCATGCTGCAGTCTTTCTTAGACAACTCTTGGTGGTCTGCAGGCCTGAGGCGGGCAGGAGCTGGCCTTATTGTGCTCTTAGACTATTGTGAGGGGGCTGAGGCTCAGTACTGGTGCCAAACTTGAATCTCCATTAATCTGGTGAACACAACTTGCCCCACCCTGGTGACTACCTAAGACCCTGCCTCACCCAACTCACATACCACCCTTTCAGTGACTGAGCCTTACAGGCAGGCAGCAGGTGCTGTCAGGATGCCCTGGGCCTTTTGCTGAGCTGCCCCAAGCCTACTACTAATGACAGCTGGCCTCAGTTTGCAGTGTGGCCTTTTCACGAATCCAGCACAGACAATGACCAACCTCAGATAGCTTCGAAGCTCCTATCAAGTATCCCTGGGCCAGTCACAGGTAGCTTTGGCCTGCATGAGAGCCCCTCCCAAGATGCCCTAGAATGAACATACTCAGTGGCCAGCTTCAGACCACAACAGAGCACTAACTGGTTAGCTCCAAAAGCGACACACCCAAAGAGTGGTCTCAACAGGCACATGAGCCCACTGGGGCAAATCCTGCTCTGTGGGGTCAGCCCTGGCACAGTAGTTCATATGATATGGGCATGGCCAATCCTCACAGCCAGTCAGCTTGAGAGTCAATCACACCCACTGATGTGCCAACAGCAATCAGGGCTCAACTACAAGAGGAGGGCACACACAAACCACACAAGGGACACTGCTGGAGCACACAGTGCAGGTGATCAGAGAGACTGTGCCACTAGGCNTTTTAAGGTCAAGCCCATCTTGACCTTCTAGATTGTCTTTAACGATGGACTCTAACATCACCCCCTCTCATAAATGCATGTCACTCCCCCCATCAAGAGGTCGAGTCTATTTCTCCTCCTCTTGTATCTGGGCTGGCCTGATGACTTGCTGTGACCAACATAATGTGGCAGAAGTGACACTGTGCCAGCCCCTGTTTTCTGTCTCAAGAGGCCTGGTGGATTCTGCTTTCACTCTCCCAGAACCCAGAGCCTCCAGGTAGAGAAGTCCGGACAGTCCTGCTACATGGAAAGAGACAGCACGAGTCCCTGCAAGATATGAGGCCATCCTGAATGCCCCAGCCTTGGTCAAGCTCCCAGCTGAATGCAGCCCTTGATTGATCCCACCGATACTAATAGGACAACGATGGGCCTTCCCTGCAGAACTCTGCCCAATTACAGAATCACAAACATAGAAGTCATTTCAAGCCATTACATTTTGGGGTGATTTGAAACACAGAGAGTAATTACTGAAACATTTGGGTTCAGCTAGAGGGAGAGGCATGATTGGATTGATTGGTGATGTCTGCCAGGTTCATGACTAAGGAGTGTAAAACTCTAACCCTGGACTAGACAATGTCAAGGTCAATGTCAACTCAATTCAATGGCAATTCAAGATCTTTCTTAGGCCTGCTGGAAATGAAGATTCCAAATTGAAAGGGGAATAACTCATCATCATGCTGAACCCCATTAGGGACCCAGCAGAAACTCTGGCAGGACTAAATGAACCAATACGGTGGTCCCTCTGGGGTGTTTAAACAGGGCGGAGCAATCAGTAGCAAGACCAGAAGCAGACAGGGAAACTCAGTAAGGCAGAATTGGCGGAAACTGAGCCACATGGAAGAGCAGAACAGAAAGTTGCAGGGCCTTACAGTTGTATGGACTGAAATAACCCTTCCCGGAGCCACCTCAGATACTGAGAACCTCCTGGTTGAACACAAGCCCAACTGGGAAGCTGGTACCTGCCTTTCCCCCAGTAAGAACACACACTTCCTCAACAATGAACCCTTTCCTTTGAGGGGTCAGAAAGTTGCTCTACTCCCCAGCCTGGAACAGAAACAGAGGTTCTTGTACTGGAAATCACCAGTGCTGACACAGAGAGGCCCAACATGGAAAACTTCCTGGGATCACTGGTTCATGTTGAGCCCTTTGTCATGTTCCAGGCACCATGCTACGCATTTATTTAACTTGGGCACTTTTGTTTGCTCCTAAACACCATCCTATGGGACGCATATTGCCATCCCATTTCACAGATGAGGAAACTCTCTTGCTCAGAGCCATGGGGTTTGTAAGTAGCGGAGCATGGATTTGAATCGAGCCTCAATGATGCCAAAGCCTGGGGCCTTGGTCAGGCTTGACAATCACCCCACATGCCCTGGTACAGCCTCATTGGTGGTTTACACCCACGTCTGTTCTGATTGGTCAGTGCCCTGCTGAGCCAACTGTAAATACAAGGACAGCCATCGAACTGTCAATGTCCAAATTCAGGAAACAAAGAGAAGCCTATCAACGTCTAAGATATGTCTCACTGTGGTAGGCAGAGTAATGCCCTCCCTCCAAGATATCTATGTCCTACCCCCCAGAACCTGAGAATATGTTGCCTGACATGGCAAAAGGGACTTTGCAGATATGAGTAAGTCA
>NW_017732536.1:0-1651 GCF_001890085.2 Hipposideros armiger
TAATTCAATTTGAGCAATGAGAGCAGTGAGGCTTGCAGGGGATTTCAGGGAATGAAGCCATGAGAAGTGATCCTCTTTCTCACTGGACAGCAACAGGTAAACAAGTGTATTAACCTAGCTGCCAATGGAAGCCATGTTATGAGAAATATCCTCAGGCTGACTGGGCTGTATAGTCAGACAGGCCAATGATACAAAGGAGCCCAGCTTCCTTATGTCATTATTGAGCCTGTAGGTCAGTTCAAAGGCCCGCCCTTCAACATAAATGTGCTATTATTTTCTTTCAGTAGCTGAAATTGTCCTAATAGAGGACAGTACTATCTCAGCACAACATAGAAAAAATAATGTCGTAAGAAACAATGATTAAGAAACAAATTATTTTACCAACTTGCATATCTTATACACAGATGAAGGTATTTATTTATGTATATGTTAAGGGGCTTTACAACAGAACAGAGAACTACAAGTATAGGAAATTATAGCTAATTCATAACTTTAAAACTTTATATAACTTTATTCTGCTATAAACATACTCATTTTTTATATCATCTGCAATGTATTTTATTAGTGAAAAAATTTTGTTTGAATATTTTTTTCTATAGTTAGTATTATTGTTTCATTATATCTAATATATAATGCTTTACAGAGATCTGTTATATAGCTCCGGCTTTCTTTTATTTTATTTTAAACGCACATACCTTTGGCTCTATAAATGGAATTTAAATTAATTATATTAAATTAACTATTACATACAGAGTTGCCTAGTCATTGACTATTCCTCTACCCCTAGGTGACATTTCTAATTGGTTCTTTTATTTTACCAGTTCCACCATGACAATTAATGTGTCCACTTATAGTATCCTCTTTGTCATTCTGCATAAAGCCATAACCAACTTTCACCTGTTTTATTACCTTAACGCCAAGAGTGACTCATCTCCCTTCAGCGTAATCCCACTGCTATCGTTTTCCTGCAGTGATCACGTAAATAGCATAACATGTAAATCTGACAATATTATGGCTTAGAACTTTTCACGGCTCCCCATTGACATCTTGTACATTATATACAATTTTCAACTATTTGGTTCCTGATGTGTTTATGATTTCCTTCTACCTTTCATTGTCTTGCTCTGGCTTGTCAAATCATAGCACATAGCTGTACTCTTTCCTCTCCCCTTTACTGATTCATACAGATTACTTTCTCTCCCTTACATTCTTTCATTGAATGGTTAATCATTCTTTGTTCCCTCTCTCCTAAGCCCTCCCTTCATCCATGCCCTCACATGACTGCCCGGTATACACTCCTCCTGTCATGTTTGGATATTATTCAAAAGAATCTGTACCCTCTGAGCTTACTGATTATTGCTTTATTTTTCTTTACATGTCCAATGCCTAGTACTATAGTAAGCAAATATTTAATACTTCATAAATATGTTTAAAGTATGACTGGATGAACATTGAATGACAGAAATAATCTTGTTAGTAGTCTTTATGTATCAAGAAACATAAAATGCATTTAGATTATACTTATAAAACTTTCTCCCAGCATTGTCCTTTTTTTAACCTTAGGTATTATATTACTGGCAAGAAAGACCGGTCAATGATTGTGTTCATTTAATAAGACCTTAACACATTTTTTAGAGATTGCTTAAAAACA
>NW_017732536.1:3456-6022 GCF_001890085.2 Hipposideros armiger
TTATTATTCTGCTCTCAGGTAAAACACAGAGAGGAACATGGCAAAAAACTTTACCCATTAATCCATGGAAGTAAGTTCTGAGCAATATTAAGGAATTTAAGGAAATAAATAATGTGGGAGAGAAGAAATTAAGATGAGCAGCTGTTGTAGAAGAGGTCTTTTTTTTTGGAACACTAAGTAATGAGCGTTTTATTTTTAGGACCTCCTGTGTGTGCAATACTAGCTCCCAATGACACCATCTGAAAAGACATCCTATTTGAAAGAGTTGAGGAGATCTATTTTATTCTTTTGCAAGTGAGTCAATAAAACTTTTTTGTTTTCAGTTATTTAAATAAGTCAGGGACTTTGGAACAATTCTGCTTGCAAATCACATTTAATAACCCCTTGAAACTCATAAACACCATTATTGCTCTGCTAAGAAAAATCAGGTGCACTGAGTTTGTTAAAGATCCTTTTTAGGGATGACTTTCAGATACTTAGTTATACCTAAAAGACAAAATTTTACCTATTCAAAAAGTTGAGTATTTTTATGAAGTCATCCAAGGTTCAAAATTCTTAGTTTATGAAAGGAGGAAAGAATCTTGTTGAGAATAATATACCAGTAACACTAGTTGCCAGAAAAATCTGGTAGTTGACTTGGCTTAATTCTATACAAGGCATGGTACTTTGTTATTTTTCTATAAAATATTACTGCTTAGAACAGATATCTGAGTATTCAAGCCTGTGAATAATCAAGAAGGCCTCCCTCCACCAGAGTGATTTCATGATTAATAAACACAAAAGAGCTCTTTTCTTGTGTGCTATAGTGAGCTATGCATCCAGACAGAGGCATGTAATCAGAAATCGGAGACTGGTAATGAAGAGGTCAGAAAGGTATTTCACCTTGAAGTGAGAATCACAATAAATACCTGCTTTCGGAGATACAAAATTTCATTAGGAATAGGTTCCAGAAGCAAGATGAATGGAACTTTAAATAAAGCTTCAAAATAGTCTTCAACAAGTGAGAAAATGTCTTAAGGGATAGTAATTATACATGATAAATGTTACTTATGAAAGAATATGAGTATCGTATTTACATTAATTTTGCTTAATATGATTAATATGAGAAAAAAGGCCACTTAATACCAATTTTAATACTAAAACAAATGATTGAAATTCCTAAGTAATACAACATTTGTTACTTCTTTAGCTCCTGAGGCTTTAGAGTCAACATGTTGAAACTTTTAATAACTTCGATGTTTGTATTCTATCATACCTCTGAGAAGCTAACAAGTACCTGTAGCCCTTTGCACACTTTGAAATGTCAAATCGCTGTGCCTGGTTGTTCATCTTTTTTATTCATTTTCTTGCTAAATGACAGCATTTCTCTTGGAAATTTGCTAGGTGGTAGGTGAACTATAAGTGTCTTTAAGGCTCTCGCAGGAATCATTTCCAAAGTGACTAATTCTTCCAAGAGTCTCTTATTGCCAGTACGGAGTATAACCACCTCACCTCTTACCCACGCCAACCCCCTCCACCCTTATTCACTTTGCATTTGCCTCAGGGGCGTGATTACTCAGGCAGGGGATGTGTGTCATTTGGAGTCTCTCAACCTCTTTCCACTCCCTCCCTGTATTTTGAGTTTTACCATCTAAATGTAGAAACCAGAAAACTCCACTTACCAGACTAGCCTAAGAAGTGCAGTTTTAGCCAATCAGAGGCATTTGTCTGAACCTTGATTCAGGGAGCACAAGGTGAGGTGCAAGCTGCTTGCAGGGCCATCGGCTGTCTGGCCAGTGCACTGCCAGAGCAGAGCAGCCCCTAAGGGGTATGTAGGTGATGTTACTGAGGGAGCGACTTCAGCGTCTCTCTGGACCTGTTAGAATTACATAGAATTTCGTATCCTTTAACAAATTTATTTTCTTGTTTTCTAATTATGGAAATAAAAGTGTGATAGAAACATTAGCAATGTTCATTTGTAGTTTCCTCTCTGGATTTGTCCTGAAAGAATGTTCTCATTGCTAATTGATCCCCATTTTCCAGGACAAATACTGACTCTAGGGGTAAAGCTTTATTATGTTGTTTGAAGACATGTATAATGGTCTTTTCCAAACAGTGTCCTAAAAATGACCCATATCGTTGCAGAAAAATAACACAGGTTTTCGTTATTTATCAAAATCAGGATGTTAGATAAGATGCTTGTTAAGTTTTATATGGTGAATTCCTTTATATATCTAAAACTGTGAACGTAAAGGTTGATAAGTAAAGATGTTTGTCACACAGACATGAACTGAGCTTAGATAAATACGTTTCCTCATAAAATGAAACTTGTCTACAATATATTAAAAAAGTAAAGAATATCCCTACATTTTAATGTTTAAGGATGTTTGAATGATAAATGGAGCTAATATAGGTATATGTGAGTTTGACATTAAACCAATGTCTGGTTAATAAGATAAAGCTTATTAAACTATAAATTGGAGGCTGACTAATAACAATGACATCATAATTAAACATTTGCCATGCTAAATGTTTGTGTTACACATCATTGGAGTAATTCAATGTGAAAAGGAAATTTAATTCAGTG
>NW_017732536.1:8257-22808 GCF_001890085.2 Hipposideros armiger
GGTTCTTACAGTTATTTTTTATTAAGCAACCCAGAATTATAGATTAATTTTCTCTGTGGGCTTGTGATTTTCATCCTCAGCATCCTGCCATTGTAGTAAGTCTTAGTGCCTCTAAAAATGCCCAATTCCTAATATAGAAAATTATATATGTAGCTTTTAATTTTTTGGTAGAAAGAAAAATTAGATATTATATCAAGGCTTTTTGAGGTAATTGTCATTGTCTCACAAGACTTACATCAAGTGTAATATTTTCTCAAAATTACTTTACCTGCATGATTCTGGGTTAAATTTCCATTGAGAGAAATGTGTATAATTTTTGAAAGATTAAAAAGGAAAATTACCATTATTTTTTTAGAGGCATATGCAAGCTAGAAGTAGGCAAATATGAAATTAACAACAGGCCCCCTGATGATCTCCTGACACTCAGTAATTTCAGTGGGACAAACTGAGGTAGTTGGTGGATGCTACTCAAAGTTGCTGTAGAATTGTAGCAAACATTTAAATTTGCCAACAATAACACAAATCAACTTCACGTGCCCTCTGGTTGCTGCACTGAGAAGAGTGCAACATTGCTTCTGTGGTATTCTTGCCCAAAATGCATAACCTCAGTATAATCAGGAGTAAATGGCAGGCAGATATAAATTTAGGGATACTGTGTCAGGGATCTGTAAATCTTGCAATGCCTTAAAGACAAAACAAAACAAACAAACAAACAAAACTGAGGATGTATAAAATGTAGAGGGCACTGAGGAGACTTAAAGATAGTAATGTCAAGTGAAATCCTAGGTTGGACTTTGGACTAGAAAAAAACACCAGTGAGAAAACTGGTATAATTTGAGTAAGATCTGTAGATCAGTTAATAGTATTATATTGATATTTGTTTCCTCATTTTAATAACTGTACAGTGGTTATATAACCTGTAATTGACATTAGTGGAAGCTGGGTAAAGGAACACTGTATTATTTTTTACTCTTTTTGCAACTTTTCCATAAGTTTAAACTTATTTCAAAATGTTTAAAAAATTCAGCAACTTTCTGGCTTTTGAGAATGTTCTTCGTCAATGTATTAAACTGAGGACTTCAGTGTTGGATTTCCTAATGCTTGCTCCTCTGGCTCTGCCGAGTCTTGTAAGATCCTAAGACAGATATTAAACCTTGGCTATCTTTAATACTTAGAGAAGGTTCTCTGTTTGTGAATAGCCAGTGAAATATACAGTTTGGATATCAAAAATGGTTTTAAGGAAACAGGATGGGAATTTATTAAACATTGGAATATTAAAGATGGGAATCTGGAATTGTTTCTGTGATTTAATCTGAGGGTTTGAAGTTATATTAATATTCTAAGGATTAAAAGGGAACACAGTATTTATTCAATGATTAGAAACCTAGAATACAGAAACTGAGATGATATTAAAAATAGGTGAAAATGACAGTCACAGATCTCTAATCAAATCAATGCAATCAATCATCTAATCACTAATCTCTAATGTCCTGTAGCATGTGTTTGCTGATGCTACTGTGATTTAAAAACTGTGATTGAGTATTAATATTAATTAATTTTAACACATAATTACTAGAGAATGCATTATGTAACTGTTTCTGAAAAAAAATTATTCAAAGTGACACATTAAAGTATTGTTTTTCCAGAGATTACTGGCAATGAAGCTCACTGAAAATCTCATTAACTATGTAAATACAATTGTAGAAAGGCTTTGGTATTTCTCTTATTTCCTGAAAAGTGTGTATCAATTGATGTAGCCAATGAGTGCTGGATCTGTAGCATGCTACTTAGNATTCTCTTATTTCCTGAAAAGTGTGTATCAATTGATGTAGCCAATGAGTGCTGGATCTGTAGCATGCTACTTAGTACAACCCAATAAAATTACATGTTACACGAAATGAATCCACTACCAGTAACTACACTAGTCACTAGATAAAAAAAGAAAACAAACATACACATCGGCTCTGGAGAGGTCATTATTATACATATATCTCCCCAATCCTGTGTTCTGTGATTTCTTATGAAACATACCAAGAAATCAGTAAACATTACATATTAAGGACTTTAAATTTAGTTTTTATTAGTTTAGAAAAACAGTCATTGAACATTTGTATCAGCACAGGATTCACTAAGGGCCATCTTTGGAGAGTAGCCATTATAAACACCTTTCATTTCACAGCACTACTTGCTAAAATAAATTTTAAAAAAAGGACTTAAGAGTTTCCATGGTTTATAATACACACTAACACATTATTAAAATATAATTTTTGGTAATTTGATGCATAAACTGGTTGATGTTTATATTGGGATGCGTTTCCCATTTGAAAATAATATATAATACATAACTAATAGTTTACCCTGTTACCTAATGAAATTAGATGATAGATGATCATATATAATATGAAAATCTTTCACACTTATTCTAAAATCAGATTTTCTTTAATTATTATCAAGCTGTTAAAATCCAAAAATTGTATTACTCTTCAGCACATATATAAACAGTTACTAAAGGGTAATCAAAAATTCAAATTGGATAAATTTAATAAGCAACAACTATATGAGAAAAAAAATATCCTAATAGAATTTTCCAGTAACAGAAGTAAACTAAAGGTTTTTCCTTGTTTTCCTGTGTGTCATTTAGATTAAACTCCTAGTTATAATGATATTAATGAATTAAAAACAACGGAATCATATTCCTAAGGGTAATTTTTTTTTATTAATACAGGAGTTTGTGCACAGTTTCCTGTTTGAAAACTGGAAAATGGTGTCCAGAAAAAAATGCTTTCTGAAAAAAATATAATTAAACAATTACAATCAGATAATATATTATTTTCATGAAGAGTATATATCAGTGAGGTAGAATGCAGACATTTTAACTTCACTTTACCAGTAAGATTTGCTTCAAGGCACTTGTGTAAATTGATTGTGTATTTGATTTGAAGAAAGGATAACATTATTTGTTCTCTCTGAGCAAGGCTATTAGCATTTGTTCTGATTTTAATATTTTGCTATCCATTTGACTTAGTAAAGAGTTTCTATTAAAGTAGGTTTCATTTCCTTTAAGTTTTATTCTTGCAATATATGTATAAACTAAATATACATAACAAATTAGAACAGAGAAGAAAAATGGATAATTTGGGGGAGGATACAGAATGCCATGTGGCATAAATGACATAGTAACATAAATAGAACAGAAACAGATTTGTTGAAGGTCCATACTCTTGGGCTTTTTACAGAGCTGGACCTAATTAATTATCACAATAATCTTAATAGTTAGTTAATCATTATATATAATTTAAAGCACAGGTACGCAGTCATGAAAGTCAGTTAATGTGTCAAGACACATAGTTTGTAGGTAAAAGGTGAAATTGACCCTAGGTTTTTCCAATTTAATAGGTGTTGCATATTTCAAAACACCATTTCCTTTCATTGTAAGATATCCATTCATAGGCAATGTGGTGAAAAAGGAAATTATTGTCTTCAACCTCAAAACCCTGAGTTCCTAGTCTTAATTTTTAAAAATAAATAGCTATGGTAATTATGGGCATATTTAAAATGCCACACCTCAAATTTAATATATAGAAGACGAAGAACTAAATGACTTGTCTGTATTACTTCTATATGTAAAACTCCATGATTATTTCTATCATCCTATTTGTCCTTTATAAAATGACAGGAATTACTGTTTTTTACTGAAAAGCTATTTGTTCCAAGTATATAAAGCATATACTATATAATTATAATCAGTTTTGTTCAGTGGGTAACATTGAAGTTAAGACACACAAGGTATACTTTTATAATACCAAAAAAATATTTATCTTTAGAAAGATAGAGATTGAATTTCTAAGGGACACTGTTCAGGTATTTTTTTCCCTTTACTTAAGGGGAATACTTACATTCATGGTAGTAATTGTGCCCAGACTGGGCTAATTTCTTGTTAGACAGAAAGAAGGTTGACAGATAATCAAATCTAGGAAATGGATGCTTCAAGAAAAGTTTTCATGCAAAATTCATTTTTTAGAAAAAATATGCATATGCACAAATCACAATTTAAGAATAGTATTTTATGTTTCTTGAAAGTTGTTTTATATTATATATGTATATATAACTATACATATAATTATATATTATTTATGATACATATCAAGATGAAGCTCACATGAAGATCAGACCTCAATCCTTTAGCAATTAAATGGACTAGGTGGCAACTGATTCCTTTTAAGCAAAACATTTTTGCAACTTTTAGAAGTTCGCATGGGTAATGTGAGATTTTGAAGTCCTCTCCCTAACAAGACATGAGTCCTTCTGTTAGTTTTAAAGTAACTTTTCACTTGATCATGATTCCTGGGATGGGGTATCATGTCAGGCTGGACTCAGTGAGGGTGGCTCATATCTATTACACTTTGTATTGGTTGATCTTACTTACATGTTTGCAGTCACAGGTCAGGTGGTCATTGGCTTATGCCAGCACATTCAGTCACTGCCTGGCAATTGCTTAGGGCAATGAAAGCAACTGAGGATTGTGTATCTCTTCATCCAACAAGCTAGCCTGAGTTTCTTTACCTGGCAACTGGGTTCCAACAGCAGCTCCAATGAAAATACATTTTTCATAATTCTACTTATATCTTGTTTGTTAATATTCAATATTCTGTTAACCAAATTAAGTTACATAACCAAGTCTGAATTCAAGGGATAGAGACATAGATTTCACATCTTGATGGAGTCACATTGCGAAAGGTCACAGGAAGAATTTGGTCGTTACTTTTCCAATTTTTTTTAGTCTGCCCACTGGCCAAAATTATTTACATTATTCCCATGTGCAGGAAACACTTACCCTCACCCAAGAACCCATAAAGTTTCACCCAATTTCACTGTCAAGCATGAAACACCTGATGGTTTAATTCTCATCAGATATGGATATCCATGAAGTGCCTCAGGTTATTTCTTGGTGAGGTACTGCTTGATCAAAAATCTGTGACTAAACTGTCAGGGTCTAATTTCACCTCTGTTTTGGTTGATGTTTGCTGGTCACAGTCATATGTTTCAGTGAGTTGGCAGGGCTGCTAGGGTTTGCCTACTTCTAGCTGGCTGACCTTCCATACCTGTCTGCAACTGGCTAGTGAAACAGTGGCAGCTGGGCTCTATGTATCATCAGCCACTTGGGTGTTGGCAAAATATCATGGTTAAGAACCTTCTCAGTGTTTGTAATAATCAGGATTGCAAATGCTCCTTCATTAAAGTCACATGGAAGCCCAGGTTCAAGAATTGGAGGGGTAGAGTACGTTCATTCAAAGAAAGAAATCTGGGCCTATTTTGACAGTGTGGCTCAGGCTATTATGAATAGTATAGCTGAGATTATTCTTGCATAGGTGTATTGGTAAATATGTATAAGTTGCTTATTGGGTTCATATATAAGGATAAAACGACTAAATTTGTTTCACTAATATTTTTCAAGGAAATTAAACATTTCATCCAAATTATCCTATATATTAGCATCCCAGGGATAAAGCCCACTTGATTATGGTGTGTGATCCTTTTAATGTGCTATTCAATTTGGTTGATAGTAGTGTTTTGAGGTTTTTCGCATTTATGTTTATGAGAGATATTGGCCTGTAATTTTCTTAAAGTGTCTTTTTCTGGGTTTTGGATTTCTTCTTTGACACATTGGTTGTTCAGGAGCATATTAATTCCCATATTTTTTGTTAATTTTCCAGTTTTCTTCTTATTATTGATTTCTAGTTTCATGCCATTGTCTTTTGGAAAGATGATTTATACGATTTCAGTCTTGTTTTGTGGCCTAACATAAAAAAGTTCCATGTGTATGTGAGAAGGATCTACAAGGTCTGACATCATTGCTGTATATTACTGTGGTCACCTTTGAAGTAATCCCCTTGGGAAACTATGCACCAAAGCCAGCACCTAGTCCACCCTTCAAAGCAATTTTGGGACTGTTTTTCTGGAATGGCCATCAGAGCTGTCATCATATTATCCTTGATGTTCTGATGTCATCAAAATGTCTTCCTTTCAATATTTTCTTTATCTTTGGGTAAAGAAAGAAGTCACTGGGGGCCAGATCAGGTGAGTAGGGACAGTGTTTCAATACAGTTATTTGTTTACTGGCTGAAAACGCCCTCACAGACAGTGCCCTTTGAGTTGGTGCATTGTTGTGATGCAAGAGCCATGAATTTTTGGCGAAAATTTCAGGTTGTTTTCATCTAACTTTTTCATGCAGCCTTTTCAGTACTTTCAAATAGTAAACTTGGTTAACTGTCCAGTTGGTACAAATTCGTAATGAATAATCCTTCTAATATCAAAAAAGAGTAGCAACATAATTTTGATTCTTGATTTGGACTGAAGAAACTTTTTTGGTCATGGAGACTTGGGTGACTTCCATTGTGCACTTTCACACTTTGTTTCAGGGTCCTATTGGTACATCTATGTTTTATCACCAGTGACATCACAGCCCAAAGCATTGTCTTGCCTCTCCAAAAGGTCTTGGTGAACTTTGACTCTCCTTTTATTTTGTTTATTAGTGAGCTCTTTGGTACCATTTTTGCATACACCTTTCTCTTGCCAAGATGTTCAGTTAAGATTTTTCTGTTTCTCTATCAATGTTTAGTTGGTCTGCTATGCTTCTCACATCCAGCTGATGATTTTGATGCATAATTCAACAAATTTTTTCAATGTTTTCATCATCACTGCTCATTACTGGCCTTCCTGACCTCTCTTCATCAGTGATACATTGTCTTTCCTCAGAAAAACGTTTAAACCATTTGTACACTGTCATTTTCTTCATGGCATTATCTCCATAAACTTGGACTAACATGTCCCTTATTTCATATCCACCCTTTCCAAGTTTAACAAGAAATTTAATGTTTGTTCATTGCTCTAATTCAAGCTCAGACATTCTCGCAATGGTACACAAAAACATGCAACGACAATAATGAACACCACTCAGGAAGACACCATCACACATAGACACAAACACAGCTGTGAGACACTGATATACCAAGGTTATGAAACCTTACCGAGCTGTTTGGACAGTGCTGCCAATGTAAGCACATGTTAGCAAATATTTGTCTGTATAGTTATTCTTAATATATGTTTGCATGTAATTCAATTTCAAAACTCTTGTAACCATTCCTAGAATTATATTTTATATAAGTATCAAATATAATCACTTCACTTCAACAGGTTCAAGATTAAAAAATTATACTTCAACTACAACATGTTCCTTCACGATGACAAAGATTCTTTGCTTGACCTAACTTCAGCCAGGCTCCTGAAACTTTTAGGCCCACCTGTATACTTCCTTATAAAATCCACTTTTATCAGGAAACTTACTAAGTCAGTTTAATCAGGGCCCCTACCCAGAATATCTGATCACCCTTGATATCTGACCCTCATCCTCCACCATCCCCCAGGTGATATCTGACAATCTGTCTTCAGCAAGAATCCTGTTAGGTTGGTTTAGCCAGAATCACTCTTACTCCTGATCTTTCTTCTTAATACTTTTCCATCCACTGACCCTTACCTGCTCCATGACTATAAATTCACACATGCATATTTAGTTTTTGAACTTGAGCCCAATCTCTCTCCCCCATTGTAAAATCTCAGTACTGTGGTCCCTGTACCTGAATAAAGTTTTCTGTACTGTCCTTAACAAGAGTCATTGAATTGTTTTTTCATTAACTATTTAGAATTCAGAGCCTATATGAAAAATATACAATATTTATATTTGCATACAGAACTTTGTGAATTCTATGCCACTAAAAAATAGTTGTTGTGCTGTCACAAGGTGTGATTTCCCCATTTAAAATGCTTATTTTGTTCATTCCTGTGATACAGTGATTTTATGATCTGAAAATACAAATTATATTAGTATAGTATAAGTGCAGATGCTTGAGTAATAGCTTGTTTCTACCTCTACTGTATGCAATTCAACTTTTAAAATTTAGATATCAGTTATTACTGTAGGTGATACAGAAAGAAGTTCAGGAGTAGCAGGTGAGAGAGAGGAAAACCAAAACCACTTTCTTTATATTTCTTTAAAACGACTATTACATAGCAATTTAGTAAGGAATAAAGCAAGGATTTATGGCTCACGGTAAGGACCAAGAAAGTCCAACCTTATTGCACCACAATTTAGATTTCTTGGTATATTGTCCTAAGCACAGTTTGTAGAGGCGTTTAATGACTAACATTGCTCCTGATATGAGATCAAATTTGCCTCTCTATAAAAATTCTACTTTTGTACTATAAATCAGTTATTCCTAGCTGGTGGTGGCACATTAAAAATTAACTGAGATTCAGAGGAAATAGAGAATTACAAGATATGTACTACTACAGGTTTTATTATCACACTTCCTTTTTTAAAAATGAAATGTTTTTCTCTATATTTGAAAAATAATGAATGTTTCTCTTTAGATTTCAATAAAATAATTCAAATCACAGGCCTGTATTTTCTAATTTGGAATATGCACATTTGAGTTTGTTAGTTTTTTCTCAAAAAGTTTATAGACACTGTACATTGTAATATCTAATTTGTGCTCTGCAATTACCATAATTTAAAGAAATCAGCTTTTACTAAAATTAGAATCACTTGACATAAATTTTGTTTAAAAATGCATTTAATACTTATAAGCAGCACGTCTACATTTGTTTTACTTTGTTTTCCCCTCTAATTAAGTTACTAATTATTGTCTAAAACTTTGTGCAAACTAAGAACACACTCGAGAAAGTTATCAGATCATGCCCTTTCTTTTTGTTTACCGTCTTAAAAATATTTTTTACAATAGCTAAATTAATTTAAAATCAACATTAGAATATATGACACGGGCAAAACAGAGAAACTGGCACCCTGGATGTGAAGTATAGTTGAATGTTAAGTAGTTTTAAGAGTCAGAAATAGCATGATAATTTCATGTATTTTATCATCTAGGCACTTATTTGAAACACTGTCAAAATGAATAGATTTGAATTTTCTAAATAATTATCACTCAGTGAATAAAAACAGACTATTAAAAAATCAACGCAAATTTTTTTTCTTTTTATATTTAATTGGCCCATGCCTCTTTTTGATTCTTCAACTTGATAGATGCAATAATCATAATTTGTTAGCCACGATTTTCCTCAAGGCAGTCAATATTCCAATTAAGAGCAAATATATAAATAAAAATGCCTTAATTTATGAGTTTACTGTACTTTGTGGGTATACTTTTTCAGTTTTTATTTCTATTTTAAAATTATAAAATTTGCTACAGTTTTTCAACCATTTCTTAGCTGTCCTTCAAATAGAATGTGAACACAGGTTATACACTCCCAGGACACACAGCTTAATTTTTATTTTCTTGTTTATTATCATTCATAAAGGATACATAACAGTGATGTTCAAAATTAAAACATATTCCAAAATGTTTCTTTGCAGCCTTCTGGGAAGAGGCAGAATTTGAATTTGTGTCAAGATATCTAGATAATTATTAGGATAAGTGCTATAATAATCACAGTAAAAAGAGTTCCTGTATAGTAAGCCACAACAAAATCAGTGTATTAACATAAGAACAACTTAGCTCTTGTTTATGAAAAATCCAGTGTAGATATTCTTTGTAGGCAGGATTTCCACAAGAAGTCATTCAGAGATACTGGAACCTTTTATTTTAACTATGATTACTTACTTTACTAGTGGTTGACAAGGTCTCCACAAAAGGAAAGAGAGGGGAAAAAAATGCACATGAGAGACTTTTTTTAAAGGCAGTTCAGGAAGTGTTTTACATTATTTTTAAATTTTTCATTGGCTAGAACTAGTTATTTGGACATATCTAGAGAAGGAAGAAAAAAAAGGGGGCTGTAGTCTTAACCGCTGTTGCTTCACAAACCTGTCCTGGAGCTTCCCAGCCTTCTTATGGGAGGACAGGGAGAGTCCTAGGAGAAAGGCTGACCATTCCAGATTTGTAGGTGACAGGTTTAATCAGCAAGGGAACTTACATCCAATGCTTGTCCTAGGGGGCCTCAAGATGAGTAGTTTTCTTCACCACCTGCTAAATCTTAAAAGTTTATATACAGGCCTTAACTAGATTTAATCACATAAATAGGGAGCCTTAACTGGATTAAGTCATGTGCCCTATACAGATACTCTCATTACCACATTACTGTTTCAGGACTATGTACTTGAGCGCCTTCTGCAGGCCAGGGGAGTACACTTCCCAAGCTCAGGGGAAGAAGTGGGGAGCCTCCAACTGTGTATCTACCTGGGTCCGTCTCCACCCAAACCCTTGGTCATGTCTTCTTCGATAACCTTCCCCAGCGACCTTATTCTTTGCTGAGGCATGAAATGTTCTGGTGAAGGTATAGAATTGTCTCTGCTGCAGCTAATAAATTTGTAAATATACGTATATTTGAATACACACACACACACACACACGTGTATGAATATGTATAAGCAATTCAATATAACATGATTTGGAGCTAATATAAAACTTTTATTTTAAGCAATGTCTTTTTTCCTATTTCTCATTTTTAGAAGCAAACTATTTTTTTCTATTGAACCATCAGTGTTTGGTATTCCAATTTTGAATTAACATAGCAGATATATATAAAGCAGATTTTTTATGTCTCTCTTTAAATACAAATGAAAATAAATGTATATGTGTGTGTGTTCTAAAGTAGTACATGATAGTTACATTTATTTATTTAAAAGAAGAGCCCTACTTAGAAGTAATGAATTCTTAAAAAGGAATATTAGTTTAATAGTTAAGATCTTTTATACACAATTTTCATTAACTTTTCCCCTTATAAATGTCATCTATTTTTGTATAATGTCCATGCCCTTCTAATTGTTATTTTCTAATGCATTATAAGCATATTGAAGATTGTATCTTTGGCTTCAAATAATGCTTACTTACACTTTTTGCACTTCAATACTTGGTAAGTGGATTTATAGGTAAAAACTGCAGACAAGTGCCTGATAATATTGAATTTATATTTATGGTATGTCCATATAGGGTTTTGGATAAGAAAAAGAAAACAATCCAGCTATTCCAGCAAGGAATTTAATATAGAGAACTGAGTACTTTAAATCCTTGGCAGACAAAATCGAATAAAAGTACTAGTACAGTCTAAGTATACTGAATTATTGAGTACATGTGGATAAAAGTGTTTTATTACACAGAGCAAGATCCCACTACCGAATTTAGTGTTCAAGATCTATATAAAACAGAAATGCAAAGACTAGAGGAGTCAAAAGCAAACTCAGCTATTTTTCTGATAGTTTTATATCTACTAGCTTCCAAATTTCAAGTTTTGTCAGAGATATAAGCTGTTCCAGAAGCTTATAAAGGCTGTCTCATCTACACTATTGCAATGACTTAAGCTGTTTTTTTGCATATTTCAATTGAGAGTCACCAAGCAAATCCATATTGTATTACTAAAAAGTAAAACAGTAAGCAAGAGAAATCAGACCAACATTGGGCATTACCGATTAAATTGCAAATGTTCAGTTATATCTGTCATCTCCATAATTATGGCACTCAGTGTGATGATTCAAATTCTGCTGTGAACTTGACTAAATCTGGCATCCCAAGATCAATTACTGAATTCTGCTCCACGGATAGAGAAAAAGAGATAAGTAACTCAGTATTACCTTCATAACACACACTTAAAAAGCAACTCCCTTGGAACCTAAAATGAATGAACCATTTTTAGAGTAGAATACAAATATGACAAAGGGCTTTTATTTTGTCTTATGTTCTTAGTACATAGAAGGAAAGCATGCCACAGAGGCTTCCAGCCATAATACCTTAATGGATGAACGATATTGAGATGATAAGTCACTGCTTCTTAAAAATGAGAGTGAAATATTTTTCTATTTTTTTTTCTCTTGGATAGATCATTGATGGTTAAACTTAATTAGAAAAACTGTTTGTATGTATTTTTATAGTCTTGATTTATCCAGAAGTGTGTAAAAACTATCTACATTCAACATTTGTTATTAACATTTTGAAATGCTTTCAATATGCATGATTATTTTTATATGCTTCCATGTTGTCACTTACGTTAATAATTTCTTTTATTACTGATATACCAAAATTTATATATCTATTTACCTATTGATAGACATTTGGTTTCTTTCAAGTTGGTGCTATTACAAGTTAGGTTGAGCTGCATATGTACGTGCAAAATTTTATGGAGTCATTTGTTTCCTTTCTCCATGATGGAATGACTGGATCATATTTAAATGTTGAAGAGGCTGCCAAATGTTTGTCCAGTGTTTGTATCACGTTACATTTTCACTAGCAATGTATGAGGGTTTAAATTGTTCAATATTTTGGCCAACACTTGCTCTGGCCAATCTTTAATTTCAGACATTCTAATAGCAATGTTTCACAATGTCGTTTAAAATTGAAAATCTATAATTATTAATAATGTTGAACATTTTTTATATGTTTAATTGCCTTGTATACATCTGCTTTGTGAAGTGTTTGTTTAGAATTTTACCTGTCTTTAGTAGGTTTTGGTTTTTTATTTTATTATTGTTTTGAGAGTTCTTTATGTATTCTGAATACAAATCCTGTGTGTGAAATGTGAATTGAAAATATGGACTTTAACCCAGTCTCTGTCTTGTCCTTTTATTCACTTAACTTTGTCTTACAAAGAGCAGATGATTTTCATTTCTATAAAGTCAAATTTATATATTTTTTTCTGTTAGATACTATTCTTTAAGTTTATATCTAAGACATCTTTCTTAACCCAAAGCCAGAAAACAGTCCTCATATTTTATTCTAGAGGTCTTATATTTTTAGATTTTACATATAACTTAATAAACATTTTAAGTTAATTTTGTATATAGTAAGTCCCCTATTTATGAACCAGTTTCATTCCGGGAGAACGTTTGTAAGTCAGTTTCGTGCGTAAGTCCAACAAAGTGAGTCTTTGCGCTTCCTAGCAGTCCCCTCCACATCAGCACTGCTTTTCCTCTTGCTTCCGGACATCCTGGGCTCTGATTGAGCACTGTACTACTGTACACTATCACTCTGTACAGTAAGCACACAGCAGCACAACTGTGACAATGTCTGGCAGACACGTGAGCTACTTCCGCGATTTGTTTGCATCTACGAATGTTCGTATTGAGAGGTCATTCGTATGTGTCTGTGAAAGTTCACAACTAGAATATCTGTAAGTCAGGGACTTACTCTACAGTGTAGTTATGGACTGAAGGTTTTTTTTTTTTGCATAGAGAAATTGAATTTATTGAAAATAGTATCCATTCTCCAGTGATTTGAACTTAAACTATAGTTGAAAAATGATTGATTATATATGTCTTCTATGGACTCTCTTCTGCTCAATTGACATATTTTTCTACTTTGACCCATAGATTATTTTGATTATGTAGTTTCATAATTAATCTTGAAGTCAGAGCACAGAAGTCCTACAAGTTTTTTTTTTTTTTTTGGTCTTGTGGAATGTTGTTTTGGCTATAATAAGTCCTTTGAATTTTTAAATGAATGTTAGATCTAATTTTTCAGTTTCTAAACAAAATCTAATTAAAATATGTTAAATTTAAAAGTCAATATTTGGAGAGTTGACATCAGAACATTGTACTTTCAAACCCAGAAAGACAGAAAAACCCTCCTATTTGTTTAGGTATTTAATTTCTCTCAGCAATGTTTTATAGTTTTTAGGATAGGGGCCTTACATTTAATTTATCAGATTTATCCCTAAGTATCTCATAATTATTGATATTATTATGAATGATCATATACATTTTTTAAAACTTCCGTTTCCAATTATTGGTTTTTAATATATTGAAATATAGTTGATTTTTGTATAATAACTTGCATTTTGAAACCTGCTAAACTCATTTATAAATAAGTTTAGTGACATGCATGTAGATTCCATTAGATTTTCTTTGTAAAAGAACCTGTTGGCCATCAAAGAAGATCATTTTATTAAAATAATTAAAATGTCTTTTTTTTTTTACTGTTCTCCATTGTTTTATTTATTTATTTATATTTTTAATTTTTCTTTTTTTTATTGTTAGTTTCAGGTGTACAGAACAATGCAATAGTTATCCTTTTCACCCTTCACACAGAAACAACCCCCCCCCATCTACTGCCCTACCATCCCCGATATCATACTTATCTATTACAATTCCATTGACTCCATTTCCACACTCTACTTCACATCCCGTAACAATATGTATATATAATTATAGTTGACATACAATATTATTCAACATCAGCTTCAGAAATACAGTGCAGTGGTCAGACCTCTACACCATCAATGAAGTGGTCTCCCTAACAAGACATGAGTCCATCTGGCCCCCTAAAAAATATTTACAACAACATTATTGATTATATTCCCCAGACTGTCTTTTCTATTCCTGAGGCAATATTGTAGTTACCAATTTGTATTGTCTCGTCCCTTCCCCTTCTCCTTCATCCCCACCCTCTCCCAGCTAGTAACCCTCAGTTTTTCCTCTGTGTCTCTGAGACTATTTCTGTTTACATTTCTCGTTTATTCAGTTTTTTAGAATCCACGTATAAATGAGATCATA
>NW_017732536.1:23963-31071 GCF_001890085.2 Hipposideros armiger
TTGTTCAGCATCTTAGCTGTAGAGGGCAGTGTCACTGGCCCTCATATGTGGGATCCGAACCGGGGCCCTCTGGCATCCCAAGCGAGTTCTTAACCATGGCGCCACTCGGCCGGCCCTCAGGCCTTATATTTAAGTCTTTAATCCATTTTGAATGTGTTCTAGTATATTGCATAAGGACGTGATCCAGTTTCATTTTTTTTGCATGTGTCAGTCCAATTTTCCTAACACCATTTATTAAATAGACTATCTTTTACCCCAATGTAAATTCTTGATTCCCTTGTCATAGACTAACTGCCTGTATATGCCTGGATTTAATTCTGGGCTCTCTATTCTGTTCCATTGATCTATGTGCCTGTTTTTATGCCAGTACCATACTGTTTTGATTACTGTAGGCTTGTAGTACGTTCTAATGTCTGGAAGTGTGATTCCCCTGACTTTGTTCTTATTTCTCAGGATTGCCGTGGCTATTTGGGGTCTTTTTTGGCTCCATATAAATTTTAGGGCTATATTTTCTATTTCTGTGAAAAATGTCCTAGGTAGTTTGATGGGAATTTTATTGAATCTATATATTGCTTTAGGCAATATGGACATTTTAACTATATTAATTCTTCCTATCCATGAGCATGGTAGGTTTTTCCATTTGTTTGTATCTTCTTTTATTTCTTTCTCCAGTGTCTTATAATTTTCAGAGTACAAGTCTTTTACTTCTTTGGTTAAATTTATTCCTAAGTATTTTATAGTTCTTGAAGTGATTGTAAACAGAATTGTTTTCTTAATTTCTCCCTCTGATAGTTTATTATTGGTATATACAAATGCAACTGATTTCTGAGTATTGATTTTTTATCCTGCTACCTTACTGAATTCGTCTTTCAGTTCCAGTCGTTTTTTGATGGAGTCTTTGGGGTCCTCTCCATATAGTATCATGTCATCTGTGTATAATGACAATTTTACTTCCTCCTTGCCGATGTGGATGACTTTTTTTTTTCTTGTCTGATTGCTGTGGCTAGAACTTCCCGAACTATGTTGAATAAAAGTGGAGAAAGTGGACAGCCTTGTCTTGTTCCTTATCTTAAAAGGGAATGGTTTTAGCTTTTCCCCATTGAGTATGATGTTAGTTGTGGGTTTATCATATATGGCCTTTATTATGTTGAGATACGATCTCCCTATTCCCACTTTGCTAAGAGTTTTTATCATAAATGCCTGCTGTATTTTGTCAAATGCTTTTTCTGCATCTACTAATATGACCATATGATTTTTCTTTTTGTTGATGTTGTGTATCACATTAATTGATTTGCGGATATTGAACCAACCTCGCATATTAGGGATGAAACCCACCTGGTCATGATGTATGATCTTCTTAATATATTGCTGAATTGTTTGTTGAGGATTTTTGCATCTATGTTCATCAAAGATATCAGCCTGTAGTTTTTCTTTTTTGTACTGGCTTTGTCTGTTTTTGGAATCAGGGTGATCGTGGCTCATAGAAAGAGTTTGGGAGCTTTCCCTCCTTCTGGATTTTTTGGAATAGTTTGAGAAGAATAGGTGATAATTCTTTTTTGAATGTTTGGTAAAATTCACTTGTGAAGCCATCTGGTCCCGGGTTTTTGTTTGTTGGGAGCTTGTTGATTACCGATTCAATTTCCTTGGTGGTAATCAGATTATTCAGATTTTCTGTTTCTTCTTGAATTAGCTTTGGAAGGTTGTATGCTTCTAGGAAATTATCCATTTCTTCCAGATTGTCAAATTTGTTGGCATATAATTGCTCATAGTATTTCAAAGAAGATAATTTTTAATTAGTCCTTAAAAATCTTAACTTGCATTATTATATCAGCTAGACCTACAAGGCAATGTTGTTTAAAAGTGGTAAAAACAGAAGGAGTCCATGGTTTACATTAGAGTTCACTCTTTGTGTTGTACATTCTGTGGGTTTGAAAAAATGTCTAATCACAGGTAACCATTATTATAGTATAATGTGGGGAAGTTTCAGTGACCTAAGAATCTTCTGTACTCCCCCTATCCATCCCTTCCTCACCAATAACCCCTGGAAACCACTATCTTTTTTACTGTTTCCATAGTTTTGCCTTTTTCAGAATGTCATGTAGTTGAATCATGTAGACTTTTCAGATTGACTTCTTTCACTTAGTAATATATGTTTAATATTTCTCCATGTTTTTCATGGCTTGATACCTCATTTCTTTTTAGCACTGAATAATATTTCACTGTCTGAATGTAGCACAGCTTATTTAGCTGCTCATCTTCTGAAGGACATCTCAGTTGCTTCTAAGTTCTAGCAATTGTGAATAAAGCTGTGCTGACTAGTAACAAATATTTTTATTACAAACAAATAGCCAACTAGATATTGCTCCAGAAAATAGGGTTGATTGGGGAACAGCAGAAAATTGAAATTTGGGACATGCTGTCTGATTGCAAACTACTCTTAAGTCCAGAAAAACAAGAGACAACCTTCATTTATGAACTCAAGAGATGCTGTTTTAAATGAAGAGTCCATCGGAAGAAACTGAAAGTTCAAAATAAAGTGACTTTTCATTGGCTTAGTTATAGCAGTTGCCCATTGGCTAAGCTGTTACTGGACAAGGAGGGATATTTCTTCCTCCTGCTGAGGTACTGAAGTAGTACCCCTTCCTGTCAGAGATGTGTGATAGTTCTCTTCCTATTGGGTCTGTATTGTGCATTGAGTGGCACATGCATGAGAGTTCCCTCTTCTAGCTTACAGACTCCAATTTAACTGAGGTTCTGTTTATTAGTTTTCACAACTAGTATAAACATCTGTGCAGGTTGTTGGGTAGATAAAAAAATTTCAACCCCCTTGGGTAAATTTAGTAAGAGTTTCTGGTTTTGTAAGAAACTACCAAACTATCTTCCAAAGCGGCTGTTAAATTTTGCTTTACCACTAGCAATGAAGAACAGTTACACATTCTCCAGCATTTCTTTTCGTAAGCGTTCTGGATCTGGTCCATTCTAATAGGTGTGTAGTAGGACATCTCATTATTGTTTTAATTTGCATTTCCTTGATGATATATGATATGGAGCATCCTTTCACATGCTTATTTACCATCTGTATCTCTTCTTTGGTGAATTGTCTGTTAAGATCTTTGGCCCAGTTTTTAATTGAGTTACTTTTTTTTCTTAATTGTTGTTGTGTTTTCAGAGTTCTTTGCATAATTTGGATAGCAGCCCTTTATCAGATATGCCTTTTGCAAATATTTCCTCCCAGTGTGTGCCTTGTCTTCTCATTCTCTTAACACAGCAATAATTTTTAATTAAGTACAGATAATCAATTATTTATTATGTGAATTATAACTTTGGTGTACCTAAAAATTCATTACTGAACCTAAGGTCATCTAGATTTTCTCCAACGTTTTCTTCTAGAAGTTTTCTAGCCCGTCTTTTATATTTAGGTCTGTGATCTAGTTTGAGTTAATATTTGTGAGGAATATAAGGTCTGTGTTTAGATTATTTTATTTTCAAGTGGATATAAAGTTGTTCTAGTCACATTTGCTGTTGACAAGATGGAAATTTTTTCACCGATGCTCTCTATCATTTTAGAAAACTCATGTCTATCCCTAGTTTGCTGAGAGCTTTCATCAGGAATTTAGAGGTAGTAAAATACCTTTAAATACCAGAAAACTGAAATGATCGTAAGTTTTCTCAAATGTAGGCTATTTAAATTGTGAATTACATTGACTGATTTTAAATAACTATTTCAGAATTTAAAAAGAGAGAGTTACAGAATAATTGCAAATATAATAAGGTGGATTCTTGATCTTGATTTATTACCTCTTCTTGATACGACTCCACATGCTATCACATTAAACAGATCAGACATATTTTATAGCCTTTTCAAATTGGTCTATTAACTGTTTTGGTAAAACATAAGTTCTTGTTTGTGTAGTTTCTTATCTGTCTTCAAACAGTGTTGATTCTTGGTTTTGCACTGACCTTCAGTAGCAGAACTGCTTGATTCTTAAACACCTGGTGATCTTGCTAAATTTTCTGAATATACTATTTTATTGTGATTCATTAACTTCCTCTGGGACTTGAGAAGCACTACACTTTCAGGAGTTGGTGATTATTACCTGCACTACTTTTCTGACTGTGATACCCACATATACTACCTTATTAGGGCAGTGCTACATCACCATTTCTGACTGCTATCAGGAGAAGTTTAGGTGACAGCATAGTAATTTTTTTTTTCCCAAATGGTCCAAATATTCTAAATGCCACCTAACAAATCTTGAATCTGTAATCTAATCCCTGAGCAATCCAGATTAAATCTGTCAGCAGATAAATAATTTATACTAGTTCATTAGGGGACAATTTTTTCCACTATTGTTTTTTCATCAATCAAATAGAGCCATCATTTAATTCTACAGAAATTTTTCAAAAGATTTGGTTTTTTAATGATAAGTGATATTGAGAATCTGTCCTTTGATTTCAAATGAACTGGGCCAGAGCTCTGCTATCTCGATCTCCTTTCTATAAACACAATTCTATATTTACTCTATCATTGTTAAAGATTATTAATGAATGCCTATCTGGGGATATAAAATTTTAAGAGTAATTTTACATGGTTAGTCAAAGGAATAAATAAAAATTCATTGTACAATAAAAAGTATTGTGCCAAAAGAAACAAAAAAAAAGTATAACATTAATAACATAATGATACATTTATGGAGTTAATTTTAATATTTTATTTGACATCACACATGTTTCTCATGATTAGCGCTCCTTATTTATTGCATAAAATGCAATATGTTACTTTAAAAAGTATTTCTAGTTATTTATGACATTTTAATCATTAAAATTCTATGGCTTTGCTATGCTTGCATATAAACAGGTAACAGTGCTGGCTACTTCAGTGGTTTTTAGTGCATCTCAGTATTTAATGATTTCAGACATGGTAAAAAAAATTCAAAGCATATGCAAAGAAGGTAGTAGCAGTAACAATTTCTATATGTATAAAAGGATTTCATAAAATTGCATCTACTACCAACTTCTCTGGTAGTAATTCAGTGAAGTAAAGTGATCACTGATGTTCAAGGATTAGAACTACCAACATTTTGTTAACTTATTGCATATCACTGAAACTAGTGAAAATTACATGTCAAAATATACATAAAAATTTTAAATGTCAATAAAAGCGACAAAAATTTTCAGGTTTTATTCCTTAATATAATCTCACTTTTCTGTTTTTAACAGTAGATTTAATAAAATAAAACATCAAAATAAAATGTCAACACCTATGCTGCAATGCATAGTCTGTGTGACATGGGGAAGGAAGAATTTTTTAATTGTTTAAGTCATATAAATATTGACCCTCATGACTATAAATATGCAGGTAGAATTTTCTGAAGGGACCAGATATACCTGAGTGACAAAATAAGCTCAGTGAAAAAAGTTGACTATAAAAGGCTGCTACTGAAGACAACATTTTAAGTGAAGAATGGAAACAAAATAAATTATAGACTTGTAACTAGACAACTTAAATATATTATTTGATTTTTATCAAATAATTGTCACATTCCTAATATTTACATGGAATTACACATACTCACAAGATTATGTGTTACAGATCCTAACTACATCTATTTTATAGAATGATGAGTCATCCTCTGGTAGTTTGCTTCTGAAATGATGAATTGGAAAAGTGTGCAGTATTTAATCTGAGCACTTGTATATAGCAGTTATGTTAAATATATCAAATGCACATTAAACTATTTATTCATTCACTTAAAAACATTTTGAGAGCTTATAGTGTGCCAAGCACCATTTAAAATAAATAAAGCAATAAATAAAAAAGGCATATCTCCTAATCCTATTAATATTTTATTCAGGTCTATTAAGTGCATTGGCATTCAAAGGAAATAGGCAACTACCATCTTGAATAGCACATTTTGTTAAAAACTTAAAGTACAATTTAGTGTTTTTTCTATTACAATTAACTACAATCTTTTAAATTTTTAGGCATCTCTTGGTTTAAAAATATGGTTTAAAAATTGTTTTATAATAAATGAAATATGTGTTAAAAAGTATATAATTAAATCTAATATGTAATTTATATAACAATATATAATATAAAGTAACAAATAAAATGCATATTTTTATTATAACTGTCATTGTTAATATATTTTAATACTTTTCACAAGAAAAAAAATGGATGGTGTTACTGTCCATTTATGCATTTATGTGTTTCATTAACATACCTGTGGCCAAACGTAAAGGCTGGAACAATGTCTGGACAAGATGACAGATTAATGAATGACAAACGTGCCTACATTTTTTTAATCAATTATTTATATTTTACTTAACTCATACCAATGTCTTATTGACTACTTGGAATCATTTAGCTAACTTAATTAAAATGTAATGTGCTCTATTTCACAGAAAAATTTCTAAAATTTTTCTGAATATTTTAATTGAAATAATAATTTCTTGAAAATATTACATTAATTGATAACCTTCACAGAATATGCTAATCAAAACACACTTCTTTAATCAGCAAATTTACCTATTCCTTTTACATTATCTGAACACTACTCTACCTGATATTTCAAGCAATTGCTCCTGTTTATATGATTTATTTTCTCTGAACACAGAAAGGAGGAGCATCACCCCCGGGGAAAAAAAAATTGTGCATGCATGAGATAATTAATTTCCCTTTATTTATTAAATTAAATACATTTTCATGATAGCCTACAGTTTACCAGGTTTTGATTTTCACTCCAGGATAACAAGGGCTTCAGAAAAAAACAATCCTTAAGAAAATTTTGATTTGTTAGTAAAATGATTTTTACATTTCAAACTATTTTTAAGGACAGTTAGTTAAACTACAACATGGTCTATCCCTAATTATATTAGTAATAGCTTAATGAAGCATACTTAATTTTCACACAAAAATTATTGTAAGTGTACATACAGTTCAGTCGTTTTTAATGAACTTAAGATTTTGCAAGTATAAATACATTATTTTAGAACTTTTAAATTCCCCATCAAAGTGTCCCTTGTGCTCATTTGCAATCAATCTCATTTTCATCCCTTGACATAGTCAACCACCATTCTTTTTTTTTTTTTTTTTTTTTTTTAGCTG
>NW_017732536.1:31174-57787 GCF_001890085.2 Hipposideros armiger
GAGCTCTTAACCAACTGAGCCACTCAGCCGGCCCTTAACCACCATTCTTTATAGATGTAGTTTTTGTAGAAATTGTTAAAAATTGAGTCATAAAACATCTAGTCTTTTGAATTTGGCTTTTTTCACCTAGGATAATGTATTTGAGATTGATCTATTTTGCAGACTGGGTTAATAGGTTTTTTATATTATGATTATTATTGTTAAGTAGTATACCATTATATACATTAAACCACTTTGTGTATTAATAAATTAGTGAGAGATTGAATTGTTTCCAAATTTTGGATATTTTGAATAATGCTGATATGATCGTACACATACAAGTTGTTGTGTGGAAATAAGTTTTCATTTCTCTTTGGTACATAGCTAAGGCTAAGACAGAATTACTAAATCATATGGTAATTATATGTTTAAATTTTTAAGAAACTGTTTTTACCATTTTTATGTCCCAACCAATGATATATGAAAGTTTGGTTTCTGCAAATTATTTGCAATACTTGGTATTGTCAGTTATTTGGATTATCACCATTTTAGTGGGTATTAGTGTTATTTTATGGTGGCTTTAATTTATATTTTCCTAGTAACTAAAGATGTAGAACTTCTTTTCATGTGCTTAATAGATATTTGTGTATCTTCATTTGGGAAAGGTCAATTTAAATATTTGTCTATTTCTTATCTAGGTTGTTTGTTTCTAACAATTGAGTTACAAGAGTTTTTATATATTGAAGATATATGTACTTTATCAGATATATGATTTGCACATATGCTTCTTTAGTCTGTGATTTGACTTTTTGTTTTCTTAATGAAGCCATTTAAAGAACCAAAGTTTGGGTTTAGTAATGTATTCAAAAAGTGCAGTCACTTCTCAAAACTGACTTGGCTCTTAGTCCTAGTCAGAGTCCTTCAAGTCTTCACTGTGTAGGCACACAGCTTTTTAGTCAGGGATGTGTGGGTACCTTTGTATGTGCCTCGGTTCCAAACTCTCTTTCATCTTTTTAATTTAAATTCATTCTGTTTTAAGTCTTTTTCCACGTAAAGCAAATTTGAATTTTGTTTTTTATATTATTATGGCTGTGCCCAGTGCTTATCTTACTTTTATTAATATATTAATTTCATTATTTATTACTCTTATATAGTGTCATATACAGATAACCTGTGTGCTTTCTTCCCAAGCATTCTAATATCTCCTCCTCCCTGTTCTTGCTCATTATAATATTATTTCTTATGTTACAATAGCTTAGAATATAATAGCTTAGAACATTACATGTTAGAGCATTAGTTCTAGATTTCAATGAATTTTTAAAACTGGGCTTTTAATGAAACTTTCTCCTTCACTTCTTTGTTTTTTTGAAGCTGATCCTATATTATTATTATTATTATTATTATTATTATCATTATCATTATCATTATTTCTTTAATGACGAGATTATTAGAAATATGTTCTCTGTCAGTTTCTGATATGTCTCTTTTTTTATTCATGGATGATGATTTAGATGCTTTCAACAACATTTAGATCCTATTTTCCCCCAGAAGGTTTGTAGACTCCTAAATGTCCATATGTTAAATGTTACTGTATAGAAATTTCAAAAGAATTCAGTTATTTTACTCCTTATACATGACTTTTTGGGGGGTGAGGTGGAGTAGTGGGTCTATAAACCTGTATAATCATTAATCTTTCAACTACCTTTGTTCAGATATCATCAGAATTAATGGGCCAATGTTAATTTTTTTTCTCTTATGAATTCCTGTCTCTCAAACTTTAGACTTAAGTTTTTCTTAATGTAGTTCTGTTAAATTACATTTTTGAAAACATTTTTCTTCCATTTGTTTTTTTCTCTTGTTTAGGACATTCAGGATGTTAGCTGTTAATGCATTTATTTAATCTTCCTTTTCTATTTTCTGTTTTGTTTCATTTCTCACTAATAAATTTTAACTTATGTTCTATACTATTTTTATATAAAATATGCAAGCCAGTGGTTTTAAACTTCACATAATTATTTTATTTATTTATTTATTTATTTATTTATTTATTTATTTATTTATTTATTTTATTTTATTTAAGCTGAGCCATCCTGCCACCTATTGGCACCTCAGCAGCAGCTCAGCTCGGGCCGGGCATCAAACCGCTGTTGCTCAGAGCTCAAACTCTTGAGCAAGCTCTTAACTAACTGAGCCACTTGGATGGCCCCTATTTTATGCTTTTATCAATCTTTCCTTATTTCAAAAAACATCCTGGTCAAAAGTGTCACTGGAATACCACATTTTAGATGTGGTATTATAATTTTGTTTCATGTATACATATTTTCTCTCTTTATTTTGCATATTTAACATGTTCTCAAGAAATATATTCATGCTTGAAATTTAGAGAGTTTTTCTTCATTGCCCAACTATTTGATGATGGATACTGTAGGATTGTGACCAAAGGGGTATGCATTAGTGTATTGAAGTTAACATTTAAAAAAGATCCTCTTGTTCCTGTGTAAAATAAATAAAGTAGAGGAATACTAGAAAGATTAAAAACAATAATAGAAATTATATGAAAGATAAAATTAACCTTTTGAGAATTAGTGATGGCTTCAGCAAAGGTAGTATCTACCAAAATAGAAAGATTAGAAAATATAGAAGCCATATTTTGGTAGTATCTTTAATATGGAATTTTTTAGACCATTTTTGAAATATGATGAGAAATATCTGTCAGAGAAAGTTGAAAGTTGTAGAAGGATGCCTAATACTATAGGGGAGAAGAAGATTATGAGGAAGTCGGGTGCCGCAAGATGTGTACTTAGTCTTCTAAATTGCAAGTCAAATTGTCTAGAAAAATAAAATCAAAACAAAACTAATAAAATAATAACAGTCTTACAAACAGAAAATTAATGCACCCTGTTATTTCCATAAACTTATTTACAAAAATTTAAGTAAAATAAATGTGTGTAAGTAAATTCAATTTTGAATGTGCTAAGGAGGGTCAACAGTTAAGGCATTCCTGAACAGTATTAATACTACTGGGAAGTGAAACTACCTGTGCAAATTTGTACATTCGATTTAAAAAAAAATGCTAAGTGATTGCAAACAAGAGCTAAGTAACTAAATAAATTAATGATTTTTCAAATTCTGTACAGATATAAATACCTGGCAATGACAGGTAGGGAGGAATATTCTCCCAAATAGCTGACATATTGAAAGTTCCTGATCCAAATATTATTTTGTTGATAAAAAACAAATACATTTATGGAAACAAATTGGATAGTAATATGTGAGCACAGAGAACTTGTTTTAATATTTTTTCAAACAAATATCTGCCTAAACTATTTAGAAAATGTATGAGATTGATACCGGGAGCTTAAGGTTTTCTGGGAGATACACACATATATTGTCAATATAAAATAAATATAATTTTGACTGATATGAGATAGTGCATGACAGAATACTTTCTTATGTAAACTTGGAGGAAAACCCAAAAAGTAAAAATGTATTTCTGACTTTGCTTTTGGGTATACAACTCCCTACTGCTTTATTATTCCACATTTATTTGATATTCATAGCTAGGTTACTCATAAAATAAATTAATTTTTTATTTATATCATATGTCTTGTAATTATTTTGTTTCTGATATTTACAATTTTTATCTCTGAAATTTAGTACTAATGAATAAGGCTTTTCTTTTCCTGTGTCACTTCTAATCATTTTAAAAACAAAATATTTTTGCTAATCGCATGTACCCTCGCTTACGTTCTCCAACAGAATGAATGTAAACTGGTTATGACAGTTTATTAATTTGCATTCTTTGCACTATGTGGACAGCTGATATTAATATTATGTATCTCTAGACAAATGCTTTCACTGAAATTTCTCTAAATGTTTCCATATACTTTTTGAACTCAAAACTGGAAATACAGTGTTTATAATGCTATGCCATGACATGTTTTATATCAGAGTAAACTAGGTAGAAAATATTACTACTGTAAGTCATTTTAGCTTTGCTACATTATTTTAGATTTTTAGACAATTGCCATAATCATTTCTGTACTTTGAAATCCTCGGTGGTGTTATGTGTTTTCTGGATTGTATAAGCATCACATTCTACATTTTCTTTTATAGATTGTAATATAAATTAGGCAAAAAGGAAGAAACAAACTGCCGCAGCATTTGGTGATCATAATCATATGGATAGTTCTAACAACAAAGACAGCCTGTCATTTGGATGCACAAACATATGTATAGTGGTTTATTTATACCAAAAAAAATGGAAATCTATATATAAGCATTTGCAGAAATCCTGGGAAAACATCAGTGATAGACTGCAATCTTGCCATTTGTCCATAAAGAAAATGATAAAATTGAGACCCATTGGCTAATATTTAACCAAATTGTTTACTGTTTGTTATTATAAATGTTTGTTCAGAAGATGAAGAATTGTGTACATTGCAGATGAAACAATTAATGGTATAAATTTGGTAGAAGTGGCCTTAAATATCCCTGAAACTGATCTTCAGGTTGTTGGTGGCTTTGGCTACCTGTGGTAAATCTGGTAAAGACTTATGCAGATTCCTCCGGATTAAACATTGGCATAATTTTAGAGTAATGTATTTAGAAGGGAAAAGATGGATATTCCTAGTATGAGGACATTGAGGATTGTCTTGAGATTTATTGTAGATCTTCATAAATGTTTAGTATAGCCTCACAATGTTAAGGCAGTAGACATAGTTTAGGATCTAAGGATCTCCCACAAAAAGCTTCTATTTGGAAGCTTTTAATTTTTGGTGATTTCCCTTCATAATAGCTGAAAGTGACAGAAATGGGCACACTGTGCTGTGGAGGAAGTTTTAAGTAGAAATCCCAGCAGGCTAGATATGAAAATTTTCCCCTTTCTTCTGTTTATAAGAAGAAACTGACCCTGTGAAGGAAGTTGGAGGTAGGACAGGGGGTGAAAGCTAATGATTCTAAGTCATGTTAATAAAGAAGATATCTTGAGAACCTACTCTGTGGAGAGCTTTGAACATAGCTAGACCTTATTTGGGGGAAAACATAGAAGAAAAAAGTTGTCTCAGTTTATTTGTCATTTTATTACCAGGAGACTATTAATTGTCATTTTCTTATTTTATCATCGTAATATAACTGATACTCATATTGAAGACTGAATCATTTCAATATCATGAAATGCTTTTGGCATAATCAAAGATACATTAGATCAAGTACCATATAATTCTACTCCTACATTATCAATTTTTATTGTTTGGCAAAAAAGTAATAAATGTGTACTATCATGTGTTATTCATAATTTTTGTATATGGTGATTACAATATATCCTAATTATGTGTTATTTATAATCAGGACTTTGTCAACAGGAGTTTAACACACAAAATCTGCACATATTATGTAAATCATACTAAACACAATCATCATTGAAGAATTGTCTGCAAAAGAGTCAATTGATTTGGTGAAAAACCAGTTAAGCAAGTAATTACTTTTAATTACCTATTTAATGAGCCCAATGATTTAAATCATTTGTCTAGTGTAAACTTAGAATTAAATATTTGGAGACTAATGTTTAGAGACAGAAGCATGTGTGTTTGAATTTCAGTACCTTTACTTCTTCAGGAAATATTTGCAACTATTCTTTTTCCTCTTCTACATATAATAAAACATATTTCTTAATTTTATTGTGACAATTAAGTTAAAAGAGACATATAAAATTTGGCACATAATAGATATTTAAAATGTTTTCTTCCATATCTCTGTTTTCCCTCAACATGAATTTAGACATGATATTTATACATAAAGTGCTGCCATTGTTTGTGACATAGTTTTCAATGAAATTTATCCCTCGTTTTTTCTTATATATACTTACGTCACTCATCTCATGATTCATTTTACATTTTAGGGCCCTACTTTCACAAACTGCTATGAGTAGCAATGATAACTTTAACATTAATTAATGTTACCAAAGATGTGCCTTTGTGGTGATAAAACATTAATGATTCTGACATTCAGAAGAGTTGCCTGAAAGGTTAAGGGGATAACCAGTGTAATATGTAGATCAGTAAGATGAGACACACAATGTTTGCATAATTACAAGTCCTTTCCTTGCTTCTAATCTTTTTCTTTCCCATTGTTGTTTTCTTTAAAATTGATATTTATTAACTTTTCCATAAAGCATGAGGTTATATAACAATTTCAAATGATTATTTCAAAGAACACCTTCAGTATTAAAAATGCTCAAAGAAAATAACACATATATTTTATGAATCAATTCAGTTTATCTCAAAAAATGAACATGCCAATTACCACTCTGTACAAAACACTGATGTATATTAGATTTGAATACACTTTTATAACTAGACATAAGTTTTAATTCTACTTGTATTGAGCTGAAATGACTTTCTCATTCACACAAAATATCCAAGATCAAATATTATGGCCTGTTTGGTATTTTCTCAATGTTATACATAGAGTTAATCATTATTTTCTATACAATTCTAATGGATATTAGTTGTATATCTTAAATTTAACAAAATTTTCTTGAGGCCTGACTTTACCTAATATTGCATCACAAAGTAGCTACATGCAGATGGCTATACTCCTGATAATTTCTAAGTAGCACCTATGAGATCAACCATCTGCCTATAAGAGGTCTCAATTCTGTAAATAAATGAATAAGCAATCAAACAAATAAATAAATAACTACCTAAAGTCACTCGAGAGTAACCCAGAGCAGGGAGAAATTGAAGGGTAGGCTACACTTAGAAAAACAGAATAGGATTAGATAATTTCCTATATTACATATTTGCAATATTATGTGGATCTTTGCCTTATAGAAAAACTACAGTCTTACTGAATCGAAGACCTAAAATAAAGCTCAGGAAGCCAAATTGGATGAATAGTAAATTCCTCTATGGAAAGAGCTGCACAGGGCTTATCTTCTATATATAAACTCCACCCAAATCTCTGGCTGGTTTCAAAACTTACATGTACAAGAGGTAGTATAACCAACCCAGCTAAAAAGAAAATAATTGAATAGAGATTTCTTTGCTGCACACTACAATAAAAATGAAGTTGGGAGTTTTACCCAGAATTATTGTGTATCAAAATTATCCTTCAAATGAATATACCAAATTCAGAGTCTAGAAAGCATATTTTTCACATTGTAAAGAGGATAACCTAAAATTAATATGTATATAAAAATAAGTAAATGTGAACCATATCTAAAAGGGGAAAAAGATAGCAAGATAATGTAATGTTGGTCCTAGTCCGAAAATGACTTTAAACAATCTATTGAAACTATGCTGAAAGACCCAAAACAAAAGTATACTTGTAATGAATGAACAAATGGAAACTTCAACAGTTAAGTACAACTATAAAAAGATAGACATAACAGAAATAAATACAAAATACAATACCTTTTTTTGTTTTTGTTTTAATTGCTGGATGGACTTAGCAGTGGAACATGGACTTAACAGTTGAACACAGATGACAGAGTAAAGCGTTAGTGAACTTTAAATACAGAGCAACAGAAATTAACCAGTCGGAAGAATAGTACAATGAAAAATGAGAAATGAACAGAGCCTAAGGGATCTGATAAAACATGTCAGAAGGTCTGATATGCTTATAACTGTAACTATAAAATGAGAGGATCGAGACAATTGCCAATAAAAAACTACTTATGGAAATAAAGTAAAAAGAAAAAAATCCAAATGGATTGAGAGACAAATTTATAGATTCAGAATCCCAGAAAATCACAACTAGGACAAGTACATCAATGTGACTACTATATGCCACATGTAGGTTCATCGTAGTCAAGCCATTGAAGATCAAAATTCAAGACAAAGTCTTTGAGGAAACCAGAGAAAAATGATACAGGGACAACAGAGCCTCAATGATAAGCATAACCCCTGAATTGTCACTAGAAAATGGGGAACAGAGACATCTTTAAAGAAATGTAAATTAGTACTGATAATTTATTCATTTAAAAATATCAATTTAAAGTTCTATGTCAAGTAAAACTATTATTTAAGAAGGAAGGCAAAATAAGGACATCTTCAGGTCAAAGACAACAAGGAAGATTTGTAACCAGCAAACCTGCATCATAAGTAGATATTCAGGCTGCAGGGAAATGATACTGGATGGAAACCCAAATCATCCAGAAAGGGAAAGAGCATCAAAAACAGTAAATATGTGAATATATACTAGAAGGGATTTTTTTGGGTCAAAATCTTAAAATACACATGCTTTCTGAAGAAAAATTATATTGTCTTTTGGTGCTTATATTGTGATATATGTCATTAGTAGCGTAAAGAATAGGGAGGACTAAAAAATAAAAAGTTAAAGAAAAATTATAATCCTCATATGTATGTACATATTTGTTTATATAATGTGTGTATGTACATATATGTGTATATTGTGTATGTGTGTATATATGAGAATGTGTGTGTAAGTGTGTGTGTGAGTGTGTGTGTTTGAGTGTGTGAGAGTGTGTGTGTGTGAGTGTGTGTGTGAGAATGTGTGAATGTGTGTGTGAGGGTGAGAGTGTGTGTGTGTGTGAGTGTGTGTGAGAGTGTGTGTGTGAGACTGTGTGAATGTGTGTGTGAGGGTGANGTGAATGTGTGTGTGAGGGTGAGAGTGTGTGTGTGAGTGTGTATGAGAGTGTGTGTGTGAGTGTGTGAGTGTGTGTGTGTGTGAGTGTGTATAGAGGAGACAGAGGGAGAGACAGAGATGAGGCAGAGAAACAGAGAGCTGTAAGTTAAATTATAAATAGGTAAACTGAGTTATAAATAGGTAAAATGAAATACCACAAAGCTTTCAGTTAATAAGAGGAAAAACAACAGGAAATAAATTATCTAGGAAAAATAAATCCAATGAGAACAATGAATTACATTCAATACTAATGAATTATAAATATTTCAAAATTATATCTGACAAATATCCAAGGTGGAATAATCATATTGTGACTTGCAGTAAAAACACTATTCAGTGGGAAAAAAAAAAAAGTGACTAGTTCAGCTTACAGCTCAATTTTCCAAGTTTTTTTCTTGAAGAAAACCACGGTGTTTCTATATGCTTGAAGTGCACTGTTCATTTTGTCACACAGAATATTAAGATACATAATCAAATATAATTTAAAGAAAATATTGTTTACTGCTTAAACAAGAGCATATGTGATTGAAGCTAGCGTTCCTGTTGCTTTAATTGTACTGGCAGCAAAAACTTCGATGACTACTAGAAGAGGTTGGAGTCACTGCCTAGGTGCATGTTAGGCACCAGCGGCTTACCATTCTCCCCCCTCCCCCAATGATTTTGCACCCTCTCAAATGTCAACAATTTTAAAAAGTCAAATAATATAATGATTACTTTGAAAATAGTTTTATTTTGCAGATTCTCTGAAAAGGTTTCAGGGGTTCCTTGTACTCCACAATTTACACTTTGAGGACATGTGTATCATAGGATTAAAAATAAGCAAATAATAAGTATGTATTCCAAGTTATGCATTGAAGAAAAATATAACATTCACATATGTTTATTGCATATTTGGTGATATTTTGAAGGGATGACTTAAAATCCAGTATTCATAAATTAGACAATAATATGCTGTATAGCCTTTCACATTTGCAAATGTAGAGGGAAAAAGTCAGTTTTTAGTCTATGCAGTTTAGTTATGATCATTAAAATTGGAAGGCTGTTGTTGCCAATGAAATATTGCTCTTCACTTACTGAAATACACATTTATTTTTACTCGGTGCCATGAAGGTTAGAGTTGAAATACATCTTTGCAGGGTACCTAAGTCATAATGAAAAATGTGACGTTATAAGAAAAAGTGAATGATGATAGCCACTCCTAACAGCTTGATCCCATAATTTACTTATTGGAAGCAGCATAGCCACCTTAACCTGCTGACTGTTTCTAAAGTGTCAGAAGATAGTGTCAGGGGAAATACGTTGTTCTGCACATATAAAGATGGTGCCACTGATCCATTGGATTAATTATTCAATGTTACTGACAGATTTACACTCATCCCCCATTGAATAGCTTTTTTGCACTTACCCTTCCCTCTACCTTTTTGGCTGCTGAAACACATTTTCTTTAAGAAACTATGAGGATAGTATTAGGAATATGACTAAAGATAACTGATTATAATAAGATTGGGCTTCTTACTCTTATTCACTCACTTTCATTGGTTACAGACTATATAAAGAGAACATAAGTAAACCTAACGTGTGCTGTGCCATATCCCTTTATTTTGTGAGTTCATTTAACAATGTATCTTACTATTTGCATAAATACAGGTGTAGATATTCTGCTATAAATGCTACATGAATTGTTTCATTCTTCTGCACGAACACCTACTGTAACACTTAAATAGTTCTTAAAATAGCCTGCCATAAGTTCATTAATGTGATAAAATAAAAATGGGGTATGTAATCCAGGGAATCTTGACAGAAGAACTGGGAGGATTTTTTGGTAATATGTGAAAGAGAGAGTTTAGTAAGCTGTTATTTCAAAGAGATGAATTGTATTGTTAGTAAAAATATTATCCAGAGTGCTGGAGTTTCAAACTACTAACTTTGGAATTCAGTAACTCTATTATAAAGATGTAAAAGTTGTAGGGATTTCATTCATATACCATTTTATATTCTTTAGATTATCCATTGTCTTCATCCTTTGGTAGTAACTTAAATTTGCAAATATCTCAAACCTATGTGGCTTCTTGCCTAACAATCAAGGTATATGATCTCTGGTGCAATTTGTTGTGTGATTAAAAATAGTGTGATTGTATTTTAGAAGGTAATACCAAAAGAATTGTATCAATCTATACCAATGTTACACAGTATTTATGGAGCTCCCCAGTGGCACTGACTGATTCTTACAACACTAGTTTGAACATATTAAACTTACATTAAATGATTGAAAATTATAATTCTATATTTATATGCACATTATTGGAAAGCAAACTGTATGCAAGTCTTTTTGCATAGTTGACTATATTATATTAGTGGTTACAAAATAACTGAGTTATTTTTCTGAGTATTATCTAATGCAATCAATATTTTAAGCCATTCTGTTCAATTGATAACATACAATATTTTTCTCTGTTTTAGGAAACACTTGTTAGATGCCTCAACATGAATATAGTATTCGCTTCTAGTGCCTGATTTTGTATACCATCTTGATCCTCCTCTTGTACTCCAATTGCTAGGAACATTGAGTATTGAGGAGCTGTGCTTACATCCCTGTGCTGAAAGAAGATGCCTCACACAAGTTTTCATCTGGTCAACAAGGGAATTATAACTTGTTCTTTCGCCTTCACAAATGACATTTCTAAAGGACCATGCTAGCGTGACCACTCTGTGTGGGGCTGATTGTGTTCACTGTAGCAACCATGTCACATTTCAACATCTCTTTCTGACCAATAGTACTTCAATTGCTCTCTCAAAAGCCTTATTCTTGAGATCCTTTTCCATAAAATCTCCTTCATGTGCATCTGAGTCTGTTTTCTAAGAACAAAAACCTAAATCATTTAATTCTGCCACCTCCTAGGAAGCAAATGGTACGGTTGGACCACCCACCATCAGCTGGCAATGAGAGATACATCACTGGTAGCATGATGAATCTGGATAGTTCCTGACATTCTGCAGCAATGTCATTGTTAAACTTTATGAGTGATAAGGTGGTAAACTAAAATTGGATACCTATAGAGGTTAATTTACTAATGGGCACAACATATCAGGCCTTTGAGAGGTATGAGGAAAGTAGTAATGATAAGAAGGATGGCATTTGATGGTTGTTGTGGGGACAATCAATGCTTTGGAGAAAGCCAATGAAATGATGAAGATGATTAATCACCAATTTAGGTGAAATATAACAACCAGAGGGCCTCTTAAGTAGCATATAAAATTTTTCTCACCTCAACTATAGGGTACTAAAAGCTGTGAATTGAGCACAGGACATAATTGGAAAAGAAGCAGAGCTCCCCAAAACAGGTTGATGTTCCATTAATTTTAGTCTGCTATGCCAACGTCAGAGGACTGTTGGATAGAATTGTAAATTTACAATATGGCATGGGGATCCCTAAATTAAAGCACTCAATAATCTTGAATTAAATATCTTCCTGCTTGTTCCAGGTTTGTAAAAAAAAAAAAAAAATGGCCCAATCCTTTTAGTTGAAGGCTAGCTCTTGCTGAAGACAGCATAAGTACCTATGCCTATCAAACAGTACAAGCACTTATCGGGATCTATTCTCATCTCTGTAGCCACAAAACCAATAGTTCAATTCACACCATTACCTAAAATGTAACAGGGACTATACCCTACTGGAACTGTAAGAGTCAGGTAAGTATTATGAGTATAGATACTAAGCTTCCTGTATCAAGAGTGAGATGTAACATAAAGTTTGATAAAGGACTGATTATCATTATGGGAACATTCTCCTTGGATATAAGATTTAAAACGTTGTGGAAAAAAAAAAAGTTCTCAAGGACCTAGACGTGGTAGTAGAACCAAAGGGATACGTGCTTACATACATCTGATTTAAGTCTTGAAAACTTGGAAATGTAAAGGCCTACACTATGTGAGGTAGAGATTCCAGACTTCTATGGAAGCCCATGAAAAATTAGAACAAAAAGCTTAGCAAAATGGGAAGGGTATCTCAGAAGGCTGAAAACACACAAGTCAACTGTATTCTGTGTAATGGCTCAGAAATTGCTCTATATCACAGTGATAAGAAAGGTATTGGTGCAAGGGGCTACTAATACTTTTGTAATGCTAATTGGTGTCTTCTTTTTTGTAGCCTGAAGCTAGGGGAGGCTGTTTAAGAACTGGCTTCCTTAATAGTAGAGGTGAGCACAGGATCCCAATAGAATAGCATTTGTATAATGGCCTTTAACCATCAAAAACAAGGTGGAGACAATTATTTTAATATGACAAAGACAGAGTGGCAGCCAGAGGGCTTGACTTGTACAGAGCTATTAAGATGGCTTCTCATGGTGTCCCTCGGGAAAAGACAGATGAGTATCAGCAAAGGAATTTCTCAATCAAAATAAATCAAAGGTGACTTGATTTATAAAATAAATCAGACTGAGAATAGTGACAATAGTAAAATGTCATAATATCTTACCTACTTTCTAGTCCTGAGTTTATTTTCAGTTCCTCAACCCATTATCAGATGGAGAGTCTGAGGACCCTGCATCACCATAAAAAGTGCATATAATAACTCTTCCCACATTATTTCTCAGAGGGACCTATGTCCATTAACATGACTAATGTAGCAGGGACAAGGAAAAAGTAACATACTGTGGAATATTTAATGCTGGATTCAGCTTAGCTGTAATATCAAGGGACTCAAAGCATCACTATGGTCTCCCGGTAGAATGGGGCATACAATGGGTAAATAATAAAGTGAGGTATGGACCAGGTCTAAATTACAATTAATTTACCAAGTCTTCAAACCAAACCAATGGTATTGTGCCTGGTCTAAAATATTTGATTGAACCCACTCATTTTCTTGGCCTGTCAGATAATAGCTGTTGTAATGGGAAAATCCAAAAATAAACCTCTAAAATTGCCCCTCGTGTAGGCTAAGATATTAAATAAAAAATTATTGCAAGACTTTTGCTTCAATCTATGAAGGGCTCATTGTTAGTTAATTGTCCCCCCTTCATAAACAATTAGAAAACCAATATATATATATATATATATATATATATATATATATATATATATATATATATATATATATATATATATATGAAACAAGTCTTCAGACAATGAACTGGGGTCAGGACAGGACTTTGTCCCCTAGGGAAGAGAAACCAGTATGATGAGTCCTCAGTTTTACCCAGAGTACTGCCTGGAGACAGTTTCAAGGTTGTAATGAAGGGAGAGAAAACCTAAACAGAGCCCGATGACTTACTGAGTTGGACAGACAGGAGGCCAAAGCATTTAGAATTCATGGAGCAGAATAGCAGTGGTTAGAGAACTACAGACAGAAAATTTGGAGATTTAAAGAGGAGTCTCCTAGCTTCTCTGGCTGTATGTAAATCTGCTCTTGTGTGTGGTGATGCTTCTTGAGGCTGGAAAGCAGTAGGCTGAATAATTCCCTAAGCTCATGTAAAACTAAAATCATTCACATTTCCAAGAATCAGAGTGGAGAATCCTTTTAATAAAAGTACCTTAGGTAGAATCCTCAAAAGATCCATGCCTTCATAGAAGAGCCCTAGAGGAAAGTCTATTCTGTGTCTTAACAAAGCTTAAAAATAAAAGTATAGAGGATCAAACTTACCTGTAAGTTAACTGCATGCCATAACAAAGCCTCACATCCTTAATAATGCTACAAATTCCAGTAGTCACAATATAAAACTCACAATTTCAGACATCCAATCAGAAAAGCAGAAACATATGACCCATACCAGGAAAAGAGAAATAGAACCAGAGATGACAGACATGATGAATTAGCAGGAAAACATTTTAATACAGATATTATGTTTGTTACAAATATGTTCAGAGATTAAAAGGAAGGGATAAATGTAATCAAATGAAAAATGGAAAATATAAAAAAAAAACTCTAAATAGATCATCTAAAAATGAAAAACAAAATATCTGCAATGAAAAATACAATTATTAGAGGGCCAGCCGAGTGGCTCAGTTGGTTAAGAGCTCGCTCAAAGGTTTGAGCTCTGAGCAACAGCGGTTCGAGTCCAGCCCGAGCTGATTGCCGCTGAGCTGCCAACAGGTGGCAGGATGGCTCAGCTAAAAAAAAAATATATATATATATATATATATATATATATATACAATTGTTAGAATAAAGCATTTGGGGTGCTGGGGAAAATAAAAAGAATAACAAGGGTGAAGATACAGAAATGGAAGCTAATCAAAATGAAGTAGAGGAATAAAAAATAAAGTTGAATAGAGCATTGCTAACATGCAGAAAAATATCAAGATGTCTAATAAATTAGCAATTGTGTCCAGAGGAGTCAAGAAAGAAAAGGAAAAAAAAAATGATGACATTATTCTCCTAGAATTATCAAAGTGTAAGAAAATTATAAACCACAGATTTAATAAACTCAAATAACTCAAGAAGAATAAACATGAAACGGATCACATATTGTAATCAATTTAATCATAAGAGGGCTTATCATAATTTACTGAAAACAATTATTAAAAAGAGAATGTTAAAAGTAGCCAATTAAAAAGAAAATTGTATAAAGAGGTATACAATATAAATATTTTTTAAAGCTTTGCAATCTGGAAGGCAGTGGAACAGCATCTTTAAAGGACCAAAAGTGAATAAAAAATAAAATACAGTCAACCTGAGATTTTATACCCTGAGATAATAGTTTTTAAAACTTAAGGCAATATAACTATTTCTCAGACAAATCAAAGCTGCAAGTATTCACTGCCAGAAGTGTTCTAATGGAACTGGAAAAGAAAGAAGTTGTTAAGGCAAAATGCAAAGTAAAACAAATGGATATGTGGCTTTAGGGAAAAGGATGGGTAAGGTCAGGAACGGTAAATTCTGAGTAAATGTAAAAACATATTTTGCATTATTTTAAATCTCTTTAAATAATATTTACTCAAAGCAAAAATAATGCAACAGTGCACTCTTAAATGTATATGCAGAAGAAGGAAGGATCTATACTACTAAGAATCCTGATCTATTTGGACAAGTAGTATGATATTATTTAAAGTAGCTTATGATAAATTTGACATGTATTTTATAAAATGTAGGCTAAGAGTCAGCAAAATACGGCTTGAGAGCCAAGTCTGTCCCAGCCCTAGTGGCTAGGAATGTTGTTTACGTTTTTTAAGAGATAGTTGAAAAAAAAAAAAGTAGGTGAAGGAGAAATAGGAAAATAATAAAAAGCAAAACTATTAAGAGGTAGTGGCAGAAGAGGAGGAAGAGGGGGATAAAAGGAAGTGATCATAGGTGGCCCTTTAGGGACTGGCCAATCTTTACTTTAAACAGCCAGATATTATAAAAATATTTTATGATTTGATTTGCAAGCCACATATAGTCTCTGAAAAATGTGAAAAAAATATGAATGGGGCCACTTCAAAATGGAGTTGGAGGTCCCATCCCAGAGGAACTGCCTCACACTTCTTATTCCTCAAACCGTAGGTATGTTTAAAACGGGCATAAAAAACTTTGTCCTGGCCCAGATCAGCACTGTATTCCAAACAACTGTTTACAAAGCTAACGGAAAAGCAGACATTCTGACTACTAGGCTGAACATTAAACACATTCTTTAGAATTAGCACAGCCATGTATGTATAGCTGGAGAATAACTTAGCTTACTGCATGTATAGAAATCCTTCTCTGACTTATTAACACTGATAGAAATCCCTTCCTTCTATTTATGCGTTTGTTCTCCTTTCCATTCTCATAACAAAACCCTTGCCTTTGCCCCCTAATCAGAACACTATTTGGGTTTCTGTCTGAATTGGTGCTTCCCAAATAACTACTATTTTAGAGCTGATAAGAGAAAAATCACAGCAAGCCAGAGGGTGATAGGGAGTGAAAAGGGAGGTTAATCAGTTAACAGTTGTGAGCTGAAACCAAAACAACTTCTCACATTTCTCATTGTATGCTGAAACTTTGAATCAACTTTCAGGTGGCTATTTCAGCTATTATCTAACCAACCAACAGACACCATTGCATCTTGCTTACCCATGAACTTTCTGGACTGTTGCCCATAACCAATCCAGGCACAGCAAATACATATTCCTTATACACTTATTATACACCTATACACCTATCCCAGAACTTCTTCCTCTGTAGCCAGTGTAAATTTTTTCAGAACAGCCCCCGTCAGTCCCAGGATGGCAGACATGTTTGTCTTCTCCATCTAGCCCTGATGCTGGTGGTGGAAACTTCATGCCCTAGACCTGGTCTTTTTTTCTGGCTAGCATATGGCTCAATAAACCCTTTTTTTTTTTTTTTTTTTTAAGGCAGCATTCACCCTTGAAGGTTTTTGTTTAACACATCTCAAATAAACACTTATTGTCTCTCCCTTTGGCCTGTATTTTTAGGTTAACAGTCACATATTTGTTTTTCTGCCCCCTGCTTTAGAACACAACTGAAGAAATAAAAAAGATATAGCCAATAAAACAATAGTGGAAATAAAATGGAGCCATCAAAAGAGTCTTATAAAACCAATTGTGGCTTCCATTTGAAGTTCTACTATTATCTTTCCAGCTGGAGTTGTATACTGAGTAATGAAACTGAAATATATCCTAAGCGATGATAGAAACACACACACACACACACACACACACACACACACACACACACACACACTTAACACATCAAATGTAGTGAAAGTAAAGCTGTTGATTGTTGGCAAAAAAATAAATTGGCTTCATTGTTTGCCTAGAGATATTGATGAGCCAAATACAATTGAACACAAGTAAAATTGTTTATTGCCTGAATATAATCAACATCTAATTTTTAAAACATTTAGAAATATAAAAGATTACCTTTCAACTCATCATAATTACTAATACTTATTTAGTTTTTATTATGTGCCACTCTACAAAGCACTTATATATTTTATTATAGTCACTCAATGTTTTTAACCTTATATAAATTGTGCTGTTATTATCACCATTTTAATTATAAAGAAAACTGAGGCACAGAAAGTCTATGTCAATACTAGCAGTATGTTTTGGCTTTTTTTTTTTTTTTAGTTTTTTATTTGAAGTATTTCTGCATAGCACAGAAGTTATTTAGCTAATTTTATCAATAGGCAGAGTAAGTATGTATAATTAATAGCATAAGTTATTAGTTTGACCATACTGATTAAATTAAAATTGTTAAACTATGTGCAGCACATGCTAACTATATATTGTGCTACATATTTTAGTAATGTTTCTATTAATAGGCTGCACAGTTACAGTGGCATCTGGCAAGGTTTGGTGACAAACCTGAGGGCTATGACTTCAGACAGAATGGTGATAAAAAGCCTTTAATGAGGTGATATTTTAGATGTGAGCAACCCTCCACACGTCATTACAAAAGTGTGTATTAAATCTTTCCTATGTTCTAGGCTGTAGAGGTATGACCCTGAAAACAAGGGAGGTGAGGCCCCTGCCTCCAAGGATGTTGGAAGACAGAGGCAGAGCCAGAGGAAAACAAACAAGTTAATATTAGACATCAAGTGCTATAAAAAAAACCAACAAACAAAATAATAGGTTGACTTAAAAAACAAAGAAAGAAAGAAAGCAACTGGTAGGGTTGAGGGGAACTCACTGTTATTTTTAAGTGGCCAGGATCTCTTTTAATGGTTTAATACTTAACCTGAGACATGAATATGCTGATCTGTGAACTAAATGCTCAAGAAAAGGGATGCCCAGGGGGGAAAGGCCCAGAAACAGAAACAAAACCTGGATGGAAGACACAGGAGGCCTAATTCTTCAAATAACTGTGTAAATGTGAGCAAATTCATTACACCTTAACTTCTTTTCCTATAGTGGGTTGAGTTAGATGTCCACATACTATTATTTTAGTTCCAGCAATTTTCTTTATGCTTCTTATCCCTTTACATTTGTTACAACTTTTTGAAGCACAGGGTGCTGGATGGTGAGCTTTGTTGAACAGCAGATCACAGAAAAATTGAAATAGAGAAGTTTGTTACTCAGAGGTCTTTCAGGCAGTGCATGGAAGGCCTCAAGGAGCCATATGGGAAATTCAAGGGAAAGTGATGGGAGGAAGCGGTAGGTACTGGAGCACATGCTTTTTTAGAGTCCATGCAAGCAGTGCTTTGGGGATCTTGGGCTAAGGCCGAGTTAGTCAATTCTAACCAAACAAATGGGGTTTCGGTAGCTTCGAGGGGGTCTTAACTAAGGGTTGCACAAGAAGAAGGCCCTGGGAGGCAGGGGAGACTGTTGATCACAAGGACTTTTGGGGAAGTCAAGTCAAGACCATACATTTTCGTGTGACTCTGTATGTTGTTATCTAGAGCAGGCATTTCTAGGTAAGAGACAGTGTCGCCTTAAGGTCATGCAGGTTGCTTTGGCCAAACAAAATGGTTGCCAAGGCAGCAGTGCAATGAAGTACATTAGCTAAACTCTCAACAACATTATATTTGATGCAACTAGTTTTGTGATTCTATTCTATATTTTGGAAGCAGGTAATCATTAAAATGAATGTTTCATTTGGGGGGAAAATAAAAAAAAATGAATTCACTTCTACGTTAGGTGTTGATTCTTTTTTTTCTTCCTTACTACTCAGTTCCTCACTCCTCAGACTGTTATATTAGCACATTAGAAAATTTCTGTGACGTAAGTTCATATTTTTATGGTAAATTTTCTTAATTTTTGAACAAACATACGTTGTATACTTCAATGTATTACTTATAAATAATATACATGATTATAATAGTACATATGTTTAGTCATATTTACAATTTTTTTCCACCTTACAATGTTTATATCCACCCTGTTTTTCCACTCTGGTTATACAGTACACATTAAAAAAAATAAGAGTTATTTATAAAATTACACTTTCATAATAGGCAATTTGTAGGCATAATTCCATTTTAATACTGTAACTTGTTTTAGGGAAAGCAGTCTAATTTTGCACTGAGATGTCATTTAAAACTGGAGATTAATACATTTTTTTGTCTCCAGAGGTATGGTAAACAACCCTTTCATCATGAACCACATTGATGAAATATCTATCTATCTATCTATCTATCTATCTATCCTTAAAAATATATTTATTTACACATTGTTAATTCATACATGTCTTTATTAAGCTAATACATGTGTTACTTTTTGGGGGGAAGTAATTAGAGGTGAGAGTTGCGGGTTTATTTGAAACAAAGAGTTTGTGATTATTATAAACCTAAGAAATGGGATTACAAATAGCAAGAAACATTTGAAGATGATAATTCCTTCAACAGACATCTACCTCATACCTATTGTGTGACATATGTTATTTCAGATACTGGAGCAGTGTTCCAGGAATTGCAATCACAGGCTGCAATCACACACACAAACAAATCACCAGTTATATATAGTCCATGAGTTTAATGATTAATCAAATATTTTTTCTCTTACAGCAGAAAGATACATACAGAAATCATGGTTATGGCCAACTTCTTCAAATACAAGACAAATATTTAAATCCTACATTTATATTTCATTTTTATAAAATGGCAATACTGGTTTGGATAGAATCTCTCTAATTCAGACTAGCAAGTTTTGAGGATTGGCATTCCATGACTCCCAAATGCTAAAACAAAATTCATGAAGTCCTTACAACAATCATGAAAGCAGTTAATAGGAATTGGGGTGGCAAAGGTGGCAAACAATAATTATTCAGTCTGTCCTGTTAGAATCAAATACTTATTAAATAGGCAATTTCACATGTTATTTCAATCAGCGAAATGTAATTCTCACAATAACTCTTTGAAGTCATTAATTGATTAGAATTAGTTTGTCTGAAGGAACAGAAATCCACTCTGGCTAACTTAATTAAAAAAATAATAATTAACTTTAAAAATAGTTACAACTTAAAAAAAGGGTGAGAGAAGGTAGGAAGGATAAACTAAATAAACATTTCTATTGAAAGAATATTCATAGTTCTAGAAATTTCCATGAGGAACACATGAATTATATATTGGGTTTATCGACTTTAGCCTAATGTCAGCATTGCACTCACAATTTAATTTACCAAGAGCTGAAGACTGTTTGTAATACTCCCCTAACAGCAGATAATAGTAGGTAAGAGGGGAGTAAGTTCTATGAACAGCATCTTCCCAAGAAGCAAATAGAATGAAGTGTGAAAAATCCCTTTAGAGCATACAGAGAGATTTTTACCAAAATATGGGGACAGTGATGCCATATAGAAGAAAATTTCCACAATATCGGTTAATTCTTGTTGATTTCACAGAGATGAGGTACATTAATTTTGGCCAAGGCAAAACAACTTCTAAACAGGAATTTTTCAAACTTCATTCTCTTTTCCTGTTCATAATGCTTACAAAGAATGATTAGCACATAGGTCTCAATTTAGCATTTTACTTAACAATGAACTCTGATTAGATATCTGAAACTTGGCAAATTATAAATGCATGCCCATGTGATTGCAAAAATGAATATTTATAGATACATACAAATTGGAAAAACAGAAATATTTTATAGACAATTATATTTTATACACTATTATAAAATGAAAGTCTCTACTATAATTTTAGTCTCATTGCTCAGCCAATTTTTTTTAAAAAAATAACCTAAAAATGAAAACATTTTTTCAATGCTTCAGTTTGAAACAGAAGGCATAAATTTAAAATTGTAGCCTGAGACAGATGCTAAACATATGCCACAGATACAGAGATGATTTTCATCATTATCAATTAAGTGCTCACTGGCTGGATATAGTAAGTATTGTAAGGAGAATGTCAGAAGTTATAAATCTTGAAGCACATTGAAGAGGGCAGGGTAAAAATTTAAGTTATAATGTGAAGTAACATATTTTCTTGCTGCTATAATGCCATACAAAATTGGAAAATTTTAAAAATATACTTTTATATCAAGATTACTAAAGTGTATTCTCAATTGCTTCAGAATATTTCAATGTTTTAGTGTTGGAAAAATAAAACCTTTAGATGTACTATACACACACACACAAACACACACACACACACACACACACACACACATACATATACCATACTTTTTTTGAGAAACCGTTTGTTTCATAGGAATATTTTTCATCAACCAATCCCATTTACAAAAATAAACAAAATGAGAAAAATATAATTGATACAAATAAATTTAGGAAATTATATAACCATGTTTAAATTCCCTATAAGAATATAGGGCAATACAAATCTGGAAAGACCAGTCTATTATCAGAGAACAACATTGGCTTCTTTACCATAGTGGAAAAGAGATTAGATAACTTGTACTTAAACATGCATCCGTCAGGCATTTTGCTATATGCTTTGCATTTATTTATTTATTTTAAATATGAGAACATTATTTCTGTGAAACTCCCATTATTAACATTCGTAACAAATTAAATAACTAGTCATTTCTATCAAATTTCTGAATTGCTTAACCTATGTCACAAATGCATTGTGAAAGTTGATCATATACCTCTATGAACTTCTTCTGTAAGGGTACCATTAGAGAGTATGTGGGGGAAAAATGCAGAGTTAAAATATTTGGTAAAGAAAATATTTTGAGTGAAGTTCCAGAAATTTCTTACAGATAAAATCCAAAATCCATAAAGAAGACATAGCAATGTTTCTGACAACTCTCTAGCTACTTAAACACTTTTTGAAGTCCATGTCAAAGGTGACATTTGAAGAAAATGATTTAGGAGCTTTTACAATATAAAGTGGCATGTAGTAGCATAGTACACAGAAGAATAGTCTAATTTAATGTAAGGGTTCTGCTATGGTTTTTCTGGAGAGATAAATTTGAGATGAATTATTTAATATCCATAGGAAATAGCCAAATGAAGTTTGATGAAGTGTGTACACATCAGGAAGAAGATACCACATTTGTGAAGGTCCAAAGACAACAAACCATATAGCTAGCATGTCTGTGCAGATGGTGGTGCCAGTGAAAAGCAATGGGGGTATGTTTATGCATGGGGGAGAATAGATTTGAGGAAAATCTGAAGTTTAAATGTATTAGTTAGAGGTAGCTATGAGATATCAAAGTAGAAAAATCCAATGGGAAATGAAATGTAATTATCTGCAGCTCAGTGAGTATTCTAGACTTATTCATACAAGTTTGGTAATCATTTAAAAAACCCTGGGATTAATATCCAAAATTTATAAACAAAGCAAAACAAAAACCAAAAAACCTCATATAACTTAACACCAAAAAAAAACCAAACAAACAAACAAACAAAACAACAACCCAATTAAAAAATGGGCAGAGGACATGAAGAGACATTTCTCTAAAGAGGACATCCAGATGATCAACAGACATATGACAAGATACTCAATGTTACTAATCATTAGAGAAATGCAAATAAAAACCATAATGAGATACCACCTCACTCCAGTCAGAATGTTTATCATCAATAAATCAACAAACAAGTGTTGTTGAGTATGTGGAGAAAAGGGAACCCTCATGCACTGTTGGTGGGATTGCAGATTGGTGCAGCCACTATGGAAAACAGTATGAAGGTATCTCAAAAATTTAAAAATAAAGCTACCTTATGACCCAGCAATGCCACTCCTGGGTATTTATCCAAATAAATCTGAAACAATAATTCAAAAAAATATATATGTACCCCTATGTTTATTGCACCACTAGTCACAATAACCAAGATATGAAAACAACTGAAATGCCCATCAATAGACAATTGAACAAAAAAACTGTGGTGTATTTATACAATGGAGTATTACTCATTCATAGAAATGAATGAAATCTTACCATTTGCAACAACATGGATGGACCTAGAGAATATTAAATGTTAAGTGAAACAAGTCAGATGGAGAAAGACAAACGACAAATGATCTCACTTATATGTGGAATCTGAAGAACAGAATAAATGAACAAACAAAACAGAAATAGACTCAGGGATATAGAGAAAAAAATGATGGTTGCTAGATAGGAGGGAGGTGGGGATGGGGGAGAAAGTGAAGGGATTAGAAAGTACAAACTCATAGTCACAGAATAGTAATGGGAATATGAAATACACGATGAGGAATATAATCAATAATGTTGTAAAGATTATGTAGGGTGCCAGATGTGTACTGGATTTATTAGGGAGAACTTCATAGACTGTGTAGATGTCTGACCACTGCACTATACTCCTGCAGCTGAAGTAGAATAATTTTGAATGTCAACTATAATTAAATATGGGATGTAAAGTACAGCATAGGGAATATAGTCAATGGTATTGTAACAGCTATATACGATGTCACAGAGGTAGCAAATTGAGGGGATTATCACTTTGTTAGGGGTGCAAATGTCTAATGATTCGATTGTTTTGTACACCTGAAACTAATGAAAAACAAAACAAAGAAAACAGTTGATAATCCATATGATGTATTAAGAGATGAAATATTTATATTAAATTAGATATATTCAGTAGTACAAACAATGGGTCTAAAGGAAAAATCTGAGAATATATAATTTGCAAAAGACAACAATGAAAGAATTAACCCCCCAGAATATTTGAAACACTACCAAAGCAATATACATACGTAAATAAGACTTTAAAATATAACTAAAAAGAAAAAAAAAAGGAAACGCCAAAGAATAAATTAGTGCAGCAAATTAAAAAAAGTGAGACTTTTAAGAAAACAGGGTGATCAATTCTAATACTGAAGAAAGTTTACCCATGAAGTCATCACTTCCTTAGGCTGAAGGAGGCTCATGATGCTGTTAGGATGGGTTATTTCAGGATGATCCTTGAAATGTAATTACTTGAGCAGTAAATAGTATGTGGGAATTAGAGATTATGAATGAAAATGATAATTATAGGTAATTTGATAGAGGAATATATTATTCAATTATTATATTTATTTATTTTTAATTTGAGAGATATGTCCAGGACATAGAGAGAAAACAAAGTAAATATGAACCACATTTTCACTAAGATGAGCATGAATAAGAATGTGCAGATATTCAAATGGAAAAACATTGGCAGGACACATGAGCTAAATAAAGAAATGTCTTGTCACATGGCCTCAATTTTCCTTGGAGACAGACACAAAGGAAGTTCTGAAAGTGATATATGTAGGTATATCATGTTATAAATTAAATAAGCGTTTAGTTTAATTACTGAGAAAACGGGGAAAAATGACTGGAGTCCTCTGGAATGATTGCTGGGTATACAAAAGTCACATGAAGGTTTAACTGTGTTTGAAGACCATGCATCAATATTACCTCCATGTATCTCAGAGTTCATTATTTTTCATTTCTCTATGATCTTTCAGGTTAATTATTATAGCCAGTTTTTTTGTGTTTGAATGATTTAATTGACCTAGAGTGAGTGTTGAGTAGAGCTTGTTTGGAATAAAAAAATAATAATAATAATAAAAAAGGCAGGAGTGTTAAGAGTAATAGCTAAAAGTTTACATCATGGCATCATAGAGATGAAGGTGGACTAATCAGCTGGTTGCTCCTACTGGATCTTAAGGTTCTGATGTTTGAAAAGTAAAAAAGTGACAAAGAAGAAAAAAACCAACAAGGAGATTATAACTGGGAAACAGAGTACACAATATTAAATTTCAGCATGTATGTAGTTCCAGGATATAACAAAGTCTGGCCTGTAACATTGGATGAGAGTCACAAAGAAGAAATAGAGGTGAATTCTTCATCTGTAAATTTGGACATTATTATTGATTTCATAAAAATATGGAAATGATCAAATAGTAAGAATATGTGGAAAAAGTTAAAAATAGTTACTGGCATGGAGTACGTGTGCAAAATGCATTAACATTTTGATGATACCTATAATTAGTTTCATGGTCTCTGTTACCATCTACATATTTAGTAATTACTACTCTTGATGGGTATCTACCCTCTACAAAGGTAACTCCGGGTGAAATACAGAAAGGACACAGGTAATTTGTAGTACAAGGCTGTTCACTCAGTCTTCTGGAAAAGAGAAAATGATAGAAGAGAAATATGCCTCTATAAAACTTATTCCCAGAAGGAGATGATGGCAAGGTTGCACCTGAGTCAGCAAGAAAACTACTGTTCTGGGAAGTCACAGAGTCACAAAAGAAATCATGTGGCTAAAGAAAAAAAATGAATGCACTACGTATAGCCTGTAGTTAATGATAAAAGTAAATTACTGTATCTTCCAAATATTTATTGAGTATCTTGTGCAATTCAATATCCAAGTGCCCAGTAGGTCAGTAGGTGCTGAATACATATGAGGGTGGGGGGTGACTGATTGATGGAGTAAATGAACAAATCAAAAACATATGAAAAACCTAAAACCAGAGAAATGTCTTCCACTGACTTTAAGCTCACAGAATACTCGTAGCCTTTTTTGTTTTGTGCTGTAACACCTTTGTTTTATTCAGGCCCTCAATGTATTGGGGAGGGCGTAATGGGGAGGGCAATCTACCTTACTGAGTGGACTGATTCAAGTGATAATCTCATCCAGAAACACCTTCACAGACCCACTCAGAAATAATGTTTAATCCTTGCACCTTGTGGCCCACTCAGGTAGATACACAAAATTAATCATCACAACCAGCAACATAAAAAGTCAAATTAAAGTGTAAAATTTATGATTAGAAATGTTAATATTCTTTATGAAGTTTCAAAACAGCAAAAAATGGAAGGTTCAAGATCACCCATCTTAAAATCAGTTCTGGTATTTAAGGTTATGCTACCTTAAAAAATAAATTACTCAGTGAATAAATAATTCCAAGAATCCCAAAACAAGATATAGGGAACAATTTTTTTCTGGAGTAATATCAAATATTATATGTTTAATCTATATTTAATTATTTATAGACAGTATGGCATTAACAAACATTATTTTTCTCTCTTTTCAGTGATTAATATATTGATTGCAATTATATATATGTATGTATGTGTATGTGTGTATATATATATATATATATATATATATATATAGAGAGAGAGAGAGAGAGAGAGAGAGAGAGACAGAGAGAGAGACAGAGAGAGAATAG